>NW_004443939.1:29251218-29260225 GCF_000243295.1 Trichechus manatus latirostris | reverse complement strand
ATTGTTGATTCTCTGTTTGGCTTAGTTTTTCGGATCTTTGTTGTGGAGGGACGGCGTGGTGCTTCTGCCTAGACCGCCATCTTGCCGGAGTCCCTGCTATTGTATTCTTAAACATTGACTTTTTCAGTTGTAGGTTTTCTATTTGATTATTTATATAGATTCTAACTATCTTGTGAGTCTATTTTCATTTATTTTTCCCATTACTTTCCTTATTTTATGGGACATATTTACAACAGTTGTTAAAAGTCTTTATCTGAAAGCTCTAGTATCTGAGTCACTTATCAATCTCTTTCTAGTTCTAGTTTTTCTTTTTCTGTAATATTTCTACCTCTTGTCAGGCCTACTGATTGAATTGTGAATATTGTATTAAAATTCGAATGTTATTGTCTTCCTTCAGAAATGTCTCATCCTTAATACATTCATGAAATGAATTGCAGAAGGTTTTGGTAACATTCAGTCTACATCTGGTTTATACCTATTCCTGTAGTGAATCTCTCCAGAGTTTTTAAATGGGAACCTGATCATTCACAATGTTTCTTCTCCCTGGTGGGTGTTGAATTTCAATTACTTTCTCCTCAGTTCTGCAAGACTGCCATAAACATTGCTATAATTTTCAAAATGTTTCACCTTACCCTCCCAGTCTATGCAATTTCTAGTTTCAGAGAATTTCTTAAGTGGAACATTAGCCCTTTATTTCAGCTTTTTCTAGTGTCCCATATTGTCACTCCTGCCCTGTCCTCCAACAGTTGCTCCATATTCAGAACACTATCAATCCCCAGCCTCGAGTCTGCATCCAAATTTAACAAAGGGTCCCAATGAAAAAACATCTATTGAAAAATCAGCCCCTGTCTCTGCATGTCTTCCCTGTGCAGAATCTTAAATTTCACTAATTCTTATTGATCCTGAAACTCTCTGTTGCCTTAAACAAATAAAAATTATTTTCCTGTTTCCTCTATTTATTCATAACTAGAGCTGTTATGAAGTGTATCCTACTGATAAGTAGAATTCTTTATTTTTGAATAATATATATTTTTGAAGGATATTCATTTCTAGTTTGCAGGCTACTTTCATTGAGTACTTTGAATATATTTTTTCTCTATCTTCTAGCTTCTTTTAATTTTGTTGAGAAGTTATCTTTATTACTGCTATTTCATTTAAGACAATATGTTGTTTGCTTTTTCCTCATGCTGCTCTTAAGATTTTTTTTAAGTACAGTTTTTCACAATTTTACTCTAATGTACCTAAGCATGATTTCTTCATGTTTGTTCTACATAGAATATTTTTAGTCTTTCTTGAATCTGTGGTTTGGTGTCTATCATTAATTTTGGATAATTACATTTAATATTTCTTCAAATATTGCTTCTTCCCCATTCATTCTCTCATCTCCAGTCCTTCAATTTTTCACTGTAGGTTGGTTTTTTCTTGTGTTTTCTTATTGCTTATCCTTTTGTCTATCTGTGTTACATTTTCTTACAATTTATATTTTAGTTCACTAACTGTATTTTCAACTATGTGTAATCTTCTATTAAAAGCATCTATTACATTTTTGAAAATTAAACTTGTTTGTAGATAATTGTAGATTCAAATGAAATTATAAATAATGCAGAGAGATCTCATATATGTTCTTGCCAGTTTCTTACCATCTTAATGTCTTTCAAATCTGTAGTACAATATTTTAACCAAGACATTCACATTGATACAGTTAAAATACAGAAAATTTCCATCCCCATAATGACATTTAATGCTACCATTTTATAGCCACACCCACTTATTTGACTCCCACTCTTATCTATTAACCACTTATTTGTTCTATATTTTTATAATTTTATCATTGCAAGAGAGTTGTAGATATAGATCCATTCAATACATAACTTTTGGGATTGGCTTTTTTTTTTTTTTACTCAGCATAATTTTCTTGATATTCATACAGGATGTTGAATTTATCAATACCTTGTTCCTTTTTATTACTCAGTAGTACTTCATGGTATGGATATATCACAGTTTGTTTCACCATTCCCTACTGAAAAAACATCTGGGTTCACTCCAGTTTATTGCTATTACAAATAAAGCTGCCATAAAAATTCATGCACAGGTTATTGTGAATATAAGTTTTTATTTCAGAGAGTGAAATTGCTGGGTTTTATGATAGTTACATGTTAAAGAAATTACCAAACTGCTTTACAGAAAGGCTGTACCATTTAACATAGCCAGCATCAATGAATGAGCATTCTAGCTTCTCCACATCCTCACAAGCATTTGATGTTGTCATTATTTTTTTAAATTTATTATTCAACCATTCTGATAGATGTATCATGATATCTTATTTTGTTTTAAATTTACATTCCCTTAATGATTAACAATGCTGAAGATCTTTTATATGCTTATTTGCCACCGGTATATATAATTTAATGAAATGTTTCTTCATTTTTTTTGCCCATTTTCTAATTGGATTGTTACTGTTGAGTTTTGAGTTTTATATGTATGTATATGTGTGTGTACATGTACGTACATATATATATATATATATTCAGTCTTTTGTCAGATATGTGGTTTGCAAGTATTTTCTCCTAGTCTGTCACTTTTATTTTTATCCCCTTAACAGTGAATTTCACAGAAAAAGAAGATAATTTTGATTAGGTCCAGTTTTATATTTATATACATGTATATTTTTAATTGATTGTGCTTTTGCTTTCAAATCTAAGAATTCTTTACCTAGCCCTTGATCCTGAAGATTTCTCACTTTTTTTTTATTCTTCTAAAAGTTTTACAATTTGTTTTACATTTAAGTTCATTGTCTATTTTGCATTAATTTTTGTATAAGGTGAGAAACAGGTGGATGTGTTATTCTTAATATATATGTCTATGAATATTCAATTGCTGAAGCACTATTTGTTGAAAAGATTATCTTTTATCCATGCAATTGTGTTTGCAAATTTGTCAAGAATCTGTCCAGCATATTTGTGTGTGTCTACCTCTGAGTTTTCTATTCCATTCTATCAATCTTTGGGTTTATTCCTTCTCTGATATCACAACTTCTTGATTAGTGTAGCTATATAGTAAGTCTTGATTTCATATAAACTAATTCCTCTCACTTTATTCTTTGTTTTCAGAGTGCTTTAACTCTTCTAGTTCCTTTGTCTTTCAATACATATTTTTGAATACACACACACGCATATATATATATATATATATATATATATATGTATAAACAAATATATATGCAAAAATATTGCTGGGATTTTAATAGTAATTGTGTTAAACAGGTATATCAATTTTGAAAGAACTGATATTTTTACTGTGTTGAGTCTTCCAATCCATGAACATAATATGCCTCTCCATTCCTTTAGATCTTCTTAAATTTCTTCTTCAGAATTTTATAGTTTCAGCACACAAGTCATGTACATATTTTATTAGATATATGCCTAACTGTGCTTACTTTTTTGAACATTTGCAAATGATAGTGTTTTGTTTTTCTTAATTTTGCTGTCCATATATTTGTTACTATGTATTGCAATGTATTCACTGATTTTTGGTATATCTTGTATCCTGCAAACTTGCTGAACTCAAATATTAGTTCTAGAATTTTTTTGTAGCTTTATTAAGATTTTCCAAAGAGATAATCATTACATTTACAAATAGGAAGAGTTTAATTTATTCCTTTCCAATATGTGTGCTTTTATTTCCTCTTCTTGCCTTATTTCACTGACCAGAACTTTCAGCAATCAATTGAATAAAGATAGCAAGAAAGCACATTTTTGCCTTGTCCCTAATCTTAGATAAAAAACATTCGGTCTTTTCACTAAAGTATGTCAGCTCTCAGTTTATTGTAGATGTTCTTTATCATGATGAGGAAAACCCTATATTCCTATTTTTCTAGATGCTTTTATCATGAATGGTTGTTAAATTATGTGAAATGCTTTTTTATACATCAGTTAATATGATAATGTGATTTTTTCTTCTTTACTCTGTTAATGTAATGGATTATATTGATTAATTTTCAAATCTTGATTCAGTCTGGCATCCCTGGAAGAAGTTCCATTTGGACATGGTATATAATTCTTTTTCTATATTTCTGAGTCATATTTGCTAATATTTTGTTAATGATTTTCAAGTCTATATTCATGAGGAATATTGGTCTGTAGTTTTTTTTTTTTTTTTTTTGTAGATTTCAACCATTTCAGGAGATAGCATATGATAGAGAACTGATGATATTGAAGGAAGAAGTCGAAACTGCATTGAAGACATTGGTGAAAAACAAGTCTCTAGAAATTGACAGAATACCAATTGAGATGTTTCAACAAATGGATGCAGTGTTGGAAGCACCTACTCGTCTATGCCAAAAAATTTGGGAGACAAGTACTTGGCCATCCTACTGTAAGAGATCCATATTTGTGCCATTCAAAGAAAGGTGATCCAGCAGAAAGTAGAAATTTTCAAACAGTATAATTAATATCACACACAAGTAAAATTTTGCTGAAGATCATTCAAAAGGGGTTGCAGGAATACATTCACAGAGAACTGTCAGAAATTCAAGCTGGATTCAGAAGATGACGCATAACAAGGGATATCATTGTTAACGTCAGATGGATCTTTGCTAAAAGCAGAGAATACCAGAAACATGTTTACCTGTGTTTTATTGACCATGCAAAAGCATTCTACTGTGTGGATCATAACAAATTACGAATAACATTACAAAGAATGGGAATTCCAGAACACTTAATTGTGCTTATGCAGAACCTGTGCATAGACCAAGAAGCAGTCATTCAAACAGAGCAAGGGCATACTGCGTGATTTAAAAATCAGGAAAGGAGTGCATCGTGGTTGTATCTTTTCACCATACTTATTCAATCTGTATGCTGAGCAAATAATCCGAGAAGTTAGAGTATATGAAGAAGAATGTGACATCAGGATTGGAAGAGGACTCATTAACAACATTCAATGTGCAGATGATACAACCTTGCTTGCTGAAAGTGAAGAGGACTAGAAGAACCTATTGATGAAGATCAAAGGCTACAGCCTTCAGTATGGATTACACCTCAACATAAAGAAAACAAAAATCCTCACAACGGAACCAGTAAGTAATATCATGATAAACAGAGAACAGATTGAAGTTGTGAAAGATTTCATTTAATTTGGATCCACAATCAACACCCATGGAAGGAACAGTCGAGAAACCAAATGATGCATTATGCTGAGCAAATCTGCTGCAAAAGATCTCTTTAAAGTGTTAAAAAGCAAAGATGTCACTTTAAGAACTAAGGTGCACCTGAACCAATACATGGTGTTTTCAATCATCCCATATGTATATGAAAGTTGAACAATAAATAAAGAAGACTGAAGAAGAAATGATGCATTTGAATTATGGTGTTGGTGAAGAACGTTGAATATACCATGGACTGCCAAAAGAACTAACAAATCTGTCTTGGAAAAAGTACAGCCAGAAAGCTCCTTAGAAACAAGGATGGCAAGAATTTGTTTCACATACTTTGGACATGTTATCAGGAGGGACCAGTACCTGGAAAAGGACATTATGCTTGGTAAAGTAGAGGGTCTGTGAAAAAGAAGAAGACCCTCAATGAGATGGATTGACACACTGGCTGCAACAACATGCTCAAGAATAATAAAAATTGTGAGGATGGCACTGGACTTGGCGCTGTTTCATTTTGTCGTACATAGGGTTGCTATGAATTGGAACTGATTCAATGACACCTAACAATATTTTAATATTTTATATCAACACAATACATCAATTATTTTTACCTATTTTAGATTTGCTAACTTTAAATTATAAATTCCACAGTTTCTCATATTATTTAAAAATTATCAAGATTCTGTTAGTTTTTGTGATATAAAATGGAAATTTTTACAAGAATCTAAATAAATTCTCACATGATTCATTGTGAGTACTCAAAACCCCACAAAGGTTTGCAGATGGAACTATGCCTGACATATCAAAATTTCTGTTTTATAAGAATGTAATCTTCAGGTAACATGGTGCTATAGATAGAAGCACCAGACCATCCCTCCACAGCAAAGATCAGAAAAACTAAGTCAAACAGAGACACATGTAAATCCTGGAACCTTAAGCATCAAATGAAGAGATAAAGAACTCAGCCAAACACCAAATGGAATAAGAAACTGACCGAGAACAGACAGCAAGGAGAGATACAGGCAGAGGACCCCTATCAGCTACCACAGCACAGATCTGCCATCTTGGAATACTATTGGAAATCAGTGAACAGCGGGTACAAGAAAGCAGCTTCACAGAGTTTCCAGCAGGAGACAGAACAACTGGTAACTAGCGATATACGCTTTCCCACACCCCACGCTTCTTCACCACCACTAAGCCACCACTGCTTCCTGAGGCAACAGTCTCTTGGCTGGGAAGCACTGACTTCACCCTGGAGCCCCTTGGATTGCACTCTTCTGCACTGGCCAGCTCCTTGAGTGCCATGTTGGCTCCTGGTGTTGCTTTTTTCTGCTTCTTTAGATTTCTTCCTTACCTCTCACCTGCCCCCCTCCTTTCCCTCAAAAACCTAGCTCTGTGTGCTATCTTCGCTTCTTCCTAAAAGGCTACAGGGTGCAGCTCAACTGTGGGACTGCTTCCTGGCCTGTGACGCTGCACTGGTGGGACCCCTGGGGCTTTTTTTGTTTGTTTGTTCATTTTTGATTTATTTGTTTGTTTTCTTTTTCTTTTATCACCTTTGGAGCCACTTCTGGCCAGGCAGTGCGTGGCTTGGGAGCTACTCCCTTATTCTGTGCAGACGCACAGGGACATCCCTGGAGGCATGTCTTTTTTCTTTTTTTGGGGGGGGTTGTTTGTTTCCTTGTTTTGTTTTCCTCTGTCTCTCTTTCCCTTTTTGTCTTTCTTAATTTCCAGTTTCTCTTCTGTCTATGCATACTGTCTCTTCCTAACTCCTGAATACCTAATGCCACATGACACCTCTATCCCTTCTAGCCAGGCTGTACTTCACAGACTAAGAGCAACTTCCCCAGTCTTATCAGCCACACTGGTGGGATCCTAGGGGGCTTGTTTTTTTCCTCTCTAATTCTTATTTATTCATTTTCTTCTTTTACTGTTTTTCTTTTTTCTTTTTGTTTTTCTCAATTTCTCAGTCTCTCATGTCTTTGCTCCAAAAGCAAGCTCCTTTAGCACTCTTTTTTGTTGTTTGTGTGTATGTTTTTGGCTCCTGTTCTTCTCTCCTCTCTCTCTTCTTTCCCATACCATCTTAGCTCCACATATCACAATCTCCCCCCTCCTTCCTGCCTGCCTGCACCGTGTGCTGAACATCACAACCCAAGCAGCACAGGCTCAGCCTACCAGAACCTGCCCTGCACTGATTCCTGGACCACCCTGTTGGACATAGTACATGCCACAAACAACCCATCCCAGTGAATCCCATTCAGCTGGACCTGCCCTGCTGTACCATACCTAATTGACTGACCCTGACCACTAGAGAATGAGGTGAAAACTATTGTGCCTACAAACAAGCAAACAACAAAGAATGCCCAGCCTGCCTGCTCAAACATAACCAAATAAAGCAAAAAATCAGGATGAAACAAGAAAATCTACAATCAATAAATGAGAAAAATAACTACTGAATGCCCTGAAGACAGCAGGCAATATCAAACCATATACAAAACCAGGTCAGGATGATTCCAGTAGGCATTCAAAATAAAACACCAGATGATTTTCCAGTAGAAGAAAAGGCACTGGAACTAGCTGATAGGGAATTTGAATCTCTAATACTCAGAATTATCAAAGAGTTGAAGCAAAAACAGACAAAAATGAGGAAAAAATAGATAAATTTATGGAAAAGACAGACAAATTCATGGAAAACACAGACAAAAAATGGAATAATTCCAGAAAATAATACAGGAACAACTGTCAAACAAAATTCACAACTAGAAATCATACAAAAACAACAATTAGGAATCCAAAATATAAACAACAAGATTTCAGAAATGGACAGTGTCATAGAAGGGCTGAGGAGCAGGTTTGAAATGATGAAAGACAAGATCACTGAAATTGAAGACAAACACTTGGCTACAACCCTGTGGAGGAAAAATCAGAAAAAACAACTAAGAAAAATGAAGAAAACCTGAGAATCATGTGGGATACAATCAAAAGCAAAAATCTGCGAGTGATTAGAGTTCCAAAAAGGGGAGAAAACAGAAAACACAGAGGATCATTGAAGAGCCCCTGACAGAAAACTTCCCCAATATCATGAAAGATGAAAAGTTGACCATCCAAGAAGCTCAATGAATCCCATATAAGATAGACCCCAAAAGAAAATCACCAAGGCATATCATAATAACACTCACTAAAACCAAAGACAAACAAGAATCCTGAGAGTAGCTAGGGATAAACGAAAAGTCACATACAGAGGAGAAACAATAAGACTAAGCTTGGATTATTCAGCAGAAACCATGCAGGCAAGAAGGCAATGGGATGACATATATAAAACATTGAGAGAAAAAAATTGCCAGCTAAGAATAATATATCCTGCTAAACTCTCATTCAAATATGATGGAGAAATTAGGTCATTTCCAGAAAAACAGAAATTAAGGGTCTATGTAAAAACCAAACCAAACTTACAAAAATTATTAAATGTAGTCCTTCAATCAGAGAAGAAACAACATCAGACCACAGGTTGAATATAGGACACAGGATTGTACCAGCCAGATATCAGTCTAGGAAATGAACTCTTGAGGACTATCCAAAAGCAAAAAAATTACAACAGGGACTCAGAGATGTTAATCTGTAAATGACCGTAGCAGCGGCGACTAATTGTCGGTGGCGGAGACAATAACTAATTCCACAACTCTTACAGAGAAGTGGGGCCAAGAGGGTCACTCTGAGGAGTCCACCCACTTCAGTCCCAGGAGTTTATTTTATAGTCAATACAGAAGCAATAAAGCAATTAACAAAACAATGGGCTTTGGGTGTGGGCAAGGGAGAAGGAATTCAGGTAAACAAACCAATCAGTAAAGGGACAATAGGTTT
>NW_004443939.1:29242658-29244692 GCF_000243295.1 Trichechus manatus latirostris | reverse complement strand
CAACATTAGAAAATCAATCAACGTAATCCACCACATAAATAAAAGGAAAGAAAAGAATCACATGATCATCTCAACTGAAGCAGAAAAGGCATTTCACAAACTCCAATGCCCATTCCTGGTAAAAACTGTCAATAAAATAGGTATAGAAGGGAAATTTCTCAACATAATAAAGAGCATCTATGCAAAACGAATGGCCAACATCATTCTTAATGGAGAGAAACTGAAAGCATTCCCCCTGAGAATAGGAAAATACATGGATGCCCTTTATCTTCACTCCTATTTAACATTGTGGTGGAAGTTCTAGCTAGACCAATAAGGCAAGAAAAAGAAATAAAGGGTATCCTAATTGATAATGAAGAAGCTAAATTGTCCGTGTTTGTGGATGATATGATACTATACATAGAAAACCCTAAAGGCTCCACAAGAAAACTACTGTAACTAATAGATTCAGCAGAGTAGCAGGATATAAGATAAAAATGCAAAAACATGTTGAATTCCTATACACCAATAACGAGAATGATGAAAAGGAAATCAGGAAAACAATGCCATTTATAATAGCCCCTAAAAAAATAAAATACTTAGGAATAAATCTAAGCAGGGACGTAAAAGACCTACACAAGAAAACTACAAAAAAATACTGCAAGAAACCAAGAGATCTACATAAAAGGGAAAACATACAATGCTCATGGAAAGGTAGACTCAACATTGTGAAAATGACAATTCTACCCAAAGCAGGCTACAAATACAATGCAATCCTGATGCAAATACCAACAACATTCTTTAAAGAGATGGAAAAACTAATCATTAACTTTATATGGAAAGGGAAGAAGCCCAAAATAAGTAAAGCACTATTGAAGAAGAAGAATAAAGTAGGAAGACTTGTACAAGCTGACCTCAGAACCTACTATACAGCTACGGTAGTCAAATCAGACTGGTACTGGTACAACAACAAATACAATGACCAGTAGAACAGAATTCAGAATTCAGATGTAAATCTGTCCGCCTATGGTCACCTGATCTTCTACAAGAGCCCAAAGTCCATCAAATGGGGCAAAGATGCTCTTTTTAAGAAATGGTGCTGGCAAAACTGGATGTCAATCTGCAAAAAAATGAAACAGGACCCATACCTCACACCATATACAAAAATTAATTCCAAATGAATCAAAGACCTAAATATAAAGCCAAGTTATAAAGTTCATAGAAGAAAAAAATAGGATCAATGCTAGAGGCTCTAATACACAGCATTAACAGGATACAAACCATAACCAACAACACACAGACTCCAGAAGATAAGCTAGATAACTGGGATCTTCTAAAAATTGAACACTTATGCTCATCAAAAGACTTCACCAAAAGAGTAAAAAGAGAACCTAAAGACTGGGAAAAAATTTTTCGCCATTTCGAGTCAGACAAAGGTGTAATCTCTGAAATCTACAAGAAAATCTAACACCTCTACAACAAAAAGACAAATAATCTAATTAAAATATGTGCAAAGGAAATGAACAGACACTTCACCAAAGAAGACATTCAAGTGACCAACAGACACATGAGGAAATGCTCATGATCACTAGCCATTAGAGAAATGCAAATTAAAACCACGATAAGATACCATCTCACCCTAGCATTACTGGCAGGAATCAAAAACACTGGAATTAACAAATGTTGGAGGGGGTACGGGGAGATTAGAACCCTTATGCACTGCTGGTGGGAATGCAGAATGATACAACCGTTTTGGAAAATGATATGACACTTCCTTAGAAAGCTAGAAATAGAAATACCATACGATCCAGCAATCCCACTCCTAGGAATATATTCTGGAGAAATAAGAGTCGTCATTCGAATAGACATGCACACCTATGTTCATGGCAGCATTGTTCACAATAGCAAAAGATGGAAACAACCTAGATGCCCATCAACAGATGAATTAATAAACAAACAATGGAGTACTATGCAAGGATAAAGAACAATGTTGAATCTGTGTAGCATCTCATAACATGGATGAAACTGGAGGACATTATGCTGAGTGAAATAAGT
>NW_004443939.1:29208981-29242094 GCF_000243295.1 Trichechus manatus latirostris | reverse complement strand
GGCTACCACCACTGACTGCTCTGACCAGAATCACAACAGAGGGTTCTGGACAGAGCTGGAGAAAGATCTAGAACAAAATTCTAACACACAAAAAAAGACCAGATTTACTGGCCTGAAAGAGACTGGAGAAACCCCAAGAGTATGGCCCCTGGACACCCTTTTAGCCCAGTGGTGAAGTCACTCCCGAGCTTCTACCATTCAGCCCGGGATTGGACGGCTCCATAAAACAAAACGGGACTAATGAGGCACAGCAGTCCAAGGACAAGGACTAGAAGTCAGGAGGGGAAAGGAAAGCTGGTGATAGGGAACCCAAGGTTGAGAAAGGACAGTGTTGTCATGTTGTGGGGTTGTTAACCGTTGTCATAGGGAAATATGTGTACTAACTTTTTAATGAAAACTATTTGTTCTGTAAATCTTCATCTAAAAGTACAAAAAAAAAAAAAAAGAATAATCTGTGCGAGATCAAATTGACAACAGCAACTCAAAATGTTTGATTGGAAGCCTAGGGGATAGTGAGTTGAAGATAATGGTGATGGAATAATTTGGAAAATTAGTGAGAATAGCATCACAACTGGAAAAATGTAATTGATGTCATTGAATTGTACATGTAGAAATTTTTGTAACGGTGTGTCTTTGGCTATGTATATTTTCACCAAATAAATAAATAAATAAATAAATAAGGTCCACCAAGGTTGAGAAGGAGAGCGTTGACATGTTGTGGGGTTGTCAATGTCATAAAATAATATGTGAACTGACTGTTTAATGAGAAACTATTTGTTCTGTAAATCTTCATCTAAGACACAATTTAAAAAAAAGAATGTAATCTTACATGTAAACTCACTAAATTGTACATATTTACTTTCTAGTCATTTGTTGTTGCTGTCATGTGTTGTCAAGTCAATTTAGACTCATAGCGACCCTATACGATAGAGAAGAACTGGCCCATGGGATTTCGTAGGCTGTAATCGTTATGGGAGCTGATTCCCAGGTCTTTCCTCTCATGAAGCTATGAAGCTGCTGGTGGTTTTCAACCACTAACCTTTCACTTAGTAGCTGAGCGCTTAAACACTGCACAACCAAGGCTCCTTTCTAGCTGTTACTACAATAATATGATATCATCCAATTATTATTTGATTTAGATTTTTTTCTAAGAAAATTTTAGTCTATTTGAAGACTATAAAACTAAATAAGTTTTCCACCAAAATTAATGTTTTTCATTATATTTATTTCTCCTTGGAGGCAACATCAATATTCATATTATAAGCAATACCTAGTATACTAGTTAGTGCATTTTAACTACTTAAAATATACTTTTGAATAGACCAATGGATATATTCAGGAATTTTAGTGAATTCATCAATATTTTCCATTATGAAAAAAAGAGAAAAAAAAGAAATGGCTGTTCATGAGTTTTATTATTTCCATTGTCATAATGAGGGAAATACATAGAATGGAGTCACTGTATTTCTTTTATACACTAAGGTAAACCTTTAGTGATAGTTAATACGTTATGCATTGGATGGTATGATTACGTAATTATCCTGTATATTCGATTATTTAGTACCCATACATTGTAGGAAATATTTGTTGTTGTTTTATTTTTTATTTTTTTAAAAATCTGAAACAGCTGCAATACAGCATAAAGTAATTCTGTTAAATATTCCTTCCAGGGCCTGCCAAGAAAAAAAGCACTTTAAGGGAACAGAAGAATTGCTATTATCAGGCACCTGTGATGATTCAATCACTGCAGATAAACACTGAATTTGTGTCTGTTCATCTTGGCAGCAAAGGCAAAAAGGAAAAATGTGCTCTTCCCAAGGTTGTCTTCAGACACTAACATTTTCTTGGCTCAAAATTGAAGGGAGATTTTAGCATGTGGTTTCTTATGTTAGGGACAATGAAGAATATATTGGATGATGTCTTCACACATTTTTATGAAAAACATAGACAGTGTTCAGCTATAAAAGCTGCAGGTACAACATTAAAAGTTAATTCTATGAAGACCTTTTTGTGAGGCACTGAGATAATGAAATCCAAGTATGTTGCTTCCTAAAAACCTAACTTAAAACAGATACAGCTTAAAGAATCTGAAGAGATAATTAACCTGCCCAAAAGACAGCTTTTCTCAAATATCAGATGTTTCAAATAAGTCTTTGGCCAGAACTGCATTGCTGTCAATTTAGAAGTCCTGAATCCCCAATATTTGTTTTGTTAATTAAAGATGAGACTGTACTCACTGGTTAGCCTATGTATGGCATGAAAAAAAAAAATCATTCTTTTGCAAAAGTTTAAGAAAATAAATGATATTCTTGTCCAAATCAAGAAGCAGCCAATGTTGCCATGTATTTAGGCTACAGCAGAGCCTATGTATATTGTTACGGAGTGAATTATGTTCCCCCAAAATGTGTGTCAACTTGGCCAGGCCATGATTCCCAGTAATGTGTGATGGTCCACCATTTTGTCATCTGCTGTGATTTTCCTATGTGTTATAAGTCCTGCCTCTACAATGTTAATGGAAACCCTGGTGGCATAGTGGTTAAGTGCTATGGCTGCTAACCGAAAGGTCAGCAGTTCAAATCCACCAGGCGCTCCTTGGAAACAATATGGTGCAGTTCTACTCTGTTCTATAAGGTTGCTATGAGTCAGAATCGACTCTACCGCAATAGATTTTGGTGTGATGTTAATAAGGCAGGATTAGAGGCAGTTATGATAATGTGGCAGGACTCAATCTACAAGATTAAGTTGTATCTTGAGTCAATCTCTTTTTAGATACAAAAGAGAGAAGCAAGCAGAGAGACAGGAGGAACTCATACCACCAACAATGAAGAACCAGTAGGGAAGCCCATCCTTTGGACCCTGGGTCTGTCCTTTCGCTGAGAAGCTCCTAGACAGGGAAAGATAAATGACAAGGTCCTTCCCTCTGAGCCAACAGAAAGAAAAAGTCTTTTCCTGGAGCTGTTGCCCTGAATTTGGACTTTTAGCCTCCTAGACTGTGAGAAAATACTCTTCTGTTTGTTAAAGCCATCACTTGTGGTATTTCTGTTATAGCAGCACTAGATAACTAAGACACATAGAATCAATGATTCCTTCAAAAAGTCTTTGAATATTATTGTAAAAATGGCATGGGGGCAGTGTCTGACCTCCACCAGCCCCAGAAGGGGGAAGGAGAACTAAGATCAACAATGCAAGGCTGACTCCCATGAAAGGGAGGCCAGACGAGCCTCCTCTCTCCTCTAGCTTTACTAATTCTGATACCATCCCTCCCACAGCACTCTCTACTTCTCTACTGGGTTCAATAATTCATTGCAATGGCCACACAGAATGCAAAGACCATACTCACAATTATGGGGTTTATTAGGGAAGTAACAGTTACCATTCAGGCTCAGGAACACTTAGGATACAGTTCTTCCATCAGGACAGCCTCTTCCCAACCTTGTTCGCAGGCACACCTCTCTCTGGCCCTAGGCCTCTCCCAAAAGGCACTCAGCTTTCTCACTTCATGGGCTGGGAAGCCTACTGCACTATCTCCTCCTGCCAGTTCTCTGCTGCCAGATCTCTTCTGCTATCACTTCCCACTGTCTTCAGGGTTGCAGCTTGCTCTCTCTCTTGGTCTTCTGCTTCCTTGAGCTTCTCAGTGCAGGGATCCCGAATCCAAAGGACATGCTCTCGCTCTCTGCTCCCTGTTCTTCCTTGGTTGTGGTAGGATCCACTTCTCTGCTCTGGAATTGGCTCTCTTTTAAGGCAAAACTAACCAATCTCCTTGATGGGCCACAATTACCTTATCACACAGTCTCACCCTATCGCATGAGTGGAAGTTATAAGGCCAGGACTAGAAAGGCCACACAAAAGTAATCAATCACACTGCAATGATTTTACATTTCAGAAAATGATTCATTGCTATTACTACATTTTGTGGCATTTCACTTGCAAAAATTAAGTTGACCTGAAAATTATCAGTGGCATGTTTAAAAATTTACAGCCTTATCCATAAAAAGGAATGTTCATTCAACATATGTGGATCTCAACATAATGCATTTAACAAATGAACTTCTTTCAAAATCTATTCCAAAAGGTAGCTGGATAAAAATGATAATACACGAGACTGTCAATATTTTACATATGTGTGTATTTACTTAATTTCAGCTTACTTCCATACATTCATGAACTAAATTTCAATTCCTTGAAAGGAGATATCTCACTCATCTTTACCTTTTCAACGGCAGCTAGTAGAGACACCTTACCTTGTACACATTAAATAAATGCCAATTAAATCTGACTCAATTATCTATTTCCTTGATGGACAATATTCGCCAAAATACAATAATTTTATTTTTAGTGTATTTGATTCTAAGTTGTTTTCTAAAACAGTAATTACTCAAAAATTATGCTAGACTAATTTTATTTCCTCCTTTTGAAAGTTGAAAGGAATGCAATCATGAATTTCAACAAAACATTTGAAAATATTTTCACAATAGTCTTATGTACATTACAGTTAAATAATTTGAAATAGGATGATTAACATTCAGGAAACTTGCTGTGGAAATGGTAGTAAATAAAATAAATATGGTCTATAACTTTATGGAGCTTAAAATCTAGTGAGAAAAAAACGGGTGTTAAATAATTTACCAAGTGTGTTACACATTGAGAATTAGAAATTTAAAGAATATGGTGCAGTAGAAACGTATAGCAATATAATTTAAGCCATATTAAAAAAAAAATTGTCATTGAGTCAATTAGACTTATGGCAACCCCATGTGTTAGAGAGTAAAACTGCTCTGTAGGGCTTTCTTGGCTGTAATCTTTGCAGAAGTAGATCCTCAGGCTTTTCTTCCCTGTTGCCACTGAGTGGGCTTGAACCACCAACCTTTCGTTTAGTAGTTGACTGCAAACTATTGGGGACCTCTGGGGACTGAGAAAAAGACTGTGAGGAAGTGAGGTTTAAGGTGAAGTTTGAAGAATGAGTAGGAGTTAGCCAGGATACGAGACAGTGGACAAAAGAGAATATTCTAGGAAGAAAATACTATGTGCAAAATTTGATTTGAGGAATGAATGACAAATTTCAGGTAAGAAAAGCAGAATGGCTGAGGCTTAGCAATTGAGATATAGACTGAATGTGAGAAGTCCGCACAGCCAAATCTTGGGGGATCTTGAGAACAGGCTTAAGATTTCAGAATATGTTGGCAACTGAATAACATGCTCTTGGCAACTTAGCACTATTTTCCCCTTCTATATCTTCTCCCGTATGTCAGGGAGTGGATGTCTGGGCATTATATTTCCCACTGAGAAGCAGTCATGTACATTTTGAAAGGTGGAAGAGAAAGCCATTACTATTTTTCCTTCTGGTAGACATACGGACTTTGTCAGAGGTGAGATTTCGCAGTGGCCTTGTGAATTTTCCTTCCACTCACTCATTTTGGTGTTTGAGGTAACTATGATTATTGCTGGCAGTTTCTGTGCTTCCTCTAACTTCCTGATTCCCTAAAATCTAGTAGAATTTTGATTTATGTTCAGTCTTCACTGATTTTCATTTCTGTAGCTCATAGATAGTTGTGTAATTACATAATTCCCTGAATTAAATCCTTTTCTGTTTTCTTAACTCAATTCTGATAGACGTAGTACTTAGTATAAGAAATGGAGGAAGGTGTACTATAAAAATAAAACAAAATAAAATTTAATGTATGTAGCATTGGCTTAGTAACTGGAGGAAGGCAGTGCAAAAATAAATATAGAACGTGGGAAGGATGGAGAGTTCTGTTATTCCATGGCAAAACGTTTGGTAGAACAGTCACCTGTAGTACCTTTGAAGACAGAATTGCATGCATAGTACTTAAGAAGGAGTCAAAATTATAGTGTGTACTAAATACCACTGACTGCTTTGAGAAAAGTGTTACAAAGAAGGGATAAACTCAGGCAAGAATTGGCTGATTTCAGGCACAGATGCAAAGGAATGGAAAAAGTCCAAGAATTATGGGCCTTGCATCCAAGGAAAGTGAATTGACTCAGAACTCGATATAAAGAAACGACTAGAACAGTCTTCAATAACAAGGGATCAGTAAGTCTTTTCATTAAACAATTGACCCAAACTTATAACAAACATCATCGTGAGGGCTTTACCTTCATAACAAAAGCAATTGTTTCAGGGAATCTCAAGATAGCCACCATTAATTCGAGAAAACAATCAAGTGTGAATAGTTAAGCTCGTGAACGTCTTCCACAAATGATCCTTCACTCTTAGATTTTATTCCTTGTCCACACATTTGTCTGTGGAATTCTAGAGGATGGTGGAGCCATAATGTGCAAGGAATCTGAGTCTCTGAATCATCGCTGTAAATATTGCCATTCAGGAGTTCCACTAGCGTTTACTCGTTAGATGAGCAATTAAAGGAGTACTTTGTGACACAGTGGTTAAGAGCTCAGCTGCTAACCAAAAGGTTAGCAGTTTGAATCCACCAGCTGCTCCTTGGAAACCCTATGGGGCAGTTGTACTCTGTCCTATAGGGTGGCTATAAGTTGGAATTGACTCAACAGCAACGGGTTTAGTTTTTGGTTTTTTAGCTACAAGGTGGGAAATGGCATTGAAAGTGAGCAATAATAGAAGAAGAGAGACCATTTATAAGTCTTGTTGTAATTGAAGTTGTGTTAAAGGATATTTTTGAGGTGATATGAATAACTATCAAATGTTGCTGAAAGATCAAACAAAATGGGTTTAAAAAAAAAGTTCCATTGGTTTTGGTAACATGAAAACTATTGGTGACCTTGGCAAAAGCAATTTCTGTTAACTTCTAGAAGAATCACCAATGAGGTATGATTGCCAAAATGTATACTTCACTTTATGATTTAAAAAAAAAACAACAAAACCTGTAGCTGCCGAGTTGCTTCCAACTCATAATGACCCTACAGGACAGAGTAGAACTGCCCGGCAGAGTTTTCAAGGAGCACCTGGTGGATTTGAACTGCTGACTTTTGGTTAGCAGACATACATTTTAAACACTACGCCACCAGGGTTTCCTCATTTTATGATATAGTATTACAATTATATGAGAAAAAAATTGATATAATTCCTATGATTTTTTTTTTTCTTTTTTTTTACCGGTCAAAGTATACCTGTACTATTGTATTTGGTTCTGACAACACCACTTCAGAGGGACTAGGACAGTGACTACTTACTCAGTCTGTATACTGAGAAAATTATCCGAGAAGCTGTACTATATGAAGAACAAGGCATAAGGATTGAAGGAAGACTCATTAACAACCTGTGGCACCACCTTGCTTGCTGAAAGGGAAGAGAACTTGAAGCACTTACTGATGAAGAACAGCATGGATTACACCTCAACATAAAGAAAACAAAAATCCTCACAACTGGACCAATAAGCAACATCATGATGAATGGAGAAAAGAATGAAGTTGTCAAGGATTTTATTTTACTTGGATCCACAACCAACACCCATGCAAGCAGGAGTCAAGAAATCAAATGATGCGATGCATTGCATTGGGCAAATCTGCTGCGAAAGACCTCTTTCAAGTGTTAAAAAGTGAAGATGTCACTTTGAGGACTAAAGTGTGCCTGACCCAAGCCATGGTACTTTCAGTCACCTCATATGTATGCAAAAGCTGGACTACAATAAGGAAGATCAAAGAAGAATTGATGTCTTTGAATTATGGAGTTGGTGAAGAATGTTGAATACACCATGGACTGTCAGAAGAATGAACAAATCTGTCTTGAAAGAAGTACAGCCAGAGTGCTTCTTAGAAGCAAGGATGGTGATCTCTCATGTACTTTGGACATGTTATAAGGAGGGACCAGTCCCTGGAGAAGGACATCATGCTTGGTAAAGTAGAAGATCAGTGAAAAAGAGGAAGACTCTCAATTAGATGGATTGACACAGTGGCTGCAACAACGGGCTTAGACGTACTAAAGATTGTGAGGATGGTGCAAGACTGGGCATTCTGTTGTACATGGAATCACTATGAGTTCGAATGAGCCCTGGGGTCACTGTGGTTAATTGTTCAGCTGCTAACCAAAGGTTTGACCCCACCAGCTACTTCACAGAAGAAAGATTTGGCAGTCTGCTTCCATAAAGATTTCAGCCTTGGAAACCCCATGGGACAGTTCTACTCTGTCCTATAGGGTCACTATGAGTCGGAATTAACTGGACGACAGTGGCTTTGGTTTTTTTGGTTTTTTTGCACCCAGCGACAACAGCAGAAGAGTGACTAGAGAGTTGCATCTTGAAACAGTGATATTTAATAAAACTGTGTGTTTAGACTGGATAAGACACAATTTAAGAGTCATTGATAGCTGTTTTTGATAGCTATCTCTGATACCTGATAAAGTAACATTTTGTTGAGAGATTCGCTTTACTCAGTGTAACTTCAGATGACTGAATTAAATTGAATGTAGGCAAAGAATACTTCATCTCAGTATGAGAAAGAATTTAAACATTATACCAAAAAAAGAAAACCTTGCCATTGAGTCAATTCCGACTCATTGCAACCCTGTAGGACAGAGTAGAACTACCCTATAGGGTTTCCAAAGAGTGGTTGTTGGATTCAAATTGCTGACCTTATGGTTAGGCAGCCAAGCTCTTAACCATTGTGCCACCAGGGCTCCTTAATCATTATAAAACAAAAAAGAAAACAAACCCGTTGCCGTAGAGTCTTTTCTGATTCATAGCAACCCTATAGGACAGAGTAGAACTGCCACATAGAGTATTCAAGGAGTGCCTGGTGGATTCAAACTGCCAACCTTTTGGTTAGCAGCAGTAGCTATTAACCATTAAGCCACCAGGGTTTCCGTCTTAACCATTATAGGTGTCTAAAAATGAAATGTGTTTATTTAAGTGATAGCAAACAGTATGTGAGTAGAGAACTTCCAACTGGGCTAAACAATCAAAAATTTGAATTGTTATAACGAGGAATCATATGCCAAGTAAAAAGTGGATTATATTATCTTCAAGTTCTAATTGATGATATCCCTCTGCTGGCTATAATTGATAACTTTATCCAATTCACTAATATCTATACTAATTTATCTTCTAAATAATTTTACCTAAGAGGATATGGAAAAAAATTCTGCTTTCAGTCATTTACAGTAGCAATGGAAACTAGTCTTGTGATCTCTAAACACAAAAACCCAACATCCTAATCGGCTTCTCCACATCTATGTAATATAGGCACCTCAATTTCAATATTCTTCAAACTGAATTAAATGTCTTTCTTCTTAAGTTATGACTTCTCTTTATTATTATTATTCTTGTTGTTGTTGTTGAGAATATACACAGCAGAGCATATACCAATTCAACAATTTCTATATGTACAATTAAATAACATTGATTACATTCTTCAAGTTGTGCAACCATTCTCATCCTCTTTTTCTGAATTCTTCCTCTCGTATTAACAAACTCACTGCCCCCTAAATTTCCTATCTCATCTTTTGAATTCCTATTGTCAACTTGATCCCACATATAGTTCTTAAAAAAGCCCAATGCTCAAGGCAGGAATTCTTTACTAGTTAGGCTAAACTACTGTTTGGTTTTGAGATGCCTTCAGAGGATATTTTTGGTTTAAAGTTTAAGGTTTAAAGATTATCTCAAGGCAATAGACACAAGGATTCTTCCAGTCTCCATGACTCCAGAAAGGCTTGATTCAACAAGAATTTGAAATTATGCTTGACATGTCCTTTTGATCAGAATTCTGCTATAGGATCTTTAATCAAAATGTTTGGTAATGGTTAACCAATGTCACAAAACAATATGTGTATTAATTGTTTAATGAGAAACTAATTTGCTCTGTAAACCTTCATCTAAAGTACAATTAAGGAAAAAAAAGAAAAAAAGAAAGAAACCCTATGGGGCAATTCTACTCTGTCCTATAGGGTTGCTATGACTCAGAATCAAAACAAACAAACAAAAAAAGGTGAGTAACTGTAGCTGGGCACCATCCAGTTCTTCTGGTCTCATAGCAAAGGAGACAGTTGTTCATGGAAGCAATTAGCCACACATTCCATTTTCTCCTCCTATTTCTGACTCTCCTTCTTCCTCTGCTTCTCCAGGCAAATAGAGACTAGTTGTTGTAACTTGGATGATTACTTGCAAGCTTTTAGGACCCTAGGCACTACACTATGATCTAGAATGTAGAATAGAAGCATTAATATGATATTAGGCCAATTAACTGGAATGTCCCAAGAAACCATGACCCAAAGCCTCCAAACCAAGAAACCAAATGCCATGAAGTGCTTAGTTGTACATAAGCAGCCTCAGCAGTTGCTGTTTTTCGGATTGTTGTTATAAGTTATCTCTCTTGATTAGAACAAAAATTTCATAAGGAAAGGGACTACTTTTGTATACTTTTCTGTATCTAGCAACTAGAGGGGTGATTGAAACGTAGTAGACACTATGTAAAAACTTTTAAAATATATTTAATTGACTTAAAATTAGAACCTTAATATTTAGTAAATAGTAAACTTTTTTTAAAAAGTTAAATGTGACAGAATATTTTCATCCCTTTAAATGTCTTAATAATGGGAAAATGCACGTTATGATTTTTATTGAACAGAGTAGTAGGATACAAAACCCAAAATTATAAAGCATAGTATCAATCTCCATGAAAAAGGTCTATGTTTTAAAAAAAGAAGTACATGAGAATATTACTACATGGGGATATTCAAATTATAGGTGTTCTTACTTATTTTCTTTTTGAATTTTTCTTGTTTTCCCAAATTTTAAAAATAAACATCAAACTCCAGTCAACAAAGTGGGATGCTGAACATTTTCTTAAAAAAACTTTATTATGCCAATTGACCTAGATATCCCCTGAAAGGATGGTCCTCATACCCCCATCCCTGCTAGTCTGTCCGTTGACGTGTTTGGTTATATTCAGGAAATTTCTCAGCTTTGATTTAGTCCAGTTATGCTGACTTCCCCTGTAGTATGTGCTGTCCTTCCCTTCACCTAAGATAATTCTTGTCTACTTTCTAGTTAGTGAATAACACTCAACCTCCCTTCCTACCCTGGTAACCACCAAAGAATGTTGTCTTCTGTGTTTAAACGTTTTCTTGGGTTTTTATAATAGTGTTCTTATACAATATTTGTCCGTTTGTGACTTAGTTCACTCAGCATAATACCTTCCAGATTCCTCCAACTTATGTTTCACGGATTCCTCATTGTTCTTTATCATTGCATAGTATTCCATTGTGTGAATACACCATAATTTTTTAATCCATTTGTCCATTGATGGGTACCTAGGTTGTTTCCATCTTTTTGCTATCCTGAACAATGCTGCAACAAACATGGGTGTGCATATATCTATTCTTGTGACAGCTCTTAATTCTCTAGGATATAGTCCAAGGAGTTGGATTGCTAGATCATATGGCACTTCTATTTCTAGCTTTCAAAGACGTGCCAAACCGATTTCCATAGTGGTTGTACCATTTCACATTCTTATCAACAGTGTATAAGTGTTCCAGTCTCTTCACAACCTCTCCAACATTTATTATTTTGTGTTTTTTGGATTAATGGTGGCCTTGTTGGGATGAGATGGTATCTCATTGTAGTTTTGATTTGCATTTCTCTAATGGCTAAGGATTGTGAGCATTTCCTCATATGTGTGTTAGCTGCCTGAATATCGTCTATGGTAAAGTGCCTGTTCATATCCTTTGCACATTTTTTAAGTGGGTTGTTTGTCCTTTTGTTGTTGAGGTTTTGCAGTATCTTGTAGATTTTAGAGATTAGATGCTGATCGGATTTGTTGTAGCCAAAATTTTTTTTCCCAGACTGCAGGTTGTCTTTTTACCTTTTTTGGTAAAGTCTTTTGATAAGTGTAAGTCTTTGACTTTTAGGAGCTCTCAGTCATCTGGTTTCTCTTCTGCTGCTTGTGCATTGTTACTTATGGTTCTTATTGTGTTTATGCCATGTATTAGGGTTCCTAGTATAGCCCCTATTTTTTCTTCCATAATCTTTATCGTTTTTGATTTTATATTTAAGTCTTTGATCTATTTTGAGTCAGTTTTTATGCATGCTGTGAGGTATGGGCCTTGTTTCAGTTTTTTGCAGATGGATATCCAGTTATGCCAGCACCATTTGTTAAAGGAGACTGTCTTTTCCCCAGTTAACAGACTTTGGGACTTTGTCAAATATCAGCTGCTCATAGGTGCATGAATTTACATCTGGATTCTCAATTCTGTTCCATTGGTCTATGTATCTGTTGTTGTAGTACCAGGCTGTTTTGACTACTGTGGTGGTATAATAGGTTCTAAAATCAGGTAGTGTGAGGCCTCCCACTTTGTTCTTCTTCTTCAGTAATGCTTTACTGATCCAGGGCCTTTTCCCTTTCCATATGAAGTTGGTGATTTGTTTCTCCATCTCATTAAATATGCTGGTGGAATTTGGATCGGGATTGCATTGTATCTGTAGATCGCTTTGGGTAGAATTGAAATTTTCACAATGTTGAGACTTCCTATCCATGAACAAGGTATGTTTTTCCACTTATGCAGGTCTCTTTTGGTTTCTTGCAGTAGTGTCTTTTAGTTTTCATTATATAGGTCTTTTACATCTCTGGTTAGATTTATTCCTAAGTATTTTATCTTTTTGAGGGCTATTGTAAATGGTATTGATTTGGTGATTTCATCTTGGAAGTTCTCTCTGTTGGTGTAGAGGAATGCAACTGATTTTTGTATGTTTAGCTTGTATCCAAAATTTGCTGAAATCTTCTATTAGTTCCAGTAGTTTTCTTGCGAATTCTTCGGGGTTTTCTGTGGATACGATCATATCATCTGCAAATAGAAATACTTTTACTTCTTCCCTACAAATTTGGATGACCTTTATTTCTTTTTCTAGCCTTATTGCTCAGGCTAGCACCTTCAGCACGATGTTGAATAAGAGTGGTGATAAAGGGCATCCTTGTCTGGTTCCCGTTCTCAAGGGGAATGCTCTCAGACTCTCTCCATTTAGGATGATACTGGCTGTTGGTTTTGTATAAATGCCCTTAATTCTGTTGAGGAATTTCCCTTCTATTCTTATTTTGCTGAGAGTTTTTATCATGAAACTGTGCTGGACTTTCTCAAATGCCTTTTCTGCATCAATTGATAAGATCATATGGTTCTTGTCTTTTGTTTTATTTGTGTAGTAGGATACATTGATTGTTTTTCTAACATTGAACCATCCCTGCATACCTGGTATAAATCCCGCTTGATCATGGTGAATTGTTTTTTTGATATGTTGTTGAATTCTATTGGCTAGAATTTTGTTGAGGATTTTTGCATCAAACTTCATGAGTGATTTTGGTCTGTAATTTTCTTTTTTTGTGGTGTGTTTACCTAGTTTTGGTATCAGGGTTATGCTGGCCTTATAGAATGAATTTTGTAATATTCCATACTTTTCTATGCTCTGAAATACTTTTAGTAATAGTGGTGTTAAGTCTTCTCTGAAAGTTTGATAGAATTCTCCAGTAAAACTGTCTGGGCCAGGGCTTTTTTTGTTGGGAGTTTTTAAATTATCTTTTCAATCTCTTCTTTTGCTATAGGTTTATCTAGTTGTTCTTCTTTTGATTTTTTTAGTTTAGGTAGGTAGTAAGTTTCTAGAAATTTGTCCATTTCGTCTAGGTTTTCAAATTTGTGAAAGTACAATTTTTCATAGTATTGTGTTATGATTCTTTTAATTTCAGTTGGGTCTGTTGTGATATCACCCATCTTATTTCTTATATGGGTTATTTGCTTCCTCTCCTGTTCTTCTGTCAGTTTGGCCAGTGGGTATGGATTTTGTTGACTTTTTTGAAAGAACCAGCTTTTGGTCTTGTTAACTCTTTCATTTTTTTTTTTTTTTTTTGTAATTCTCTATTTCATTTAATTCGGCTCAAACTCTAATTATTTCCTTTCTTTTGGCACTCGAGGGCTTCTTTTGCTGTTCTCTTTCTGCCTGTTCCAATTGTTACGTTAATGTTTCTTCTTTCGGATGTGTGCGTTTATTGCTATAAACTGACTTTTGAGCACTGCTTCTGCTGTGTCCCAAAGGTTCTGGTAGGACGTGTTTTCATTCTCGTTTGAGTCTATGAATTTCTTTATTCCATTGTTAATTTCTTCTATAACCCAGTAGTTTTTGAGCAAGGTGTTGTTTAGTTTCCATATGTCTGATTTTTTTTCCTTGGTTTTTCTGTTATTGATTTCTACTTTTACGGCTTTATGGTCAGAAAAGGTGCTTTGTAATATTTTGATGCTTTGGATTCTGTTAAGGCTTACTTTATGGCCTAATATGTAGTCTATTCTGGAGAATGTTCATGAGCATTTGGAAAAAATTATACTTAGTTACTGTTGAGTGTAGTATTCACTATATGCCCATGAGATCAAGTTGGTTGATTGTAGCATTTAGATCTTCCGTGTCTTTATTGAGTTTCTTTCTGGATGTTTTGTCCTTCATCAATAGTGGAGTGTTGATGTCTTCTAATATTATCGTGGAGTTGCCTATCTCTCTTTCCAATGCTGTTAGAGTTTGTTTTATGTATTTTGGAGCCCTGTCATTGGGTGCGTAAATATTTATTGTAGTTATGTCCCCCTGACGTACTGATCCTTTAATCATTATATAGTATCCTTCCTTATCCTTTGTGGTGGATTTTACTTTAAAGTCTATTTGTCAGAAATTAGTATTGCCACTCCTGCTCTTCTTTGAATGTTGTTTGCTTGATATATTTTTTTCCATCCTTTGAGTTTTAGTTTGTTTGTGTCTTTAAGTCTAAGGTGTGTCCCTTGTAGGCAGCATATAGACGGATTGTATTTTTTTTATCCAATCTGCCACTCTCTTTTTTGGTGCATTTAGTCCATTTACATTCAGTGTAATTATTGATAGGTATGAGTTTAGTGCAGTCATTTTGATGTCTTTTTTTGTGTGTTGCTGACAGTTTCTTTGTTCCGTTTAGCTTTCTGTACTAAGTTTTTTTCTTTATGTATTTTCTTTTCATCTTTTTAATTTTTGTTGATTTTGTATTTGCTGAGCCTTTATATTTTTCTTGTTTTTTATTTTGATGTGTAGGATTTCTAGTTTCCTTTGTGGTTACCTGAATATTTACTCCTATTTTTCTAAGTTTAAACCAGTCTTTTATTTCTTTATATTGCCTTGACTTCCTGTCTATATGAAAAATCTACATCCACATTTGTTAGTCCTTCTTTTTTAATGTTATCATCTTTTGCATATTGATATCTCTGTTTCTCTATTTCAGTGTTTTAGCTTTGATTTATTTTTGTGACTTCCTTATCTGAGTCGATATCTGGTTGCTCTGTTCTGTGTTCTAGTCTTGTGTTGTTATCTAATGTTATTGATTTTCTAACTGGAGGACTCCCTTTAGTATTTCTTGTAATTTTGGTTTAGTTTTTGCAAATTCCTTAAATTCTGTTTATCTGGAAATGCCCTATTTTTGCCATCATGTTTGAGAGACAGTTTTGCTGGGTATATAATTCTTGGCTGGCAATTTTTTTCCTGCAAGTCCTTATATATGTCATTTCATTGCCTTCTTGCCTGCATGGTTTCTGCTGAGTAGTCTGATCTTGTTCTTATTGACTCACCTTTGTAGACGACTTTTCATTTATCCCAAACCACTCTTAAAATTCTCTGTTTATCTTTGGTTTTGGCAAGTTTAATTATAATATGCCTTGGTATCTTTCTTTTGGTATCTACCTTATGTGGGGTTTGATGAGCATCTTGGATAGATATATTCTCATCTTTCATGATATCCAGGAAGTTTTCTGTCAACTAATCTTCAATGATTCGGTATTTTCTGTTATCCACCCCTGCCCCCCGTTCTGGTACTCCAATCACTCGTAGGTTATTTCTCTTGATAGAGTCCCACGTAACTCATAGAGTTTCTACAATTTTTAAAATTCTTTTATCTGATTTTTCTTCACATAAGTTGGTGTCAAGTGCTTTATCTTCAGTCCCACTAATTCTGACTTCTTCTGCCTCAATTCTGCTCCTATGACTTTCTATTGAGTTGTATAATTCTGAAATTTTATTGTTAATCTTCTGGATTTCTGACTGCTGTCTTTCTATGGATTCTTGCAGCCTATTAAATTTGTCATTATGCTCTTGAATAACCTTTTTACATTCTGCTACTTCTTTGTCTGTATGTTTTTTTGTTTCTCTTCGTTCCTTCCTTATTTCTTGAAGACTTCTGTATATTAATCTTTTGTATTCTGCCTCTGGTAATTCCAAGAAATTCTCTTCCTCCAGTAAAGTTATTGGTTCTTTATTTTGGGAGCTTCCGGAAGCCATCGTAGTCTGCCTCTTTATGTGATTTGATATTGTCTGTTGTCTCCGAGCTATCATAAGTTATTATAATTTTTTAATTTTATATTTGCTTACTGTGTCCTAGCTTCCTGTTTTGTTTTGTTTTGATATGCCCTATTAGGCTGCTCGTGTGAGCTAGTTTGATTATTGGCGCCTTTGAAGCTCTAACGTCCAGTCACCAGGTAGTTAGATCTGTTACTAAGTATATGAGCCCAGGAGTCCATTAAATTTTCTTGTATGGATCCAGCTCAGGTGTCCAGGTAGTCGGTCACCAAGTGTGTGGTGCAGTCTCTCACCTACAGTCTTAGACAGGCATGGGTGATTGGTGTAGGCACAGGTATCTGGCTGAGGTAGAGGGTCACATGCTGAGCAAGGCAGGGGACTGATGGCTGCCCCTGAGTGTCTGAAAGGAAAGTGTGTCCCTGTTCCCTAGAGCAAACATTTAGGTGAGTTTTGCAGCTGGACTATGAGCACCCTATGCTGTTGTCTGTAAGGCCTTTGGAGCACCATTTATTCTTGGACCCTGTCACAGGTGGCTAGGTTGCATGAGTGGAGCCACCAGTCCTCAAGCTCCTGATGTGGGGAGGTAAGGAGCCTGCTTAATGGGCAGAGCAGTGCCAAACATCACAACCTTTTCACTTCTCCGCTGAAACAGTTGAAGTTATACTTCAGGTATTTACCCTGTTGTACTGTGGTAGTGAGGGCTTATGTTATTGAAACGGACCCACACAAGTTTATGCAGGGGTGAAAGGCATTCATAGTCTGCAGACCCGTTATGCCTGTGCCTAGGCAAAGGAGCTGTGCCAACCCTGAGGTCCTGGCTTAGGGGAGCTGGTTGCTTATTTTTTCCCTGTTTGTTAATTTGTTCCCTCTCCAAGACCAGGAGAATGGCTCAGGGTGCCTTAAGGGTCATACTTCTGGCCCAGGGGACTCATTACTCACTAAAGCTGGCCGGGACCCGGTGTAAAGCAGGGAGGGGGGAGGTAAATGGGAGAGTTTTTTCCCAAATGAGGTGTTTTTTTTTTTTTTTTTTAAATCTGCAGTAGGCCACACGCAAGTACTTCTCTTTAGCTGCTTGAGTGCTGCTTTTCACTGGTTCTGGATGGCCCAGTAGACTGTCTGTCACTGGGTCTCTTCCATTGTGGAAAATTCCTCCCGAGCGCAGCTGCTTGCGCACCTCACTGAGCACACTGATTTGATCCGGGCTGAATGGCTGCAGCTCCCCCCAGGTTAGGTTTGGCAACTCCTCACTGCTTTCGAACTGTCTCTCCTTCCCCCTTTCACTCAGTCCAATTCCTTAATTTTGCCTTTGATGTTCAGGGCTCCTAGATAGTCATACATAATCGAATCACTTGTTTTTTCAGATCTTTGTTTCAAGAGGGACATAGGAAGCATCTGACTACACTGCCATCTTGGCCCCGTCTCCAAAACTTAAGTATTTTGTAATAATATACATTAATAAATGTCACAAACTAAAAATGAATCTTTCTACTGATTTCTTCTCTGCCATTGATTTCCTATGTAGGAAAACAGTTGAAGACCACTACATCTGTATTTTAACAGTTGCTAGAATGAAATTGGACTAAAAATTATTAAGTCAAATAAAACTATTTACAGAAATGTGTTGACTATCTCATATATGAAACAAAATGTAGATGTTGATACCCAACTTAGAGCTCTGAACAAAACAGATAAAGTCCATGTCTCCACCAAGTTTATCATAGAGTAAGAGACAGACTTTAAATAAGAAATTGTTAAGTAAATATTGTGACGAGAAAAATAGATTGAAATTAAAGGGTTAAATCTAGTTTAAGAAGTGTTATCTACATGATGTCTTTGAGGGTGGAGAACTAAAGAGTCACATCATTCCTCTTTTTTCTGCATTTCCTTGTCCTCCCTGTGGTTGGATTATGGGAACATATAAAATTCTTTTTGTGCCTAATGCTGTTCATGTTTTCTCTTTGTCCTTAGTATTAAATAATTGATTTTTTTTTCTTTAGAAGTTTATCTTTCAACTTGTAGTTTAATATTTTCTTCACATTGTGAGTTTTTTTTTTCCTTTTGTGAATTGATTATTATGTGTTCTTCACTTGTTCTAATGTTTCCTTCATATATACAGGTGATACGTATATTGGCTATCCAATCTATGTTTTCCATATATAGATCTCCACATCTATCTCCTGCAAGATTTGATAGATATGTTCTTTCTGTTAATATTGTGGGAGAAATTCACAAGTTTGTGTTGCTGATAACTGACCCTATTTATGCAATGTCAGTGATGATTTTTCCTAAATCTAATGCTTTTCAAAATGTTGTTATTGATTTATTTGTTTTCTCAAGAAGACTTTTCATCTTTTTATCAAAATTATTCAATAATATGTACTTCCCTACCTTTCAGCCAACTAGGTTTTTAAAAATCTCAGTCTATGTTTAGCATCTCAGATTTCCTAGAGATTATGTGCGCATGAATTATATTGAGACAGCAACAATCTGTTGTTAAATTTTCAGCATATTTCCCAGTATAACATATGTTTGTTACCAAGCACTTCTACACTGTGAATGTTAGATTGATTTTCGTATTGTAAATTGATTACAGGCTCCTTCAACCTGTGGCCTCCTGTTCTATAAAAAGGTGATAAAATATATTCAAAATTAGTATTTACCATTATCAATCTGATTAGGTTATCCATTGCTCCCATCACTCTCCTAAGCATTGAGCTTGAAAGCCTAGAACTATGCCAAATGGATCCAACCTCAGGAAATTTCTATGTGGCATTTTATTTATATCACTTGTCTCTGCAGGAATAATGAGATAATTGTACTACAGAAAAAAAAAAAATAACCTGAATTATCTGAAGCAGTCTACTATATTTCTTTCTTGGCAGTAACAATGAATAAAAATTCAGTACCAGATTATACCACTCTCATTGCTTTTCCAAGATCATTTTTTTTCCCCTATTGCTATCATTGGAAGCCAGGAAATCAAGGATCTATCAGCCTGTTCCTAGAAGTGGAATTTGTCTCTGGAAAGTGAAGTCCTGGAAGGAATATGGAAGGAATTATTAACAAACTGGTTTGTCATGGCACTTTATATATATATATATATATACATATATATATATATATATACACGTACACATATATACATATATATACATATGTACATATATATACATATATATAATATATATACACATATATATACACATGTATATATATATTTATATAGCATGAGGAAGAGAAATGGGTTGTGTTTTAACAGTGGCATTGGGAATTGGAATATTATATGTGGCATATTCCTTAATATCCCTGATACTCTTTTCAGGGTTTTATTTATTCTATTAGCAGAGGAAATTTCAAGTTATCTTACTTTGCATTTTCATATCTATGTAAATGGGTTGATAGATGGGAAAATGGGTGTCACTAGATTTTCATTATCAAATATAGGAGGCATAAAACAGCAATACATTTTAATTACCCTTCTCTACATTGTGTATAATACCAAACTCCCTATTCATTTGTTTTTTATAAAGTAATGTTACTCCTTTAAGATTACAAGATTGAGTTTTAGTAGATATTCAATCTCACAATCACAATTATTGTCAGGTACAATAATGTCATTTACTGATGAAGATCAAAGACTACAGCCTTCGGTATGGATTACACCTCAACATAAGAGAAACAAAAATCCTCACAACTGACCAATAAGCAACATCATGGTAAGTGGAAAAATATTGAAGTTCTCAAAGATTTCATCTTAACTTGGATCAACCATCAATGCTCATGGAAGCAGCAGTCAAAAAATCAAACAATGTATTGCATTGGGCAAATTTGCTGCAAAAGACCTCTTTAAAGTGTTAAAAAGCAAAGACGTCATTGTGAGGACTAAGGTGCTCCTGATCCAAGCCATGATATTTTGCCTCATATGCAAGCAAAAGCTGGACAATGAATAAGGAAGCCCGAAGAAGAATTAATGCCTTTGAATTACAGTGTTGGTGAAGAATGCTGAATACACCATGGACTGTTAGAAGAACAAAAAAGTCTGCCCTGGAAGAAGTACAGCCAGGGTGCTCCTTGGAAACAAGGATGACGAAACTTCGTCTCATGTACTTTGGACATGTTATCAGGAGGGACCAGTCCCTGGAGAAGGACATCATGCTTGGTAAAGTAGAGGGTCAGCGAAAAAGTGGAAGGCCCTCAAAGAGATTGATTGACACAGTGACTACAACAATGGGCACAAACATAACAAGGATTGTGAGAATTTCGTATTTCAGGCAGTATTTTGTTCTGTTGTACGTAGGGTCACTATGAGTCGGAATCAACTCCATGCCATCAAACAACAACAACACAATAATATCTGACATATATACAACTTTGTACTTGTATATATTTATACACACACACACACTCACATGAAACTAAGACTTAGAAGAATGGCCAAAGTCATACTGATACAAAATGAGCAAGTGGAACTAATACTTAATTTTAAAAGTCCAAGATAAATCTTTCCTGTAAAGCACGCCACCTATTCCATTCCTTGACTACATCTGTTAAATGTTCAGAAAATGGAATTTAAATAGCTCTACCTCAGAATTACCATGTAAGAGAATTAAATTAGTTCACTTAAAAGTTTCCAGTGATCCATGAAATGAATACACTTTTAATAGAAAATTACTTATGGATCAATGCAATGTGTTTTGCCAAAGAAACATTTTGAGATGCAATGGCCTGATTCTACCTGATTTATGTATCAATGACTAAATAAATAAACAACTTCTTATTTTATTTTTCAACCCGCTGACTTAATTCTTCCAGGCCATGAATGTTTTGTGCATCTAATGTGACACAAAAGACTAAATAATTTTTTGTTTTTAATGATAGATTTACTTCCCTTTGCTTAGTGGTTGAATCTATGATACAAAAGCAGCCATGGCTAATATGAAGTCCAAGACATATTATAAATGCTTAATATTGCTTCCTTCATACAGAGAATTAATTCTAGGCTAATTAATATGCCATTGTAAGTATTTGAGCATGATGGCATAGTAAGCCACCATACAAAGAGCACCCGACTTGTGCTATTTTCTAGGGAAACTTGTGGCTTTCTCCTGAGTCCTCTAGATTTCATACATTTCCTGCTGAACTATAGACCAGATTGAAATTATGTATACAAAACAGCAAAGTCATTATTATATAGAGGAAATAAATATTCCACTGCCTTTTAATCAAATTTTTACAAATAAGTTCTAACTTTGTATCATATTGTATCCCAGTTTTGAAACACTCGTCATTTTATTTATGCGTCCATTTACTCATTATCAATGTATTAAATAAGTATTTATTGAGAACATACTCTGTTCCAGGCAATGATTTGGGCACTGTTTCATGGTGACTTGAAAAATTGACATGGACTCTTTCCTACTGGAACTTAGAGTTTACTGCAGGAAACCAAGTTTATTCAAACAGTCACGAAAATGAAAGTAAAATTACAAGTGTAATAAATGTGAGAAGTACTAAAAAACAAAGATATGTGGTAATGTGAGAATTTATATGAGGACCTGACCTACCCTATGGGGGTAGAAAGGTAGGAGGAGGGATTTGAAATAAGATCTAAAGAATTAGTAGAAATTAACTAGGCAGAAGGGCAATGAGGCCAGAAGACTGTTAAGGGATTAGAATGTATTTAGGAGCATATATATACTGGTTTAAGTTTCTCCATCAGTAAAGAGGATGCATTAATAAAAGATTGTCACTCATGTAAAGCCCCTGTCTCAGGATCATTATAATTACTATTCTGCAACATGATTTTCTTTCTCCCAAATATCTTAGGAGTAGGATCAAAAATCCTCTTTCCAAAGAGGTCTTTCTTGCGTCCCCCATCTAAAAAATAAAATCACTCCCTTCTCCCATTAATCTCTACCCCTTAACATGCTATAATTTCTATCATAGAATATTGCATCTGACACAGTACATATTTTATTGTGATTATTGTCTTCTTCCTACCACTAGACTTCCAGAGAGCAAAGACTGTTGTATCTCAAGAACAACTGTCAAGCATATCATAAGTGTTCAATAGATATTTGCTAAATGCCCAGATGGATAAAACAATACTTTAGAATGCTTACAATATTCCTGTCACTTTGGTATTTTTTTAACATATTATTTTTCATTTTATCCTCTCAACAAAAATACAAAGTTTATATTAAACCTATTTACCAATAGGAAAATTGAGTCTTGAGTAGTTCAATAACTTGCCCAAAGTCATACAATTAGTAAATGATAAAGGCATGATTTGAATTTAGCTCTATGTGATGCAAAATCCACACTCATAAACTGCACTGTACTGCACTGTTATTTTATACTTTATTAGAAACTCTGTTACTTGAACTAGAAATAATAAAGGAAGAAGACGAAATTGACTTCTAGGATACAGATTTCTTCTCACTGAAACTCTCTTCCCTCAGCATATAGGGAATAGGTGTTTCAACATGGCTACGTATTTTGTGGTAGTTCCTTTGACTTAAATGTTTATGAAATAGACAAGTACTCAGTATTCACCTGTTTCCAAGTAAGTGACAGATAAAACCCAAGGGGCTCTTTCGTGTAGCTGAGCCAAGTCTTGAGCAGGTCTCACACGCTGGAGTTAAAAAATATATATAATTTTCCTCCCCAATTTCCTTCATAATTCGTTGAGTAAAGGAGGCAGAAACTTCTCTCCATCACCCTCCACAGCCAGGTGACCTTCATAGTCAGGTAGATTTTTTATTAAAAGATTTTTTTCCAAACGATCTGCAAATCAATGTACTACTATATTACAATATTTTGTTGTCCTAGTTGGCATAATTTCCCAGTACTCTCTCCTAAGCAAGCTAAATCCTCACACTCACATTTCAACATTTCCTGCTGGTTCCTTTCTGGCTTTCATGTTTGTAAAGACACAAGTACATCGCTTTCAGCATATGAGCCAAGCCTGGACAATCTCCACAAACACAGGAAGAATCTCTATGACACTAATACTAAAGTATATTTGCCAGAAGGAAATAACTGCTTTCTCCGAAGTGGGGGAAAATGCAAAAGACCATGCCAACCTCCAGGCTGCCTATGGTAATTTGCAAAGTGTTGTTATTGAAAAATTTAAAATAACTATCATTTCACTGACATTTTTCTTTAAAGGTGGTAAGAACACTATTCTGAGAATCAGAGCTTAAATAGCTACCTCCAGATTTAGCATTATTAACAAGATATTTTCCAAAGTCAGCTACAAATTATTCAATGATGTGACGTCGCTGAAAAAGGGAGAGTAAAGTTCAAAAATATGTGTGACAGGAAAAGTTAAGCATAGAATAACTATGAAGATAAAAAGATGATAAGTGGTCTAGTTATAGTTCCAATTACAGGGTGAGATATAAATAAACAGCTGCAGAAGGTTCAAATTTTGTTATACTAAAAATATAAATAAATAATAACACATAATAACCAAGCAGTTAATCTACCAAAATATTATTCTAGACTTAATATTAATCTCCCATTTTCCAAAATGGTGTATTAATTGCTGGTTTCTCAGTCAAGTAATTCTCCCCTCTTCTCTCCCAATATTTCCTCTCCCAATCAAGTTTGTCTTCCAGGCAACTAATAACTCACAGAAGTGTAATTACCAGAAGAATCAGAGAAGAATATGTTGAAATGATATATTACAATATAGGAGTCAGTGAAAATAAATATTTCCTGGACTGGGAGAGGAAGAGGAAAGTTATAGTCAGTAAGAAGGAACCATAGACGAAAGGTCACTCAGAAGGAGCCCTATGCCTTGTCCCTTACCCCCAGGCAGAATCTTGGGGCAAGGTAAAAATGACAGACAAAAAAAGAGGGGATTTGAAGAACCTGAAATCATAAGAAACTTGAGCAATTCTAAGTGAGATAGAAAGCCTTATAATTACCCCTCACTTAACCTTGTGATACTCTCTGCATGGTGTGATAGAAACAGAGTGAAAAAATGACTAGGATACTAGACAGTAAAGACTGGCACAACCTTTCATAATTTCTCCGTACTTACTGCAACTTGGACAGCAACCAAATAGTTCCTGTGCACTCAAGAAGGTGACAGAAGTAGCTGGGATAGTCAAATTTGGAATACCCTTTCAACTGACAAAAGGAGAAAAAAATACTGATGTGGACTGGCATGCAATATTTAACCTACCTAAAATCAAAGAGATCATGATTCCTCTAGAAATCTAAGTGGCTTGATATGGATAGAGTTTAGGGGGAAAAAAAATAGAGAGAATTGTGTTCCAGAAGCCTAGAGAAGAAAGAGTTTCAAGAAAAGAGGAGTATGTGTAGAAGTCAGGACAACTAAGGATTGAAAAGCATCCTATGGATTAGCAACACAGCAGTCTTTGGTAAACTGAGTGACAGCAGGAACAGCTGTGATGGGTGCAGAGACTAAACTGCAAACTTCTGAAAAAGTGAAAACAATGTATTAAGAGAATTGAAAATAATATAACTACTGTGGCTTCACAAATAGTGGCTATAAGGAGAATGAGACAGCGAAAGCAGTGATTAGAGCAGATATTCTGTTGAAGGGAGATGTTATTTCTGTTTCTAATAGTGAAAAAGAAGTGGATATTGTCAAGTATACATGGAAAGAAGCAAGTAGAGTGGGAGTGTTTGAAGTCACCAATAATGAAAGGATGGATGGAGTAAGTTGTTGTTAGGGGCCGTGGAGTCGGTTCTGACTCATAGCAACCCTATGTACAACACAGCGAAACACTGCCCAGTCCTACGCCATCCTCACGACTGTTGTTAAGCTTCAGCCCATTGTTGCAGCCATTGTGTCAATCCATCACTTTTAGGGTCTTCCTCTTTTTCGCTAACCTTCTACTTTACCAAACATGATGTCCTCCTCCAGGGACTGATCCTTCCTGATAACATGTCCACAGTATGTGAGACAATGTCTTGCCATTCTTGCTTCTAAGGAGCATTCTGGCTATACTTCTTCCAAGACAGATTCATTTGTTCTTTTGGCAATCCATTGTATATTCAATATTTTTTGCCAACACAATAATTCAAAGGGTGACAATTCTTCTTCCATCTTCCTCATTAATTGTGCAGCTTTCCCATGCATATGAGGTGACTGAAAACACCATGACTTGGGTCAGGCACACTATAGTCCTTAAAATGATGTCTGCTTTTTAACACTTTGAAGAGATCTTCTGCAGCAGATTTGTCCAATGCAATGCATAGTTTGATTTTTTGACTCCTGCTTCCATGGGCGTTGATTGTGGATCCCAGTAAAATGAAATTCTTGGCAACTTCAATATTTTCTCCACTTATCATGATGTTGCTTATTGGTCCAGTAGTAACAATTTTTGTTTTCTTTATGATGAGGTTTAATCCATACTGAAGGCTGTAGTCTGATATTCATCAGCAAGTGCTTCAAGTCCTCTTCACTTTCAGCAAGCAAGATTGTGTCATCTGCATAACACAGGTTGTTAAAGACCCTTCCTCCAATCCTGATGTCCCATTCTTCTTCATATAGTCCAGTTTATTAGATTATTTGCTCAGTGTACAGATTGAATGAATATGGTGGAAGGATACAACGCTGACAAACACCTTTCCTGACATTAAACCACACAGTAGCTCCTTGTTCTGGTCAAATGACTGCCTCTTGGTCTATGTACAGATTCCTCATGAGCACAGTTAAGTTTTCTGGAATTCCCATTCTTGAAATGTTATCCATAATTTGTTATGATCCATACAGTCAAATGCCTTTGCATAGTCAATAAAACACAGTTAAACACCTTTCTGGTATTCTCTGCTTTCAGCCAGATTCCATCTGACATCAGCAATGATATCCTTTATTCCATGTCCTCTTCTGAATTGAGCTTGAATTTCTGGAAGTTTCTTGTTGATGTACTCTGCAACCACTTTTGAATGATCTTCAGTAAAAGTTTACTTACTTGTGATATTAATGATAGTGTTAGATAATTTCCACATTCCGTTGGATCAACTTTCTTTTGAATAGTCATAAATATGGATTTCTCCCAGTTGGTTGGCCAGGTAGCTGTATCTAAAATTTCTTGGCATAGACGAGTGAGCGCTTCCAGCACTGCATCCATTTGTTGAAACATCTCAATTGGTATTCTGTCAATTCCTGAAGACTTGTTTTTCACCAATGCCTTCAGTGCAGCTTGGAGTTCTTCCTTCAGTACCACTGGTTCTTGATCATATGCTACCTCCCGAAATGATTAAACATAGAGCAATTCTTTTTGGTACAGTGAATCTGTGTGTTCTTTCCACCTTCTTTTGGTGCTTCCTGTGTCATTCAGCATTTTGCCCATGGAACTCTTCAATATTGCAACTCAAGGCTAGAATTTTTTCTTTAGTTCTTTCAGCTTGAGAAACACCAAGCGAGTTCTTCCCTTTGGGTTTTCTATCTCCAGGTCCTTGCTCATTTCATTATAATACTTTACTTTGACCTTTTGATCTTCCCTTTGAAATCTTCTGTTCAGGTCTTTGACTTCATCATTTTTCCATTCACTTTAGCTACTGAACGTTTAAGAACAAGTTTCAAAGTCTCTTCTGATATCCATTTTGGCCTTTTCTTTCTTTCCTGTCTTTTTAAGGACCTCTTTCTTTCTTCATGTATAATATCTTTGATGTCATTTCACAACTCAGTCTGGTCTTCAGTCATTAGTGTTCAATTCATCAAATCTATTCTTGAGATGGTCTCTAAATTCAGGTGTGATATACCCAAGGTTGTACTTTGGCTCTCCGGGACTTGTAATTTTCTTCAGCTTCAATTTGAACTTGCATATGTGCAGTTGATGATCTGTTTCACAGTTGGCCCCTGACCTTGTTCTTACTGATGATATTGAGCTTTTCCATTATCTCTTTCCACAGATGCGGTGGGTTTTATTCCAGGTGTCTTCCATCTGTCAAAGTCCATGTGTATAGTCTCTGTTCATGTTGCTGAGAAAGGTATTTGCAATGAAGTCTTTGGTCTTGTAAAATTCTATCAAATGATATTTGGCATCGTTTCTATTACCAAGGCCATATTTTCCAACTAGCAGTCCTTTGTTTCCAACTTTCCCATTCCAATCACCAGTAATTGTCAATGTATCTTGATTGCATGTTTGGTCAATTTCAGACTGCAGAAGTTGGTAAAAAAATCTTCCATTTCTTCATCTTTAGCTTTAGTGGTTGGTGGGTAAATTTGAATGATAGTCGTAGTAACTTGCCTTCCTTGTAGGATATGGGTATTATCCTACAGTGACAGCATTGTACTTCATCATAGATCTTGAGATGTCCTTTTAGAGGATCAAGGAAAAGCCATTCCTCTTCAATTTCATTCCCGGCATAGTAGACCATATGATTGTCTGATTCAAAATGGCCAATACCAGTCCATTTCAGCTCACTAATGCCTAGGATATCCATGTTTATGTATTGTACTTCATTTTTGACGATTGCTAATTTTCCTAGATTCATACTTCATACATTCCACATTCTTATTAATGGATGTTTGCAGATGTTTCTTCTCATTTTGATTCATACCACATCAGCAAATGAAGGTCCTGAAAGCTTGACTCCATCCACATCATTAAGGTCAACTCTACTTTGAGGAGGCAGCTCTTCCCCAGGAGTCTTTGAGTGCCTGCCACCCTAGGGGCTCATCTTCTGTCACTATATTAGACAATGTTCTGCAGTTATTCATAAAGTTTTTATCGGTCAATTTTTTCAGAAGTAAACTGCCAGGTCCTTCTTCCTAGTCTGTCTTAGTCTGGAGGCTTAGCTGATACCTGTCCACCATGGGTGACCCTGTTGGTATTTGAATACCACTGGCATAGCTTCCAGCATCACAGCAACACACGAGCCACCATAGTACAATAAACTGATAGATGCATAGGGTGGGGTAAGTTAGAAGTGGGTATGCTTCACTCCAGAAGAGAAAAGTTGTCCCTTAGACTGAAAAGGCAGCCTGTGGACATTTATTTGTATTAGATTTTCCCTAGATACTCAGAACTTTAAGTGTTGGCATAAACAAGCCAAGAGAATGGGAGGAGGCATGAAAATATATTTATATGGAAGGTTCTTTTTGGCCACTTTTTATTTAGTTCACTTTTATTAATCTCATTTTGATTCAGTATGGAATAGGTTTCCACTTTTTGATAGATTTGCCCTTCGAAATATTTTGAGTTTCTGTTCCCTTTCACTTCTTTTTCTTTTCATTTGCCTGATCTGTGATTACCCCATACCTTCTGCTCACACCTGATGGTGGTACATAGTTCTGAAAAATGTCACATTATGTTTAAGGTGCTAGTGCATATGAAAATAGTTAGAATATGACTTCATGCATTTTAGAAACAAAAATCACTACAGTCAACTGCCCCAGTTTTCTAACAGTCTGAACATTTATTTAGAGAGCAGACCATCAATTACCTCACTAAAGTTATAAACTCACAGCTCTGGAGCACGTGCTTGTAATAAAGATCTCCATAGTAGGCCCCATTTCTGTCACATCAAAGTAACTATTAAAAAAGTACTAAAGCTTGTGAGATTTTTTTGTCATCACTTTTTTTTTTTAACAATGGACATATATTCCAGGGAGACCTGGATGCTCAGGTGTTTAGAATATATAAAGACATCTCATCTAACAATGCTGCAACCCATAACCATTCATAGATTAGTCCAGGAAACCAGTTAGAGAGAATACTGTAATGGTTGTTCAACATCTTGATTGAGTGATAAGGTCAAAAGATCAAATATGGTGACAAAATGTGTCTTTACCACTCTGAGTAGGAAAATGTCAAAGTATTAGTTCCATCATAATGAGTAAAATGAGGGGAAATACGCTTTTAGAAAGAAGTTTTGTAAATATTAGTTAATAAAAGCTACACAAAATTTAAAAATGCAAGGAACCCTTTGCATTTTTAAAATTTACATAAATATTTTATTGATTTAATTTTAAAATCTAAGACAGAGAACTTTAATTGGTATACTACCAACCCAAGGCCAAGTGTACTTATTCAAGCCAGTTATATATTTCATTTATATTCCAAATATTCAAAATAGATCAGAGTAATAAATAAGTATTCTCTATTTAAACCTCTCCTATTAGAATCTGTTTTACTAACAGAAAATTCTATTTATGTCTATGAAGATGTTTGGAAGAAACAAGTTGACTGTACTTTTCATATTACCTGTTTGTATTTTAGCTACAACTATCAGGTCAAGGATACAGAAATAATCTTCAATTGCCTATTAAATATTCTTCAGAGATTTTTAAAAATAATTTAGAGCAAAGGCCTCTTTAAGGTGACATTTAAAGAGCCACAGAGAACTAAGTCAAACTTGAGTCAGTGCAATAAATTGTTTTCCATAAAAAGGCATTGTAGAAAGTAAGTTGTGAGAAATAATATCTTAAGTACACTAGGAGAATCTTCTTTCTAAAAAGATTTCTATGATCCTTTATTTTATTTTATTTATTTATTATTGTACTTTAGATGAAGGTTTACAGAGCAAACTAGTTTCTCATTAAACAATTAATATACATATTGTTTTGTGACATTGGTTGCCAACCCTGAGACATGTCAACACTCTCCCCTTCTCAGCCTTGGGTTCCCCATTACCAGCTTTCCTGTCCCCTCCTGCCTTCTCATCCTCGTCCCTGGGCTGATGTGCCCATTTAGTCTCATTTTGTTTTATGTGCCTGTCTAATCTTTGGCTGAAGGGTGACTCTCAGGAGTGACTTCAGCACTGAGTTACAAGGGTGTTCAGGGGCCAGACTCTCGGGGTTTCTCCAGTCTCTGTCAGACCAGTAAGTCTGGACTTTTTTTTTTTTTTTCCTGTGAGTTAGAATTTTGTTCTACATTTTTCTCCAGCTCTGTCTGGGCCACTTCATTGTGTCCCTGTCAGAGTAGTCAGTGGTGGTAGTCAGGCATCATCTAGTTGTGCTGGACTCAGTCTGGTGGAGGCTGTGGTAGTTGTGGTCCATTAGTCAAAATGAATTAATCCGTTCTCTGTATGTTTGGTAGAATTCTCCAGTGAAGCCTTCTGGGCTTCAGCTTCAGTTTGTGTTAGTTTGGGTAGGTAGTGTGTTTCTAGAAATATGTCCATTTCCTCTAGGTTTTCAAATTTGTTGGAGTACAGTTTTTCATAATACTCTGTTATGATCCTTTTTATTTCAGATGTGTCTGTTGTAATGTCCCCATTGCATTTCTCATTTGGATTATTTGCATCCTCTCCTGTTTTTCTTTTGTCAATTTGGCCAATGGTTTTTTGATTTTGTTGATCCTTTCAAAGCACCAACTTTTAGTTTTATTGATTCTTTCTATTGTTTTCTATTCTCTATTTCATTTATTCCTGCTCCAGTCTTTCCTATTTCCTTTCTTCTTGTGTCTGTGTGCTTCTTTTGCTGTTCTCTTTCTATTTGTTTGAGTTGTGTAGCTAATACTGTGATTTTGTGCCTTTTTTTTTTTTGATGTGTGCATTTATTACTATAAATTGCCCTCTTACCACTAACTATGCTGTGTCCCAAAGGTTTTGGTATGATGTGTTTTGCTTCTTATTTCATTCTAGGAATTTTTTGATTCCATCTTTCATTTCTTCTATTACCCAGTGGTTTTTAAACAATGTTATTCAGTTTCCATGTATTTGAGTTTTTTTCCTTGTTCTTCTTGTTATTAATTTCTACCTTTGTAGCATTGTGATAAGAGAAGATATTTTGCATTATCTCAATGTTTTGGATTTTGTTGAGGGTTGCTTTGTGGACTAAGATGTGGTCTATTCTGGAGAACGTTCCATGTGCCTTGGAAAAAAATGTGTACTTTGTGATGTTGGGTGGAGTGTTCTATATATGTCAATGAGGTCTAGTTGGTTGATTGTGTCCTTTAGATCTTCTGTATCCTTGCTGAGTTTCTTTCTAGATGCTCTGTACTTTACCAAGAGTGGTGTGTTGAAGTCTCCTACTATTATTGTGGAACTGTCAATTTCTCTTTTCAGTGCTGTTAGTTTGTTTTATGTATTTTGGAGTCCTGTCATTGGGTATATAGATATTTATTATGGTAATATCTTCATGGTGGATTGTCCCTTTAATCATTATATAACTTTCTTCTTTGACTTTTATGGTGGATTTTGTTTTAAAGTCTATTTTATTTGAGATTAGTATTGCCACTTTTGCTCTTTTTTGGTAGCTGTTTGCTTGATATATTTTTTTTCCATCCTTTGATTATTAATATGTTTATGTCTTTTCTTCTAAGGTGTGTCTCTTGTAGACCACGTATTGATGGGTCCTGTTTTTTGTAATACATTCTGTCACTCTGTCTCTTTATGGGTGCATTTAAGCCATTTACGTTCAGTGTGGTTATTGATAGGTATGAGTTCATTGCTGTCATTTTGTAGTGCTTTTCTTTTTTTTGTGGTGCTAATGATTTCTTTGTTCCTCTTACTCTCCTGTGCTGAATTCCTTTTGTTTGTGGATTTTTTTGTTGTTGTTTCTTTCATTTTTGTAGATTTTGTGTTTACTGAGACATTATGTTTCTCTTCTTTATTTTGATGAGTAGGTTTGTTAACTTCCTTTGTGGTTACCTTGAAATCTACCCCTATCTTTCTAGGTTTGAACCAGTCTTTTATTATTTGATATTGTCTTGACTTCCTCTCCATTTGAAAGTTCTATATCTACATCATTTATTCCCTCTATTATTGTTCTGATGTTGCCATTTGCAGATTGACCTCTCTAGGTCCCTGTTGTAAATCTTTTAGTTTTATTTTATCCTTGAGAGTTCATTACCTAGGTGGGTGTCTGGCTGATGCGGTCCTGTATCCTAGATACAGGCTGTTGTCTGATGTTGTTTGTTCTCTAACTGAAAGAGTCCCTTTAATAATTCGTGTAAGTTTGTTTTGGTTTTTACATATTCCCTTAATTTCTATTTATCTGGAAATGTCCTAATTTTGCCATCCTATTTGAGCAAGAGTTTTGCAGGATGTACTATTCTTGTTTGACAATTTTTTTCTTTTAAGGTTTTATATATGTCATTCCATTGCCTTCTTGCCTGCATGGTATCTGCTGAGTAATCAGAGCTTAATCTTATTGTTTCCCCTCTGTATGTGACTTCATTTTTCTTGAGTTGTTCTCGGGATTCTTTCTTTGTCTTTGGTTTTAGCGAGTATAAATACGGTATGTTCTGTTGATCTTCTTTTGAGGTATATCCTATGTGGGGTTCATTGAGCTTCTTTGATAGTCAGCTTTTCATTTTTTATGATATTAGGGAAATTTTCTGTCAGCAATTTTTCAAGATCTTCTCTGTGTTTTCCATTTTCTTCCCCTCTTCTGGAACTCCTATCATGCACAGATTTTTGCTTTTGATTATATCCCACATTGTTCTCAAGGTTTCTTCATTCCTCCTCATTCTTTACTCTGATTTTTCCTTAAACAAAGTGGTATTCAAAAAATTGTCTTCAATTTTGATGATCTTGTCTTTCATTGTTTCAAATTTGCTCCTAAAACCTTCTATGGCACTGTCCATTTCTGAAATCTTGTTTTTTATCTTTTTGATTTCTAATTGCTGTTTTGTATAATTTCTAGTTATTTGTTTATTTTGAATTTTACTCCTGCATTATCTTCCTGAATTCTTCCATTGTTTTATCTGTCCTTTCCATGATTTTGTCTATTTTCTCTTTATTTTTGTCTGCATTTTCCTTCATCTCTTGCAACTCCCTGAATATTAGAATTTTGAATTCCCTATCAGGTAGTTCTAGTGACTTTTCTTATACCAGAAGGTCATCTGGTGTTTTATTTTGGATGTTTCCTGGAGCCATCTTGTCCTTTTTTAAAATACGTTTTGATATTGT
>NW_004443939.1:29177842-29208881 GCF_000243295.1 Trichechus manatus latirostris | reverse complement strand
TTATGTCTGGGCAGGTGGACTGGGTGTTCTTCATCATTTGCTCATCTGTGGACATGATACTTCTCACCAACTTGTCTAGGTGGGCAGGCCAGTTGCTCAGCTATTGTGCAGCAGGGCAGGTCCAGTAGAGGGGGAAGGCTGGGAATGGGTCATTTAGGGCACGTACTGGGGTCGACAAGGTGGGAGCAGGGGACAGTGCAGGGCAGGGTCCAGCAGTCCACATCTGTGCCACTTGAGGGTGCAGTGCTCAGCTCGCAGTTCAGATAGGCAGGAGGGATGTGGGAGGATGTGATATGTGGCACTAAGTCAGTGTGAGAAAGAAGAGAGAGAAACAGAAGCCAAAAAAAAAAAAAAGGTGCCGAGAGAGCCTGATATTGGAGTGGCACAGATCTGGAGAAATCATGTGCCAGTGGCTTTCTAGCCAGGCTGTGAGGCACAGCCCATCAAGAAGAGGCAGAGACAGCACAAATGGCTAAGTGCGGGAGAGAAAAGAAACAGAGCAAGGGAGACAGATAAGAAAAAAAAAAGAGTACACACAGCCAGGTGTTCAGGAGAAAGGAAAGGAAGAAAGGTAGACTGAGACAAGAAACTGAGAAAAAAGAAAATAAAAATGTTCTAAGAGGGCCCTTTGCTTGGCGGCGCAGACTGGGAAAGCCATGTACTGGCAGTTCCTCAGCTGAGCAGTGTGGCACAGCTCATCAAAAAGTGGCAGAGATGGCACACACAGCCAGGTGGTCAGAGATAGGAAAGACAGGAAGGTAGAGAGAAACGAGACACCGAGAAGAAAACAAAAACTCCGAGGGACCCCGCAGAGTCTCACAGAGGGAAGAAGGATGAGAGGTTGGAAACTGTGTAACCCTGGTTGCTGGGTACTCTGTCTCCTGCTGGGTGCTCCTTGAAGTTGCTGTCTCATACTCCCTGTCTGCTGTTCTTGGTGGCTGAGGGGTCCAAGATGGTGAGTCTGTGGCACGTTAGCTGGTAGGGGACATCCACTCTGTAGCTCTCCTCATTCTCTGTTCTCTGTTGGTGTCTTATTCCATTTGGTACTTGGTTGAGCTTTTTATCCCTTCATTTGACGCTTAGGGTTCCGGGATTGACATTTGTATCTGTTTTACTTAGTTTTTCGGGTCTTTGCTGTAGAGGGACGGCATGGTGCTTCTGTCTATAGCAGCTATGGTGGCTCTGCTTCCTTATGATTGTATATTTTAAAATAAGTAATACACTTAATCAGTACAGTGGATGTGTCTAAAGCATCATATATGTTTGATGAACTACATTTTAATTTATATACTTAAAAAGCATAGAGTATTGGATGTAGCAACTCAAACATGAATTTATAGTTCTGCACAATATTGGTTAGACTCTTGAAAAATCCCTTTTTAGAATTCACAATTCAGTAATCTAATACTGTATCAGAACCTAGATAAGTCAAGTTATTAAAGCCCATGTAAATATAATTTTGTATTTGCTAAGATAAATCAGTACTGGTAGCATAACAAGATTATCAACAGCATTTACTTGCCATAATAGTAAAAAATAAATATGATAAAATTAATTTCTATTGACCACCCCATGATAACTAGAAACTTTTCTTTCTTCCAATCTCCAATTTTTCAAACTAATAGTTGAAAATTTGTTTTTCTAAGTTGGTTAGTATATATATATATCAACTGTCCCTCCACTAAGAACAGCAGATGTAGAATTGTAACTAAAAAGATTCTATGAATTAAAAACAAAAACAAAACATGTAGTGAGGGGTGAAGAAGTGCAGACATGTGCAACCTGGTTGTCTTTGGGCTGCACCAACATTCCACACTAGCACAAGTTTGATTTTTCCAACCTTGTGACTTAGGTAGAAGTCGTCCATATTCTTCTATAGATTCTGAAAGAGAAAATTCCTTCTGGAATGAACAGAATGAACAGAGAATGAATGAAAAATAAACAGAAGCTGATGGAGAAGACAAACTGTTGAGAGTTTATAGGGATTAAAGGAGACATAAATATTTTATTGATTTCAAATAACTACATTTACTTAAAGGAAACAATTCTAACAACCATAAGAAAGGAGTATTAAAGATTAAGAAATTGTCTACCAAAACACATAAAACTGTTCATTTGTCCACCAGAACAAATACATTTGTGAAAAATGGTTGAGTAAGAGCCAAGTAGTATGGTCATTATCCAAGTATTATAAACAGTTGAGTAATGCTTGTATTTTCTTTGTTATATTTATTTTTATTGTGATGAAAATAGTTTTACTTTCACAGAACAAGAAGTATGGCTTACATCTTACAGTCATATAAACACAATTCCAATTGTTGAGAAGAGTCCTTTATCACTGAAATTGTGGAGCAGTGGGTCTAATTTTATTTTTCTCTTTTCTTATTTTCTTCCTTCCCTCTCCCTTCTTTCTTCCCTCTTCTCTCTCTGTCTCCTTCTTTCTTTTAAAACCCTAATGGAACATTTATAACTCCAATATTTTTTACTTTCTCTCTACAAATACTGCTTTAAAAAAGCTCTGACATCCATTTATTTTAATAACAATTTACCCAATTAATTCAATCTTTTAAATGTTGTTTTTTATTATGAAAAAAGTAGCTTTCAATTTTTATTTGTTATTTATTTATATTCAGAAAACTGGCTTAAGCACATAAGAATATCTGAAGACATATAGAGTTTAAAGAATAATAATACAGGGACTAATCATATAATCACCCTACAGAGAACCATTAAATTTTATTTTTCTTTATAGTTTTTCACATTTATGCAGGTATCATCTGCATTTGAACATTGTATAAATGGAATTATTCTGTATATAATTCATTGCTTTGATTCTACATTATTTCTGAAATAAATTCAAGCTAACACATGTTACTTTAATTTATTCATTCTCACTTTTTTATTATGCTTGTCCATGAAATATTCGTCTATTCTATTATTGATGTACATTTGTGTCGTTCTCTATTTTTTTACTGTAATGATCAATGCTGGTTCTGGCGGTGGTAAAAGAAGCAGGAAACTGGAATCTACTGCTGCTGCCAGGGTTACGGGCCATTGTTAAGGTAACAAGCAAGCAAACAGGAAGAAGCAAGGTGTTTCTTCCTTCTTCCTACTTTCCAATCATCTCTACTACCCACATTGGCAAGTCTTGACAGAAAACCAGATGATAAATAATTCATACAGTTTTTAGTGGTCCCGTCCCAAAATTACAAAGCCAATTATAGGAAGGTGAACTTAAAACTGAGCTATAAAAGCTAATAATCAACAAAATAGTTGAAATAATTAATGCAAAAATAACAAATCTGAGGAAAGTGCCAGTGAAAGCACAAGGACAAAGGATGGAGACTAATATCTACAAAAAGGAATGAAACAAATACAATACAAAAGACAAACAGTGCAATAAGAAATTTGCTGGTAAAGAAAATGGTCATGGTTTCAGAGGGATTAGACTCTGGGTCTATTTGATTCCATAAAACCAAAAACTTGTAGCCATCAAGTCAATTACAACTTATGACGATCCCATGTATTACAGAGTAGAACTGCTCCATAGAGTTTTCTGGGCTTTAAGCACTTAAAAAAATGCCACTAGGTGAGTTTGAACCACCAACTTTAGGTTACTGTCTTAGGCTGGGTTCTTTAGAGAAGCAAAACCAATGAAGTGTATATATGCATATGTATATATATAGATACACATAATATATATAATACATATATTATATACATATATATATATATATATACACACCCATTGCCATCGAGTCGATTCTGACACAGTGACCCTATAGGACAGAGTAGAACTGCCCCATAGGGTTTCCAAGGAGTGGCTGGTAGATTTGAACGGCCAAACTTTTGATTAGCAGCCAACCTCTTAACCACTGCGACAGGGACAGAGAGAGATTTATAACAAGGAGATGACTCACGCGGTTGTGGAGGCTGGAAGTCCTAAGTCTGTGGGTCAGAATGGAGGCTTCTCCTGACACACGTAGCTGTAGGGGCTGACGAATCTCAAAATTGGTAGGTATGCTGCCAGCTCAAGTTCCAGGAACTGGAGCTCAGATGCAGGCCCCAGAGTGAGCAAAAGCCAGTGACCTTTGCCAGAAAGTCCACATGTATTGGATGCAGGCCATACCCTCAAGGGAAACTCCCTTTCAACTGATTGGCTGCCCATAGCAGATCTCATCATAGAGGTGATTACATTATATCAGATCTCTAATAAAGCATAAACCATAATATTTTAAGATTTAGACATGGGACTTCGTACTACTAATATGGTCTTTAAAATAGCTGAATACAGCAGATGCTTCGTTTTTTATATACATAAAACATATGAACCAGTTAATTCACTAAAACATGATGTTTACAACAATGCTTCTTAGAAAGTCTGTTTGTTATTTCAGCCATGAAGTTAAACTACAGTGTAAAATACACACTTCTGGTGACACAATGACATATAGTTTTACACACTGAGATCTCTGCCTCTCTTAAGACATAGCAACTCCATTCTACTATAAAAATATTTTTCACTTTTTTCTCAAGATGAGAAATGATGCATTATTTTTTTTTTTTTGGTTTTCACAGAGTAGAAAAATTTTTTCACACTTATTCTTTGTGCTACAGAGAAACATGGCTTAGATAATATGGCAGCTTCCTACTTCCTTGAATAGTCAGTGAAAATAACTTTTGAAGTTAATAGACCTTACATAATCCTAACGAAATGAAAGAAATTTTATGCTTATATTTTACCAAAGGCTAACAACAGCTATAGATGATGTGTATTATTTTCACAGAAATCAAAATAATATAATTAGGAAATATACAATCCACAGAGGGATTACACTGTTCTCAACAGATAGAGTTATAAGAATCTCAGCTTTTCTTATCTATATTAAGAAACAGATAGTACCTGCAGGAATCTTTTTTTTTTTTTTTAGGTCTACATGCTGCTTCCCTTTGATTGCAAGTCCTAATTTGGTTTATTTGTGGTCCTGCAGTAATTTTTGTCAATCACGATGTCTTTAAAACAACAACAACAAAACTACGTGTCTAAACAAAAATACTCTACAGCATACATAAAACTCATAGTGAAAGGAAGTGATAAAATGAAAACATTCTTACAATCAGAGTACTGTTTGATGCTTTAATCACTTTGCCTTCACATCAGTTTTAAATGTCAAAAACATCTCCAGAGGTCTCATCAGATCAAAACATTACCTACCTTGACAAAGAAATTCCCCAAACTTATGTGCCTGTTTGAAAGTAAAATAGGCTACATTATTTTGAAAGAAGTATGTGTTTACAAAATCAAGTGAATGAGATGATACCGTATTTTATGCAAATAATGAGAGCCTTCTACGTCTGTTTACCAACCATACTCTCCCCCAACAAGGTATTTCATAAGCGCTATGCTAATTTTTTTACAGCAACTTGTAAGAAACTTGGCATAGTGGTGTTAATGAAAATACCTCCCGGGGGAGGGCGTGGTTGGCAAACAAACATAGAAGGAACATGTTATTTGCATAAAAATGCAGTAGTATTTTCTTTTTTCCCAAAGTAAAGGGTTCGTGTGACACTCCCTTTTTTGACGAAATAATGTGTTATTTTCTTCCATGGTTAAACCTTGGGCTATGAATCCAAGAGGACATCATTTTGAATTTTTACCCTTTCACTTTTTTTGTGTTACCTTGAACATGTGATTTAACCTCTGTGAGTGCCCAGATATTTATGTAAACGGTGGCATCTATTCTCTTTCATAGGTGTTAATAGTTAGGTGAGAAAATATTTGTAAAATTCTTGCCATGCTAGTAGTGGTAATTCAATGTCAGTGTTTATTAGAATATTTCTATTCAAATGTGGTGCTGTTGACAGCAAATGATAGTTTTTCCTTTAAGTTACCGAGTGGGACTATTTGGTGGGAAGTGAATCCTGCAGTGATTCTCAGTTGGAAATTGCCTCTGCGACCCTGGAAGAGCTTCTAAAAATAGGAATTTGGTAGAAAGGCCATTTACTTATTTCATTCCTGAATTCCAAGTGTCATCAATTATTTTAATCTTGGTTTACATAAAATAAGATTTTCTTAACAACACCACAGTAATTGTTCAATTACTGTTTCTCTTCCTGCAAAGGTCCTTATGCTTCACTACCTATGAACAATGCTCAAACCAACTGTGATTTATGCCTTCATTCCATCTCAAATAAACCAACTCCAATATTGAATTTATCTCTTTAAAAATGTCTTACATTTTGTTAATGTGTTGATTTCAAAAAATGTGCTATGTACTTCATCAAGTGAACATGCTATTTTAGTTTCATTCACTTTGGATTATCTGTATACAAGAAATCCCAAATGGAAATAGTTTTAATAGAAAAGTTAATTCCTGTCACTTATGCACATCTGTAGCATCACTCAGTAGACATTGATAAAAGTTTCCTTAAAATTCACCTAAAATCTCAGGCTGAGATTAAGAAATTATAGCCCTAAAGGATAATTTTGGTGGAAAAAAAGTGTGAAACTGAGAAAAAATTAAGCAGGAGACACTGATGGAATTTTTTACATAACCTGATCTATGGTATTTTAAATATAGACACTGTAGGGTTTTATTTTATATACCTCAATACATCATTGCATTGAAATAATATATAAACCATGGAAAATTTGGAAATGTTCTCCTTTTCAAATGAGTTCTTCTATATAAGCAAAATACATAATTTAACAAAATATATAACAAAAATTTTGCAAGCATTTGCAAAACATAGCTTCAATGTGTATGCAGAAATCATTCAATGGATGTCTAGTATATACTGGTTAGTGTAGGAGAAAGATATGGCAGTCTGCTTCCGTAAAGCATACAGTCTTGGAAATCTTATGGGGCAGTTCTACTCTGTTCTGTAGGGTTGCTGTGAGTCAGAATCAACTCGATGTCAGTGGTTTTGGTTTGAGTGCTAGATGTTAAGGATTATTTTCAGTGTAGCCCTGACCATGAAGCTTTTGGTCTGATGGAGAAGACAGACAAGAACACAGAAAAGAGCGCAGAAGATACAATGATGAAATAGGCATGAGGTTACAATGAAGCACTTAAAGGGCACTCAAACCCCTCTTGGGGTATTAGGAAAACCTACTCAAAAGACTGGGTAAGAATGTCGCAGATTGAAGAAGCATGTGCAAAGGACAGGAAGGCAGAGGAGTAGGGAACTTGAGTCTGAAAATCCAAAGGTAGAAGCTGCTGATTATAACAAGTGAGTAGATGCTGGATTAGGGGAGTGTGGGAGGGCAAATATAAGACTGGAGAGATGAGGAAAGTCTAGATCATGAAGGATTTCATAGGCCGTGCTAATCAATTTGAATATTATTGTGAGAAAGATAGGGAATTGCTAGAGGGATTTAAGAGGTGTAGTATTATGTATTGAATGATGTCCCCTCAAAAATATGTTTAAGTCTCAGCCTCCCGCGCCTGTGGACATGAGCTTATTTTCAAACAGGGTCATTGAAAATGTTATTGGTTAAATTAACATGAGGTCATACTGTAGTAGAGACACACAGGGTGAAGATGGCCATATAAAGATGCATCTATAAGCCAAGGAACAACAAGAAATGCCTGGGACTACTAGAAACTAGACACAAGGCAGGCTCCTCCTTTAGAAGAGGCAAGGAGAGCATGACCTTGCCAACACCCTGAATTCAGACTCCTAGAATCTAGAACTCTGAGACAATACATTTTTGTTCTTATAAACCACCCAGTATGTGATATTTTATTACAATAGCACTAAGAAACTATTACAGGAGGCATGATCTAATTTACATTTTAGAAAGATCAGTCGCGGAGAGGTTTAGAGAACAGATTTTCAGAAAGCCACGCTGCAGAGGAAGGGACCTAGGGGGCTGTGGTGGTGGTGGTGGTGGTGGTGTGTATGTCTATAGATAAGCAGGGAGAGCTGATGATGTCTGAAACAGAGTGGCAGTGAGGTTGGAGATTAGCAGACAGTTTGAAAAACTCATGCATAGAAGCTACAGAAGTTGAGGTCATTATCCTAATATCACTTTTGGTTCAGCTTTATCTTTCTATTTAAGGCTGGGTTACGTACTTCTTGGTGGGTTAAGAGGGAACTTTCAGTGCTAGAACTTCCTGTGTAGCTGTAAGTGAGTCATTCTTGGTCAGAAACACAAACGCAGGCCAACAGGTCAACTGTCAAGTCCTTGTTTAACTGTACATTTTTCAGGATGAAGTGGAGGAAAGTGAGTTGAGCCAAGAATGATTTCAGTATTGAAAAAATGGTAGCACCATCTAGACAGAACTTATCTTAAAGCCAAATTTTTCAATTACAGATGAAATCATAGCTCAGTGCTGTCAGTGTCATTAAGTAAAATTGTCATTAAAATGACAACTTTTTCAAGCAATAAATTGAGAATTATTATGTAACAATGTTAATAATCACTCCCAATATTTGTAGGGGACTTAACCATTCACAAAATTTTCCTAATTCATTATCTCATTATGAGAGATTTTTCTTATGACATAATATATGCTGACCAAATAATATGAGAAGCTGCAATAAGACAAAGAATGAAGCATCAGGATTGGAAGAAGACTCATTAACAACCTGTGATATGCAGATGATGCAATGTTGCTTGCTAAAAGGGAAGAAGACTTGAAGCACTTACTGATGAAGATCACAGACTGTAGCCTTCAGTATGGATTGCACCTAAACTTTGTTTCATAAAGACAACAAAATTCCTCACAACTGGACCAATAAGCAACACCATGCTAAATGGAGAAAATGTCGAAGTTGTCAAGGATTTCATTTTACTTGGATTTACAATCAATGACCATGGAAGCAGTAGTTAAAAAATCAAAGAATATATTGCATTGGGCAAATATGCTGCAAAAGATCTCTTCAGAGTTTTAAAAAATCAAAGATATCACCTTGAGGACTACGGTGCACTTGACCCAAGCCATGATTACTTTCAAAAGCCTCATATGCATGGAAAAGCTGGACTACGAATAAGAAAGACTGAAGAAGAATTAATGCATATGAGTTATGCTGTTAGCAAAGAATACTGAATATACCAATTACTGCCAGAAGAATGAACAAATCTGTCTTGGAAGAAATACAGCCAGAATGCTCCTTAGAAGCAAGTATGGCGAAGCTTCGTCTCACATGTTGTGGACATGTTATCAGGAAAGACTAGTTCCTGGAGAAAGACATCATACTTGGTAGAGGGCCGGGATGAAAGAGGAAGACCCTTAACAAGATGTTTCGACATGGTGGCTGCAAGAATGGGCTAAAATATAACAACAACTGTGAGGATGGCTCAGGATCAGGCAGTGTTTCATTCTGTTGTGCATAGGGTCACTGTGAGTTACGATGATCTCAATGGCACCTAACAACAACAGTGTATTCTAGGTGATATTAGTAGTTATTTTATAAAGCTGATATCACTCAGGCTTTCTACATGTGAGTTAGCAGAGCCATGTTCTTTCCAAAACATATTCTCTGTTGAATGTAGCCAGCCACATTCTTACGGGTATTCATGTGTTTGAACATATTACCTTTTATTTTAAAATCTCTTCATTGGCTTCTCATAAAAATATGTATTGATTTTCAAGTATTGTTACTCACTTATAAGGCACTTAATGGCCATAGACCAATATGTATGCTGGATCTATTGTCTCTAAATGTCCCTTGTTGCCCATTAAGGTCACTATGAGCAGGCTATTTAGTTCTTCCAAAGCATAAACTCAAATCTCTTAAAGCTGAAGCTTTTAGAAAATATGCTCCCTGATTGGAGAATATAGTTGCAATTTTGATTCATTATATTCCATCAGTCTGCATTTAAAAAGAAACAGCTGCGTTTGGTTACATCTCAAAGTACTTAAAATTATTATTTTTAGCTGTCATATCTCTATTTCTTAGGCAAAAGATGTTTAATAAAATATACTGACATGCTTCATCCAATTTATTAAGATTGTAGTATTGAAAATTCAAATACGGTTTCAGAGTCAAACAGAGATGTTTATTAAGGGTTTAAAGATAGTTTGAATCGTGAACTACATGGCTCATGAAAATAAAACCATGAAGACTGAAGGATGATAATCACACAAACATTTTTATAGGCTTTAGACAAAAAAATGGGACCTAAAATATTCTGATTGGTTTATAGCCATTGAGGTCAATCAAAGGCAGAACAAAGCAAAGCATGATTTTTAACATTATTGGTTATATTAATACAGTTGGAATACATTGATTGGCTAAAAGACATAATTACAAGGTATGTAGTTGCAGAGGGGGTCTCATGACCAGTCACAAAACAATGGCATGATGGATACTGTTGGGAATAGGTTGTTAAACATTACCTTGCCCAGAGCGTAAGATTTCCTGGGGAGTCTGAAACAAAGAGTTTCAGTAAGGTTTGGTTACAGACCCCAGAACACGTAGTATTCATACTCTTATCCTGATCACAAAGAAAATCATTTCCTTAACAACAGAATTGGTTCCTAAGCAACAAAGTTTGAATCTGTATGAAAGGTTACAGTGAGCCTTAATACTAGTTCAGCCATTTTACTTTAGCTCAGATAACTCTTTTGATTTTATATCCTATATCAAGATTAAAACTGATCATTTTATAGGTCCACCAAGGGAAATTAAACTCCCTCCTACTATGCTTTTCAACTGCACAAATATACCAATTGTTCTAGCATTTGAATTCTACTAGACCAGATAGGAAAACAAATTTTAAAAACAATATAAACTTTTTCCTATAATCCCAGACATTCACTTCAAGTTCTCCAAGCAAGTATGTGGTTGGATCACTTAAATTTTAAAACTAGAAAATTATAAACATTAAATGAAATTTAAAATTATATGCAATAACTTCATTGCTGCATTTCAATATACAAATAAAATGGCTACAAATATTCCTTATAGATGAATTCCAAATAATATATGCAGATATTCCTTCTTCCAGGAGGTAGAGACTAATTCTCCTCTTTTTGAGAGTGGTCTGGAAGAGAGACCCACTTCCAAAGAATAAAGTATGGAAAGGAAGGTAACTTTACAGAGGAGAATCTGGAAGACAATACCTTAATCAAGTGATCAAGGTCAACATCACCAGTGATAAGTCATGTTGATATCATGTAATCTCTGATATTTAATGTAATGAGAAGGGCACCTCGTGTTTGGGATATTCTTCCCAAAAAATCCAAAGTCCCAATCTAAGCATTAAAAATTTTTTGACATATCAAAATTGTCAAAATTGGGGGCTATTTTATGTCACACCAAACCACTTCCCTTCAAAACTGTTAAGGTTATGAGAAACAAAGAAAGACTGAGTAATATTCGCAGATCAGAGGAGACTAAGGAGACATGATGACTAACTGTAATGTAATATCCTAGATTGGATCCTACAACAGAAAAAGGACATTAGTGGAAAAAACTGGTGAAATTCCAAGTCAATAGCAATTTACCAATGTTAATTTCTTTGTTTTACAAAAGTATCATGGTACATAAGTTATAAATATTAAGAGAATGTGAGTGATAGGTATACAAGGATTATCTATACTATATTTGCAATCATTCTATACATCCAAAATTATCCCCAAAACAGTAGAAATTAATAACAGTAAAGATTAAGGAAAAAAGAATTGGAAACTAAATAAGACCTTGCTTAAAAACCACCGGGTAATAGAAGAAATCAAAGATTAAATTTAAAAAAAAAAATTCTTAGAATCAAATGAAAATGAAAACACATCATACCAAAACCTATGCAAAAGTAGTGCTCAAAGGTCAATTTATAGCAATAAATGCACATTTCAAAAAAAAAGGGCCAAAATTAAAATGTTGGCCATATAACTTGAACAAACAGAAAGAGAACAACAAAAGAAGCCCATGGTCACCATAAGAAAGGAAATAATAAAGATCAGAGCATAAATAAATGAAATAGAAAACAGAAAAAAAATAGAAAGAAACAATAAGACCAAAAGTTGGTTCATTGAAAAGATCAACAAACTTGACAAGCCATTGTCCAAATTGACAAAAGAACAACAGGAGAAGAGGCAAATAAGACAAATAAGAAATGAAATTGGGGACATTACAACAAATCCAACTGAAATAAAATGGATCATAACAGAATACTATGAAAGCTATACTCTAACAAACTTGAAAACCTAGAGGAAATGGACGATTGCCAATTTTCCTAGATTCATACTTCCTACATTCCGTGGTCTGATTATTAATGAATGTTTGCAGCTGTTTGTTTTCATTTTGAGTCATGCCACATCAGCTGATGAAGGTCCTGAAAGCTTGACTCCAACCATGTCATTAAGGTTGACTTTACTTTGAGGAGGTAGCTCTTCCACAGTCATATTTTGAGTGCCTTCCAACCTAAGGGACTCATATTCCGGCCCTATATCAGACAATATTCCACTGCTATTCATAAGATTTTCACTGGCTTACTTTTTTCAGAAGTAACCTTCCAGGTCCTTCTTCCTAGTCTGTCTTAGTCTGGAAGCTCCTCTGAAACCTGTCCAGTAAGGGTGACCCTACTGGTATTTGAAATACCAGTGTTAAAGTTTCTGCTGTCACAGTAACACACAAGCCACCATAGCATGACAAACTGACAGACATGTAGTGACATTAGCCATTAGAGAAATCTAAATCAAAACTACAACAAGATACCATCTCTCCCTGACATTATTGTCATGAATAAAAAAAACAGAAATAACAAAAGTTGGAGAGGTTTCAGGGAGATTGGAACTTTTATGCACTGCTGGTGGGAATATAAAATGATACAACCACTATGGAAAACAACATGGCATTTCTTTAAAATCTAGAAATAGAAATACCATACGATCCAGCAATCCCATATGATCCAACAATCCCATACGATCCAGCAGTCCCACTCCAAGAAATACATCCTAGAGAAATAAGAGCTGTCACACAGACATATGCACACCCATATTCACTGCAGCATTATTCACAATAGCAAAGAGATGGAAAGAACCTAAGTGCCCATCAACAGATGAATGGATAAACAAATTATGGCACATACACACAATGGAATACTATACAATGATAAAGAACAATGATGAATCATCAAAACATCTCACAACATGGATGAATCTGGAGGGCATTATGCTGTGTGAAATAAGTCAATCACAAAAGGACAAATACTGTATGATACCACTATTACAAAAACTCAAAAAAAGGTCTACACATAGAAAGAAACAATTTTTGATGGTTATGAGGGATGGGAGAGGAGAGGGGGAATCACTAACTAGATAGATAAGTGGTGATTTCATAAAGGGAAAGATAGTATACATCATAGGGAAAGTCAGTACAACGTGACCTAGGCAAAGTCATAGAAACTTTGTAACGCATCCAAACACCCTGAGGGACCAAGTTACAGGTCTAAAGCTGGGTACCATGGTCTCAGGGGACAGCTCGGTCAATTGGCATGACACAGTTCATAAAGAAAATTGTCTACATCCAACTTTGTTGAGTAGCATCTGGGGTCTTAAAAGCTTGGAAGTGGCCATCTAAGACACACCTACTGATCCCATCCCATTCAGAGCACAAGAGAATGAAGAAAATTAAAGACACATGGGAAATGTTAGTCCAAAGCACTAATGGACCACAAGTTCCACAGCCTCCACCAGCCTGAGCCCAAAAGAACTAGACGGTGCCCGGCTACCACCACCTACCACTCTGAGAGGGATTACAGTAGAGTGCCCCACACAGCAGCAGAAAAATGTAGAACAAAATTCAAATTCCCCAACAAAGACGAGACTTACTGGTCTGACAGAGACTGGAGGAACCCTCGAGACTATGCTCCCCAGCTACCCTTATAACTCAGAACTAAAATCTCTCCCAAAGTTCACCCTTTAGTCAAAGATTACACTGGTCTGTAAAGCAAACAATAACACACGTGAGGAACATGCTTCTTAGTTCAATCATGTAAATGAGACTAAATGGGCAACACCTGACCAAAAGCAAAGATGAGAAGGCAGGGAGGGACAGGCAAGTGGAACCGACGGAAACGAAGAACTCAGGACGGAGAAGGGGAGGGTATTGACACATCATGGGAATTGCAACCAGTGTCACAGAATAATATGTGGGTAAATTGTTGAACGAGAAATGAATTTGCTCTGTAAGCTTTCACCTAATGCACAATAAAAATAAATAGAATAAAATTATCCCAAATTAAGATGAGTATTAAAAGTGATTATCTGAAAAGACAGTGAAGAGGCCACAATTTTGTAAAAACAAAGTAGCATTTTTTAAATTTGCCTATTTTTTCACTGTATTTTGTTTTAGAATAAACAAAGTATTGAATTATATCATAAAGCTTGTAGAAACTAGAGTATATCTGAGATTCTAAAGTTTCATTAATTCCACAGATACTTCTTAAGCTCTTGCTCTCCTGAAAAGGTTGCTAAATATAGCCACACTTACCAAATACTTAACATAATTCTCATCTCAACATTTTTTTTTAATTTGCAACTTTCATGTATATTTTGAGCCTAAATTTGAAGAAATGAAAAAGTAAACATAATTGTTTACTCGCCAAGTAACCCCTTACCTCTTGGATAAATATATATATTTCATAGCACCTATCTACATGACAAGTAATTTTGACCATAGAATTTAAGGTCCTATATTGAAAGTTATATTTGAAGTTTGTTTTCTTTTTCTATAATGCCTTAAATTGTTATGCTTTCTACTTGTTCTCATGATATTTTTGAATTTTTAGATACTAAGTATTGAAGCCAGATAAACAAAACGTGCTGTCCTATAAAGGATACTAACCTGGCCTCCTATGATTCAAGGTCCTCTCTACACTGTCTTTGGGAAGTTTACTTGATCAGTCTGAGTTTTGTCTCACTGTCCAAAAAGCAAAGAAAGAGATGATCTTTAAGAGGATCTTTAGAATTCTAAAGTTTATAATTTTTGATAATACTGTGAGTAGAGAAATGCTTTGTGAAGAATAGAATTTCGTATTTTAGTAGAAAGTATTTGTCACATAATAAACTATTGAAATCACAGCCATATTAAGACAAGCATAACACCTGTGCATATTTTTATGTATATCTCCTTTGTACTATTTACATTCATATACTCCATCAATTAAGATCTATTTGAAGGTTACTAATGTATGATAACTGACTAAGAGATAATTTATTATAACATACAATTCATCTCAAACTTACAAAACAAAATCTCAGTCTGGGAAAAGGTCACTCACCAATCCCAAGTACTTCTCCCCAAAACATAAAGTTTTGATTCACTGCCAACGAGTGTGGAAATCTCATCAGATGGACTTTTCATACACAATATTCAGTATTTACAATTTATCAGGATTATAAATGTCACCTAAGTTTTTCTTGTTTTATAATACCCCATGTTTTTTACATCAAGTACTAACAGGATTTAGGAAACATAAATACAGGTAGAGGAAAAAGAAATTGCAAAAAATCAGGGGTTGATGTAGGAAAAGATACTCTTTGGTAAATAGAGGACAATATTAAATGAGATGTTTCTTTCTTCATGGTTAAGTCCTTTCAACCAATCAGACACACGATGTGAAAAGGATACAACTGGTCACTGAAACATAGGTTTTGGCGTGTGGAGACCCTGGCCCATACAGGTACAGCTAGTCATTCAGTTCTTTTCCTTTTCAGAAAATCTTTCTCAGCAAGAGACGGCTAGACTTTTCACTCAGCAAGCAAGACTCAGCGTGTGAACTTTTGAACAATCCTGCACTACGGGGAATGTTTTGCAGAAACTGCATGACAAGATTGCCAAAAGAATTACCTCTTGATTTCCTTTGTCTTTGGGTTTATTTCATCTAAAAATGAAGCAAAGATGGTGTCTTCTACGATGAAGAGAGAATTTATTCATGAATCATATGCAGCAAAATTATTCTAAAATCCTTGTTGTTCATAATTGTCTAAGAAAACCATACTCCTCATCAAATATAAAATGTTTGCTTGTTCCTTAAAAAAATTGTTTATTATTGTACTATATAGTATAAGCATAGGATAATTTGTTCTTGCAACAGCTTGAAGCTAGGATTCTAAAAGGAATTATTCCCTCCCTCTCTTCACTAAAAGGTGTGAATAACCATCAGGAGCACAATTTAGGGTCAGGTTAAATGAAAACTGTTTAATAACAACAGATAATATGAAAAAGAAACACAATTCTAGAAACAGAATGGTGTTATGAATTCCAAGATATGTGACTTTTACATGTGACTTTGAGGTCAGGCAAGAAAAACATTCTTAGGGAAACATGATTGTGCCAACAAATATGACTGTCCTGACCTAAGAAACTGAATGGGGTTATGAGTGCAAACACCTGGCTTCAAGTTCCATTTTTACCAGTTAGTATTTGACAATTTGAATCTGTTTCCTCACCTGTATAAGGGGGATGATGATGTCTAGCTTGCTTAAATCACATAGTCATTTCGAAGATACAATAAAAGAAAGTTTACACAGATTCATAGAATTATAAGAATATATTATATGAGGAATAAATCAAGGATTAGTTCACAGAGATATTTATCTCTCTAGTCTGTCAGTTTTATAATCATTCCGATTCATCCAGGTATTCCATTCATTGTAAAGACAGGGAATTATAACAGTATGTAAGAGTGTGAGGATAGAGGTAAGTGGGATAAAAATAAGCTTTCTCATGAAGTCATATTTCATCTTGAGATCTGAAAAATGAGAAATAGTTGACAATTCAAAAGATCAGGGAATAAAGACAGCCCCCAAGTGGTCGAACCAGCATGTGCAAAGGATAGGAGGAAAAAGAAAAACCATTGAAGTTAAAGTAGAGAGAAGATGTGGAAGAGTGGTGTGCCTTAATGCTGGAGAGGTAGGTAGATAGTTTCCAGCTTATGTTCATCAAAGGGTTATTTAAAGCAGTGGAGTAATATAATCAGATGCCCAGTTTAAAGAGATTGTTCTAGCTTTATGTAGAGAAAAATTAAACCAAACCAAACCCGTTGCTGTCGATTCAATTCCTACCTCATAGCGACCCTTTAGGACACAGTAGAACTGCCGCATGGAGACTTCCAAGGCTGTAAATCTTTACGGAAGTAGCCTGTCACAACTTTCTTCCACAAAGTGGCTGGTATATTTGAACCACTAACCGTTTGGTTAGCAGCTGAGTGCTTTAACCACTGCATCACCAGGGCTCCTAGAGAAAGCTTACAGGGGAACAATTAAACAGAGGGACTGGTAATTTGGCTATTTCAGAGGTCCAGGACAGAAAAGGTGATGATAGGACAAGAGGCAGAGGGAAGTTAAAGGTTCTGTGGTATATTTTGGAAGTACAGTTGTCATGACTTGGTTAGGGATTGAGTACATGAGCAATAGAAAGGGAAAGGTCAGTAGTAACATCTTCATATCTGAGATGTTCAATGGCTGATGGTATTATTTACTGCGATAGAGAATGCTGGGTGAGGGATATCAGGTAAGCAGTTGGATGTGTAGGTATGAAGGTCAGAGATAATATCTATGTTAGTGACAGACATTTAAAATTCTATTTTGTAACAATGTCAACTGTAGTCATGAGTATTCATAAAATCAACATGGAAAGGGCATTAGAGCAAGAAGAAAAATAGACCCTGGATATCCCCTTGAGGAACTCAAAAATTAAGAGCATTAATTAGACAAATGAGCAAATACAATGCCTACAATGAGTCAGTGTTGTGCTAGATACTAGAGACAGTATGATTTCTAATAATCAGAGCCTCTCTGTAATTTCAGAGTCCAAGAAGGAGTAAGGGAGACACATTTAAGCAACTATAATGTGCTATAGGTTGCTATAAGAACTCAGAGGAGGAACATTTTTCCTAGAAGAGAGTTGTAGCGGGGAAGAAGAAAGAATTCCAGAGATGATGCCTTTGCTGATACCAAAGGGCAATTTCTTTTCTCCTTCCCTTTGCTTATCCATTCAGGAAATATTTTAGAGCCCTACAATATTTAAGACACTATTCCAGTAGCTGAGGATAGAGTGCCTAAGGCACACAATGCCCATGCTCAAAAGGAGTTTAATTTACCATTAGAAGAGATAGGCAATATGTAAGTTAAAAAATAAAAAGACAAAAATAACTTTATAGTCCTCATACTATAAAGATCATCAAACAATATAGTAGGCTAGATATTTGTGGCTTCGATAGAGGAGAGGATGTGTCTCATGGTCAAGGAAGATTTCACTAAGGACTTGCCTTTGAAATTAAACCTGGATGAGACGAAGGAGCAAAACGGGGGAGTTTGGAGGAGAGCGAGAAAACAATAAGTAAAAAAAAATTGCTAAGTTTGGAACTAGTTTGGTGTGTATGAGGAAGAGGAAGAACATTCAGTGAGACTGAAGGAACAAATGTCAGTAGGACATAGATTTGACAGTAAGGTGATAACGTTGTTCCTGTGTGATTGCTCTTGTTTTTCTTCGGTAAAATATTAAGCAAAAGCATCAAGTTTCATTGAGGGTGGAAAAAGGAATATTAATGTTTAAGGAGACATATGATAAAAATGGTCATTTTTAAGGGCGGAAGCATTGAATGATTAGAAAAGCATAGTAAGATTTTTTAAATGTGTAGAGTAATATATACCTTTAAATGTAAAGTGAGACCAATCAGCACACCTGTGTTTTTGTTTGTTTTGTCTTGTTTTTCTGCCAGACTATTTAACTAGTTCTTTTCTGGTGAAAATTTTGTAATAAGTTGAGTAAGATGTTGTAGTTTTTCCAACTGATAGAAGGAAAATGGGGCAAGAGAATGTTTGTAATAATGGATGATGAGATTCCAGCTGGGTAAGAAGGCAAGTAAAAGCATGAAGTAGATGACAGCAGAGTAAAGAGCTGGAGTACTGGTGAGCCTGAGCAAGTATTTAAGTAAAAGTACGAGGTTTTAGGAGATGTACATAATGCACTAGGAGTAGAATGCTTTATGTTGTGATTTTAGATGTCATACATTTTAGAGTGATGGCAAGGTCCAAAGATGCACTCTACAATATGGTAGCCATTAGCCACCATGGCTGTTTTCATTCTAATTTCAATGAATTAAAATTTTAAAGAATTACAGATGCAGTCCCGCTGTTGCATTATCCACAATTCAAGTGCTCAACAACCACACCAGCTAATGGTTACTGTACTAGAGGGTACAGAGATAGCACAATTCCATCAACACAGAGAGTACTGTTGAACTATAGCTGACTAGATTCCGATCTTGGGAATGGGGAGTAGAGAAAGAGGGAAACAAATATTGTAAATAAAGAGTACAGATAACTAAGAAGCTATGACCTTGATTGAGTTTGTCATGAGGGTGTAAAACATCCAAAAAAGTGGTGACTGGGGAAGAGATAGAGAAGATGATATTAAGGGACTAAAACTTTAGTGCAGGTGACAACAACAAGAAGTTATAAGGAGAAATATCATACTATGGTGAAAACTTCAAAAGACCTGGGAGTTTTAAAGAGAAAAGAGGTACATGTGAGCTATGCAAGGGAAAAGAGAAAGGGAGGTTCAGGTGTTCCAGGGAAAGAAGGCACCATAGACAGGTTCATGGAGGCCTAAGAGAAAGAACAATTTTCATGAAACTGGAAGTAATCTCAAATGGCTGGAAGAATGAGGAATTGAGTACCCAAACACACGTTTTACACATACTATGACAGGTTTAACCCTATGGGGCAGTTCTACTCTGTCCTATAGGGTCACTATGAGCCAGAATTGACTTGACAACAACAGGTTTGGTTTATGACAGGTTCAATAACACAATGAAGACCACCCATGACCTCCCTGAGGAAGTGTATTAGGAACCTCCAATCAAGGTCCTTGATAGTCTCCTGATATTCCTTTCCCTTTGTTTCAGTAGTTTACCTTCAAGCAAGAACCATACATATAAACAACTCACAAGGTTCTCACCAATGTGCTTGAATAAATAACATCATAAGCCCCAAACTAAGTGATTATTCAAAATGTACATTGGTATGTATTTAGTGACAATTATTTCACCAGCAAAGAATATATTGAATAACCTTTTCATAGCAGAATTATTTTATGTTTATAATTTTCTGGTGAGGTAATGTTTTTTCAGTAACGTGATGTATGCTGAATTATGGAGTGTTGGTAAATTTTTGTTAGGTAAGATGGATTTTGATAAATATCATGTGGCACAGATATGTCCCAGTGGACTCTGGTAGGATAAGTGGGACTTATATGTACCAGTGGTCATGGAGCATGCTACAATGCTCTCTTACACTGTATTGCTCCTGAAAATAAGTTATTTACTTAAATATTACTATGCGACACACATGCTTCAGTGGACACGAGGTAGGATACATAGGACTTATATGTCCCAGTGGTCATGTAGCAGCCACAATGCATGCCTACACTGTATTGCACCTGGAAATAAATTATTCACTTGAATATTACCTAATCCTGAAATCCGCATCTTCCCAATAACATAGGAAACAGTAAGTATACTTACAAGGCTTCTGTCACTATGCTGAAACTCACAGAGACGAAAGTTTCACACAGTCACTCCTCCAGGATGCACCACCTCATGCACTAAACTCTCAACACAGCAATATGGCACCAGCTAACTTCCTTCCATTTTGCGCAGTTAAGCATAGCCCTTCCCCAACACTAGCATGTACTATAAGTGGGAAATGAGCCTCCCAATAAACCCCAAATGAGAGAAATATAAGTGGTACATGTATATTCCATTATCTATGAAAAGGGTAAGGACATTAGTGGGGTTGTTAAATCCAATAGAGATAGAATTCATCCAACTGCCATATATATATATGTGTATATATATATATATATATATATATATATACATGCATGTGTATGTGTGTGTATGTTCTCTGTAACATCAATGATGTTTTGGAAGGAAATATGTATCTGAATATCATTCATTAAATTTCACAGATACTATGCAAAAAAGATATTCTGAGCAAAATGGTAATAGGGATAAATACTTGACAGACTGTAAGGAATTTTTCTACTTTATTTCCTTCCCCCAAAAAAAAAATCAAGTGAAGAAGAAGCAATTATCAAGATAATACAAGGATAGGAAAAAAAAAAATCTTGCCTAAATTATCTGAATAGTTACTGAAAAACTTGAGCTTGAGGCCATGATTATCCAAATAAATGAATCCATTTTCCTGTGTATTTTTCATGTGGATTTAATGAATGAATTAATCTCAAAGACCTGGTAGCTACTTTTCCTAAGGCATTAGAGAAGCTTTTTTTTTTTTCCCTCAAGGTGCAATTTAGTCTCTGTTAGACTAGGTTCAGTATTATTCAACATATAACATATAGTATTGTTATTTATCTTAATTTCCTATAATTGCCATAACAAAATATCAGAAAGTAGGTGGCTTTCAATAACAAAAATTTATTTTCTCACTGTTTTGGAGGCTAAACGTTGGAATTCAGGGCATCACAAGGCTATGCTCTCTTTCTGAAATTCTAGGGGAAGATCATTTCTTGTCTCATTTAATTTCTGGTAGCTTCCGGCATTTCTTGACTTTCCTTAGCTTGTAGATGAATCCTCACATGCTCTCTACCCTGTATGTGTGATTCCCTTTTTATAAACCACCTCTCAGAAGGAAGTAGGATTAAGACCCAGTAAGATGTCATTAATGTAACTGATAACATTTGCAAAAAAAAACAAAAAACCCTTATATCCTCAACCAAAGTTACATTCATAGGTATGCAGGTTAGGACTTCAACATATCTTTTTGGAGGACACAATTCAATCCACAACATTATTGATAACAAAGTTATGTTAAACCTTGATCTAAATACAGTAAAGATACAAGCTATGCCTGTCAGGGCCAAAACACTCAGATGAAAAATTACAAATTGGCCCAGCCCTGAAACTGCTTTGCCTAAACAGATTTCATAGGATTATTGCTTATTTTGCAATTAATGAATCTTGATAGTATAACTTTTCTTTTTAATAAGTTTTAAAGATATTCAACTTGCAATGACAGATAATATTTAATTAACATGACTAAAGAGGTAACAACCTGCTTAGTTTGGGCTTTTTAAAACGTTTTTCATAAGCATGAAATTTATAAAATACAAAAATATTATTTCTTGCCAGAAGTTTGAAATTAGCTATGTTTAAATTTTCAAACTTCTAAACTGGTGAGATATAATCAAGGCATTTTTATACCACAGATATAAGAAGGCATTAAATATATTTGAGAGAAACACTGTTAAGCTCAGTATATCCTTGATAATTACATTCTGTTTAACTGATTTAAATGAATTATTTGAAGAGAATGGGCGGAGCCAAATTTCCAAAGAGAATTGTTTTGTTTATTTTAGAAATAACATTATTATCCAAGATTTGTTGCCATCTAAAAACAAAAAGATCAAAGGGTATGTCTGTACGGATATTAGTAGGGAGAGCAGATTTTCTAGGCTAAGTCGATGGTGATTTCAACTTTTTCATACAGAATATTACACATTTTGAACTTATGTTTTAAAATTCAGAGAACAGAGTTGAAGTGACTTCTCAAATACGTCAATAAAAAACAGTTTGTTTGGTAAATGAAGAATCGAAATGCTGTGATCATAGTCCCCTCTCTTTGATAATTTGAGTGCTGTACTGTGAATCTCCCTCTGACACAATTTTTTTCTTAAACATGCCTAAAATTTGAAATTAGATATGCCTGGAACTTGCCAAGAATGCAGCAGTGCTGAACTGCCCTTAGGTTCTCTTCTAGATAAGTTTCAGCTGCCCTACATCTGAAAGCAATCGAGAACAGACTTTAACATGAACTAAGATGGATACAGGCTGAATGTTACATAAGAAGTAGAGAGGACAATAATAGTTCTTGGAAGTGAACCATATTAGGTTAACTCTAAATTCAGTTAGATTGATGCTGCCAATGATAATGGCCACAAGAATCAAAGGGATTGACATAAAATTGGGTGTTCTCTAATGTGTGCCACTATGCTGTGACTCACTGTGGCCAATCATAGCCAACTGCATCTTAATATTTTCACTTATCTAGCACTGCATATGATTTCAAAGAACTTCACAAATACTTTTTTTTTAACCTCCTACTCATAAAAACTCCATGAAATAGGCAGGTTAGAGAGGATCATTCATATTTTCCAGATAAGAAAACTTGGACTATTCAGTTACATAACTTGTTCAAGTTTTCATGAGTAAATAAGTGGCCCCATTCACTTTTACTCCTAGTCCAATTCTATTTTCATACACCTATAATAGTTTTCCAAGCCCTAATGATGCCTGTATATCCACCCAGGTTCATTATAAACTCTATTAATCTGCTAAAAGTGTGAAGCACTATTATTTCTTTCATATCTGTCTTTCTTAAAATGAAATCCCAATAGTATTAGGCACATATACATTAAAAGCACTTTCAAAATCAAAGAAATTTTGGTAAGAAAATTCATTGAATTAGTAACACAACAACAACAAAAAAATCAACTTTGTATCTCACTTTGTTAACTTTAAAAATATCTATAATTTTGAATCATCATCACATGGCAACTCATAGTGACTATAGGACAGCATAGAACTGCCCCATAAGGTTTCCAACGAGAGGCTGGTGGAATTGAACTGCTAATCTTTCGGTTAGCAGCTGAGCTCTTAACCACTTCACTACCAGGGCTCCAAAAATTAGTGAATCAAGTTGCATTTATAAATAAGTTCTGATTTAAAAATGCCTTCTTCTACTCTGAAACTGAAAAAAAATAGCATCACATAGATTGGAGAAGAAACACTTGACACACTGACTATAAAATCTATTAAATTTCCTATTTTCAAAATCATGATGGTTTGATTTCCCATGGGATATATTAATAAGACTTTGAACTCTTTCGTGGCATCTACATTTATTAAATAGAATTTCATTGTACATCTTTTTAGGGTAGATTAATGAATTAAAATAATATGATATTATTTAATTTGAACTAAACTTTACATTGCTTCTAAATATTCTGTGAACCCTTTTGAATATACCACACAGAATGGGATTTTAATATCAGCCCAGAAGGATGAGGGGTAGAAGTGTTGAAGTCATTTTAGCTTTGGGGAATTTTAAGTTTGGAAGATGTCGTATGTAATCCTTAATAAAAAATAATAATTAGTTGGAATTTGCCATTGAAATTCTAAAACTAAAACTGAATTTCTTTTAGTATGAACTTTATTTTGATCCTATTTTCCAAACTCTCAACAGGTTTCCTACATTTTGCTTCATTCCATATCTACGGAAAACTTGAAATAATTGAGTAGCTACCATCTTCAAGTATCTTATAATTCTGGTACAATGTAATTACTTGGAATCTCAAATGTAGCATTCAGTATACTAATCAAGAAGTTGGTCAGTCATTAACTAGATACTTCATAATAGCTGGGAAGTGTAAGATAGTCTATGGGGAGAAGAGAGTTACACAAAAATTACTGTTTGTAATTTAATTTCAAGTATACATCATACACATTTAAAAATATTTGAGACTTGAACTAATAAGCAGCTTGAATCACTTGCCTCCTCCCATTTAAAGAATTAGGTTATTCAATTATATAATTTTCAACTTAACCATTTACCTGTTTTTAGAATTTAGCAAAGGATTCTACTAAAACCAATGAGATTAGGCAGATACTATGATAATAAAATGAAAGGTATGCTTTCTTCAAGTTCTGAATATTTTCAAAGAAACAGAAAACTGAATGTTAGAGTAGCTGTTATGCCACAGAGACTATTAAACACTATTTCCTTCTTCCTCTCATGACCAAAAATGCTAGTTAATGTTTATTGTATGCTTCATGAGTAGCAAGTGCAGCCCGGTAGAGCAGTTATCATTATGCCCATTTTATAGATGGAGAAATTGAAGTCCAGTGAGGTTAAGTAAAATGAGCATAGCCTTTAAATGCGTAGTGAACTGAGTCATCTAGCCCAGAGCTCATGCTCATATCCACTAAGCTCATGTGAATATACTTCTAGAAGTTTATTGCTTCCATTTTCTAGTAGAATTATTTGACAACAAAAAACTAGTATTTTTTAAATCCTGCAGTCCAATAACCTTCTTACTGCACAGACCAAAGCAGAAATCAAACGCCTTATATGTGACTGCATTATTTAACTCTGTCATGCAGAAAATTAATTGCCACCTAAGTTGAAGAAAGTTACCAATTCAGAGTTACACTACTGTGTATATAGTAAGATTTTGCTATTTTATGAAAGTGAATCTTTGGTTTTCTAAATAAGATTGTTTTGTCAAAACTAACCAAGATGTTCACTGAGGTCTAACCAATGCATCACATCCCATTCAAACCGTATCAGGTAGACATTCTGAATTATTTCTCCTTGATTTGTTCATCCTGGTTGCCCAGACCTATAGGGTTGCTATGAGTAGGAATTGACTCAACGGCAATGGGATTTTTTTTTTTCCCTTGGTTTTTGGTTGCCCAAAGGGAGTGTCTATATTTAAATCCAGTATATTTTCTATATCATACACTACAATGTGCTGACATTTTTCCTTTATTCCTTTAGTATATACAACATGGCCCTGATCTTTATATTATGTGCCATTGCTTCTTGATGTCTCCCCAAGAGTTAAAGATTAACTTTAAGCCTTGTCAAGTATTAATCAGTATTAGTCATAAAGGAACAGTTCACTACAATGGAACTTCAGGACTCCTTAATAGGACACACTGTTCATCAGTTGCTTTAAAAGACATTCTATCATAAAATGTAATGATATGATTGAATGTGACATACTTCATACACTACACGTCAGATATATTTCTATATGGTAGCTCATATAAGTTGATTTCAATATTTTAAATGATAGACATTAAGAAGACTACATCTATACACGCCATATGAATACATGCAATACAAATCAAGAATAATTGGCAACAATCTTATTTTGTTTACAAACTGCTAGATAATGCAAAAATATTAAGAATTAATTAAGCACTTGACTGATAACTAGAAGGTCGGTGGTTCAAATGCACAAACTGCTCCATGGGAGAAAGATGTTTCCATAAAGATTTACACCCTTTTAAAAATATGTATTAATTGATATGAACTTTTAAAATCAAACTCAGTAAGGCCACTTGTGAATATAAAGGGACAAAGATTTTGATGGAACCAAGTAGCCAGGGACCATTTTTCTCCTATTTTATGTTCATTTGTGATCAGAAACATATATTTAATTCAAGACAGGCACAAGGGAAGTGTTTTTGTAGACACTGGGGAAAAAAAAAACAACGCTATGATTATACTTAAGTTTTGTAACTCAGCCAAGTCCATTATTCATATTTATAATTTAAAAAGTCATAGTGTTCTGAAAATATTTAGACACCTCCTGATTGTATTAATATTTGATATATGATTAGGTTAAAATGCAAATGTGAACCCTCCATATGCTGCAGGGTAGCACAGGAACAATATGTTCCATGTGGCCAAGCCACCTTGGATCTTTCAATAATAAATATTCACAAACTCCATTAATACCACATCATCACTTCTTAAATTCTAACCTGCTAGGTTTTGGGTCAGTGGCAAAATTTGATCAGTATCTTCTCAACAGCAGAATTAATTTTAGTGGAAAAATACAGGACATAAAAGTGGACAATTTTGCTGGAATAAATACAATGGAATCCTTTACTAATATTTTCTCAAACAAAAAGAAAAGGGGAGAAATAAAGGAAAAGAACACTTTACTTCCAGAGGATGAAAGCAATTATCCTCTGATAGTTGCTTCGTTTTTAAAATTCTTAAACAAACCTTCTTTTTAGGAACATTTTAAGAAATACTATAGCAAATCAATGTTAAGATTAGAAAGCAATAGGAATATTAAAGAAAGGAACTAATGATCCTGGTAGGCACATATTATTATTTCGGATTCTGAGAGCTGGATAGTGAAATCATTTTTAAAGGCTAAACGTTTTAGCTACTTTTTTCAAGAGTTAAATATTTGTGAAATGTATTGCTGAAAAGTTAGTTTAATTGCTTAGCACATGGAGAAAAGAGGCCGGAGTAATGGGAGTGATTCCTGGCTTGACCAATTCATTTAAATATATTTCATCTTGAAGATAAGATCATATACAAGGTGAGTAATTGTTAAGAGTAATGCATGGTTTAAAGAGAGAAGAAATAAAATGCAATGGACATTTTTCCTTTCCTACTCAGAATCCATCTTTTACCACTGAATGGCTCTCATTTCCACTGGAGGAACCATGTTGGGAAGTCAGTCCACTCCCATGGCCAAAAGTGATGTTGGTGACCTAGACTAAACAAATTAGTTTGTTCTATCCCTCTGGTCACACTAAGGGGTAAGCAAGAGACCTAAGATGGTCTAAACAGAGTGCACCTCAGAACTTTTTCTCGGTTTGCCTGGACCAGGGCAAGCTCTTTCCTCAAGTGATATAGTGTGTTGATTTGGAAACAGAAATGTTGCAGCTATTTTTGCTACCACAATAATGCCAGTTTATGGATGAAACCTATACGTTGAGCAGGGCATTGGCAATCTCAGAAAAAGAGATGCAGAGCCCAGGCACCAGTGAGAAAGACTTGATCAAACCATGCTTAAATTCACAATATTTTGGGACTGATTCAATTATCTATGCCAATAAATATCTTATATTAAAGCAAGATGGATTTTTTTCTTATTTCCAAAAAAAAAAAAAAATCCTATTTGACAAAGTAGTAAAATAAGTAAATGAACCAAGACTTATTCAGTTCTACAATTAAATAAATAATAATGATTTTAAAAAGAACAGCAAATACTCACACAACTAACTCAAAGTGCATAACTTACTGATATTCTGATCTTTATCAAATTCTAAAAATTCTGAAGTCAGAAAATTATCTTTTATTACCCTCATATTTATTACTTTTAGCTCCTTGTTTTTAGCTAGGCTTATTCCACGTGAGCTGAGTGTGGCAAATAACGGAATTTACCTGTGTACCTTAAAAAACCTTATACGTGGAAGAATAAGGAACTACAGCATTCATTGAAGAACAAGAAACCACCATACCTTGGAACTTTCAGGATTGTTAAGGATGAGGTCAAAGAGCTTTGATATTTGGGATTTCTTATTGGCATAGTGGTTAAGAGCTCAGGTTGCTAAGCAAAAGGTTAGCAATTCAAATCCACCAGGTGCTCCTTGGAAACCCTATGGGGCAGTTCTACTCTGCAATGGGTTTGGTTTTGGGTTTTATCCCACATGACCTTTCGTTCTTGTGACGGTCACTCATCACATGCATGTACTTGGACACATGCTGCAGTAGCAGCCTCAGCAACTTAATCTGGCGGTCCGCTAGAAAGATTTTTCCATGCTTCTCCACTAACCACTAATTGTAGCTTATTTCTCTGGGAGTCCACAGTCTCAGCATTTTCTTTCACCACTCTGTAGAGTTTGTGACTGCAGTGTAAGCAACACCTAGATGGCTCATTAAAGACATTGTTGTTAGTTTTAGACAATCCTTTGAGGCCTGCATCAGCTTTTATCCTCCCTCATTCTATCTTTGCACTGAGTAGGACTATATTAGGACCAAGATGCCTCAGTCCCTAAACAAACCAGAAGAAACATTATTTTTTAAACAGTAAGAAGCATAGAGGTAGAGACAGTGAAGGGTTTAACGTGTTTTTAATCAGCCACTCTGTTATGGAATTAGGGTTTTTTTCCAACAATCCTAAAAAATGTAATTTTGATATAACAGGGCTTTTATTATCCCTTTTAAAAACTCTAGTTTCTCAATATTGATTTAAATTCTTTGCAATACTTTGCATTATTTGTGTTAGTGGGCACAAAAGAATCAATATAGAATTCAACAACGTATACTTGCATTTATGTACATGAAATATATGTTTCAAATAGTGAGAAAGAAAAAAACACACTTTAGAGTCACTGGTGATGGCTTTGTCAATACAAAAAGATGTGATAGTAAATGACAATGCCCAAGTGTACATAATGAGAATCATAAGCTTATCTTTTTATGTTTGATACCTTAGGAAGTTTTTGGTAGTTCAGGATTAGAAGTCCTTCCCAGTGCTTCATTTACTTCCATGCATTAAACCAGTCATTTACTAAAATCCATTATCACATTCTGAACATGCAGTACTTTACTATGACTAAATAATATTCTGGGGGAAGTGAAGGTCCATTACTAGAATATTCCAAGTTTGCTTGTTTGTTTTCTGGCTCATTACTTTCACCTTTTCATCCTTCAGCCCCTACAGAGCCTGTGAATTATTTCTGAGAATTTTGAGGGAGTGTCCTATATGTGTTCAATGAGCTCAGTATTTGTGCTGTTCTGACAAGTACTACTATTACTCTGTGCTGCCATAGATTCTTTCTCTGCTCTACAGGGCATCTGAGGTCTCAGGGTCATTCTACTGTAACGCTAGATCAATTGGTGCTCTACTGCTTCCCTGCCAGGGAGCGCATGTTCTTACCTTTACACAAGGCTCCACCTCTTTTGTAGTCTTTCCACCACAATGCCAGGTGCAGTTATTGCTGCTAGCTGCCTTCGAGTTGGTTCTGACTCATGGCTACCCCATGTGTGCAGAGTAGAACTGCTCTATAAGGTTTTCAAGGCTGTGACCTTTTGGAAGCAGATCACCACGCCAGTCTTTCCAGGTGCCTCTGGGTGTGTTTGAACCCCGAAACCTTTAGCTGGTAGTCAAGTACTTAATTATTTGCCCCACCAGGGACTCCACCAGGCCCAGTAGTACTCAGAAATTCTCTCCTGATTACTTGAAGCTGTTAAATTTTTCATTGCTTTTCGAGGAATCAGAATCTATATCTGATTGTGATTACATAATACTGGAGTGGTTTTCTACAGTGCTATGTGAGTGTCGAGGTATCATAAAGCTCATTGAAGTGGCACTTCCAGTTCCTTCTCTCTCTAAGATACAGGCCTGTGCCTAGCTAGGAGACTACAGACAAAGACAAGCGAAAGTCATTATGTTTGTTAAGAGCTAATACCTTAGACTGTGTTATTAAGTCAAATTCATTTGGTTTATCTCCCTTAAAATAAGTTTCTTCCCATAAGAATCTTTATACTTCCACAAAATAGACTACTATTTAGTTTGACTCCCTAGTTCCTCAAATATGCCCTAAAATTCAACAATAGACAGTTTAAAATTATAGTTCAAAATAACCAAGTTCACCTTTCTGTTAATTGTTCTTAACTATAGTCTATTTAAGTATCAATAACTAACTCATTTATAAAAATTAAGTTTACCAATCCATGAACATTTTTCAAATTCACCAAAATTACCTTCAACAAAAAACTGAGACCCCTACTCAATTGAATAAATATTTAAATTCAATTCAGAGTTAAATTAATATCATCTTTGTTTGATTCTTTCTGTCGGTTCAAGTAAGAATGTATCTTTTCCTATTCCTTCCCACACGCTAGATCCATTGCCAATTTTTTTTCTCAAAGGTCATATTCTATTATGTCCTGCATTTTCTCTACCAGCTCATTCCTTTCCAAGTGTAAATTTGTCCATACTTCTTACTTTCGAAGCAACAGGGAGAAAGAATATTCCTCAACCCTATGGCTTACTCAACCTACCAACCTCTCCCTATTCTCCCTTTTTTCAGGTAAACTTTAAAAATATTCAGTAATGTTTCCCCTTGTTCTTCAGCTTCTTTCAATCTAGTTTCTAATCCTCATCCTTCTCTTCAAAATTCCACTAAATACATGTGTCCAGGCATCAGTAAGAAACAGATGGGCTATGAGGAATGCTCGATGAAGGGGCTATTTAAGAAGGTATGGGCTGGGTTAAAATAAACTAATAAAAGTTTATTTAAAAAAACAAATTGAAATAAGTCAATCACAAAAGGACAGATATTGTATGAGACCTCTATTGTAAAAGTCCATGAAAACGTTCACACACAAAATGTAACAATCTCTGTTGGTTACTAGGGATCAGAGGGGTGGGGGGGGGAATGTTAAATAGACAATAGATAAGTGGTATCTTGGGTGAAGTGTGAGACAGTACACAATACAGGAGAAACTAGCACAAC
>NW_004443939.1:29156502-29177161 GCF_000243295.1 Trichechus manatus latirostris | reverse complement strand
CATGTAGAAATTTTTGAAATGCTGTATCTTTGGCTATGTATATTTTCACCAAAAAAAAGAAAAGATTGAGAAGTTAGAGGGTTGATATGTTGTGGGGTTGTTAACCAATGTCATAAAAGAACATGTGTACTTCTGTTTCATGAGAAACTATTTGTTCTGTAAGCCTTCACCTGAAGGAGAATTAAAAAAAATAAGGAAAAAACAAACAAACAAACAAACAAACAAAAAACTCTAGGTCTGGCAAGAACAATGAGCATTTACAGTAGCTGTTGGCACTAATAATAAGGGGCATAAAGTGCGGCAGTTTATGGAACTCAGAACACCCAACTGTAGGAGAGAACCACACAACTGTATCTGTAGCATTTGATAGAGGGATATGGTCATCCAAAGTTGACTCCACAAGGAAAGAACAACCAGAACAAAATTTCAATTTCACTCTTCTCCTTCCCTCTGTCTCCTGTTGGGAAGCCAGAGGACAAAAGGGCCTACTGATGCAGTTAGCCTTCTGGTGGAAATGAAAGTATTCAGCCCAGAGTATTCTTGCCAATATCATACCCATTTCTATGGAAATTTTCCATGCTCACAGTGCCTGCAGAAATGATGGATTTAGATTGCCATAGTTAAAATATATATTCTTGTCCACATGACCACAGCTAATTAGTTAAGGTTGGATGTGAATCAATAGGAACCTAATCATCGTCTAAAGAGAATTGTTCATATTTTATTTCCAGAACTTTTGTGTTTAGTACGTAGAGAGCCAGACAGATGCAGAAAATGGGCAGAAGCCAGTGAGATAGGGTCATGAACAGCTGTTTTGAGCAAAAGTGTCCTCTCAGCAGAGAGGAGACAGGAACAGAAACACCCTTGGAAAGTGAGTTCAGAGTCCGTTAACTTCCAGGCCCAGAGAGTAGCTACTTGACAACCTTCCAGTTCTGAAGAAGTACAGTTTTAATTTCTGCATAATCTCTATTATAAAAAAAAATACTCTTTTTAATTCAAGTTAGCTTTGGTTTCTCTTCCTTCCAAATGATTCATGATTAAGAGTCTCAGTAAAAATAACAATTTATTTAAGGTTAATAGTCTAAAAGAAAAGAAAAGAAATATTAAAGCAGAAATTTGCCTCTCCAAAAGACATACCAAAATGAAAAATACCTTTTCCAAGTGAATACACTTTCCTGAACTATTTTGTAAATCTGCTCTACTATGATATCATTGACTAGTGCCAAGTCACTGTTTTTAAAATGAGTTTAATCAAATTTTTATTCCTATAAACTCTCTGTAGACTGCCATTCAGATTTTGAATTAACATGTGAACGAACACCTTTCCTGTGAAAGACTTATAGACTATCAACTAATATCAATTTAAGAACTAATATCAGTTTAGGAACTGACTACTTGTAAATATTTAGCACAAATTATCTAAGGCCTCTGTTTCTATTCTTTATGTTTTCTTATGTTTCATTTTGACCACAGAGCTATTATGAAAGGATATTAAGGAAAACAAGTCTTTTGAGTTTTTCTGAGCACCTGAAAATAAACTGAAGTTAAGTTATTATAAATTCTTTATGTATTCAGCTATGGGATGATGTATTTCAGTGTTTGGATTCACTATGTTATGACTATTTAACAGCAGAAAATAATGAGGAACTGGGAGTTTTTTTCCCCCCTGATATTTACATAATGCAGAATTGAAATCTAAGTCAGTTTCACTGAATACAGCCATGCATGTTATACACAGCACAACTCCAGAGAGTACTACTTATATAGACCATGATATAAATGCTCACCCCCTCTCAGTTTGTGTTATGTACAATCCGCACAGCCATTCTTGGTGATCATGCCAGATCCGCCAGAACAATGAGATGTTTTAAATTAGTGTGTCTAGAATGTAAACTCCTAAACAGCAGAAGTTTTTGTCCTTTAAGTTCACTATGTATCAATAACACCTAGACTACTGTCTAGAATATACCAAAAAAAAAAAAAAAAACTCACTGCCATCGATTTGATTTTGACTCATAGCAAGCCTATAGGACAGAATAGAACTGTCCCATAGGGTTTCTAAGGCTGTAAATCTTTACGGAAGCAGACTGTCACATCTTTCTCCCATGGAGCTGCTGGTGGATTCAGTCGCCAACCTTTTGGTTACAGCCTAGTGCTTTAACCAAGGCACCACCAGGGCGCCTTGTCTAGAATATACCCATTGCCACTGAGTTGATCGCAACTCATAGGGAACCAATAGTTCAGAGTAGAACTGCTCCATAGGATTTCCAGGGAGTAACTGGTGGATTGGAACTGCTGACCTTTTGGTTAGCAGCCAAGTTCTTAACCACTGCACCACCAGAGCTCCAGTGTCTAGAATAAAGTAAGTGTTAAATATTTATTACTGGAATAAATGATGAAGCTAATGGCATTAGAATAACCTGTATTGGTCAACAAAACAAAAGAATCCTGACTTCACCCCAGATTACTTAATCAGTATATCTAGAATCTAAGTTAAAAATTAGTTGATTATTATAAGCACACTTTGGAACCATCATTTAGGTTTACGTCTAGTCACAAGGCTAGACTGGCATTCTAAACATGGGATGTATACAGGGAAATTCCAATCCTGCATATACTCTTCAATCCTATTCTCAAATGTAGGCTTTCTGGTAACTTTGTAGCTAGTAATACTTAGAAAAGAACTTTGGGTTAAAAAAAAAATGAGAAAGAGTTTGCAGAGTATTCAACCTGGACTATACAATGGCAAATAATAATTTAATTAAAACCTAGAAAGTTAAACAAAACCTAAAGTTCACTTCTAACCTTCAATTAAATTTGTTCTTATTATAAATAGACCAATTTGTCCAACCAGCAGGGGGAATAGAAATCAAAAAGTATAGAAATATGGTTTGCTACTTAAAACTAGTTAATTTTTGTAAGACATTAATAAATATGATTTCCTGATACCTTCATCATGATCATAATGCTTACCAAACCAGTTACTGGTGCCTGAACAACTTACATATGATATCTTTCAATAAATCAATAAATGCTATATAACAGTGCATATTATTGAATAAGGAATTAGACAGTTATATCCCTGCTAAAGTTCATACAAAAGTTAATGTAGAAGGAAAAGAAGACAAATTAGTCAAGCCATTAATTGTGTTGCTGAGTCTAATCATTTGTTTGTTTTAGCTAAAATATTCTGCCTTTATTGCAGTCATTAGTACTTGACAGTGAATAATCTCGTGTTGAAAATTCCTAATTAGGCTAGAATCCTTTTTTTTTTTTTTAATTTGTTGCAGGATAAAACCTGAGGTTCTGTCAATATAGGTGGATATAGTGATACTTATGATCAAGTCATAGGGTCTAACTAGAGCTAAGAAATTATTTTCCACAATCATAGAACCAGAATAGCCACTGCCTGTGAGTGGACTTTGACTCATAACAACCCTATAGGACAAAGTAGAACTGCTCCGTAGGGCTTCTAAGGCTGTAAACCTTTGTGGAAGTAGACTGCCACATCTTTCTCCCGCCGAGCAGCTGGTGGGTTCAAACTGCCAATCATCCAGTTAGCAGACAAGCGCTTTAACCACTGTGCCACCAGGTCTCCTGAACCATGAATAAAGTTCATAATTTTGCTGATCGCTCTTCCTGCTGCAGACATTAACCATCTAAAGGAAAGAGCACGTTGTGAATCAAGTAATGCTTCCATTAGTCATAATGGGAGTTAAATGTATGTCAGGGGAATGAATCCCCTTAGGTATTTAAAATGAGTTTCAGTTACTACGTATCTGTTGATGTAGCTTGGGAAGTTATTTTCATGCTTTCAAAGAACCACACCTTCAGGCAAGATTAAATAAGAAGGCATCAGATGAGCATGCCTTTGCCGAGGCTAGGAATTTCAAACGCTCCTGAGGACTCCAGGAAGCATGTGAAGCAACATCTGTAAAATATGCACGTGGGGCTGGGAGAGCTCCAGACTGCCTGCTCTGCAGGTAGCTGAAAGACACCCAGCAGACTGTGAGACAGTGCACTCTCCTCCCTGTGTCTCCACCAGATCTCTGCAAGCAAGGCAGAGTTTATCACCCAACACAAAAATAGAAAATTTGTCTTCTTGCTGGGTTTATGTAAATACAATAAATTGAGTTGTCTGACTTCTTAAAATTTTTTTTGGTAACCAAGGCATATTAAGACCTAGAAAATGCAAATAGCTTCCTGATTTAGAGGAATGTAAATCTTCATGAAGAAAAAAAAAAGGTATAACAGGAAAAGATATTTAGGAAATGCCCTTACGGGCATTAAATGAGAAGAAGAAAAAATCACCCAACGAAATTATTTGTAATTCTTTGTACTCTTCATGATGTTTAGGTTTTTCTACAATCATATTAAGGATGTAAATGCAGAAATAAGTGCTCTGAAACATCTTTATTTTTGTGTGATTGGAATTTCAGTATAGTTATACTGTTAACACCTACTGTGATAAAAATAATCAAAATGAATGCTAAGGCAGCAGGGGGTCTATAAGGGAGCAAACATGTGGGTTTGAGAGGCAACATCAGAAGTAAGAATTAAAGTAAGCAGACATAGGAGGCAGGGCCAAGATGGCAGACTAGTCAGATGCTTCCTGTGGTCCATCTTACAACAAAGACCCAAAAAAGCAAGAGAATCAATTATATATGACAATCTAGGAGCCCTGAACACAAAGACAAAGTAGAGGAGATGGACTGAGTGGCAGAGGGAGGGAGAGACAGTTCAGAAGCAGCGAAGAAGTGCCAGACTTGACCTAGCCGACACCTTGCAGGCTGGTTCATTTGCACATGCAGACTGAGGCAAGCAGTAGCTCTTGGGGTACATTTTACCACATCTGGAGAAACCAAGTGGCTAGAGTCTGCACAAACCTCTGGAGCCAGGCAGAAGTGGAGCTGGATCTGTTAAATTTACATGCAAGCATCCAACCTGCTGTGTGAGATCAAAATAACCATTTCCTCTCTGGGACTTCTGTAAGGGAGAAGTTCCTATCTTCCCCTCACCTGTCCCCTCCCAGATCTGCTCCTGTGCTGGTCTGGCAGTGTTCAGCGTTTGCTGCGCACCCTAGGCTGGAAGTGGGTCCCATTGCACCTGAGCTAGTCTCCTGGCTTTGGGGAGGGAACAAACAAATGAACAAACAGAGAAAGAAACCACCAGCTTCCCTAAGCTGGGAACTCAAGACTAACCACGCTCAAATCAGTCTCACAGATTTAAAAAATCACTATGCCTCCTAAGCCAGGAACTCAGGGCAGGCACTGCCCCTTTGCCTAGGCACAAGCATAAGGGATCTACAAACTTCAAATGCCTTTCAGCCCTGCCTAGACCTGTGTGGGCCCATTCAACAGCATAGGCCCTCATTAGCATAGTACAACAGTATATATACTTAAAGCCTATTTTCAACTGCAATAGCTAAGTGGGGGATGGCAGATACTTGACACTCGACACTGCCCTGCCCATTAAGCAGGGTCTACATCCATTCACATCAGGGGCATGAAGACATGGCGGATTCACTCATTCCACCTAGCCACCCACAACAAGGGTCTGAGAATAAGGGTCGCCTCCTAGTCCTTAAAGCCAACAGCACTGGGTGTCCAAAGTCTGGCTGCAAAACCCACCCACCTACACGCTATAGAGGACAGGGACATGCCTTCTGCCTAGGCACTTATGGGCAGCTGTCAGCCCTCTACCTTGCTCAGCACATAACCTCCTACTGCAGCCAGACACCTGTGCCTGCTCCAATCACCCCTTTGTAGCCCTGCCCATCTAGGACTGTACATGAGAGCCTGCAGCACACACTTGGTGACTGATGACCTGGACACCTAAGTTGAATCCACACTAGAAAATTAAATGGACTCCTGGGCTCACACACTTAGTAGCAGCTCTCACTACCTGGTAACAGGACGTGAGCGCTTCAAAGATGCCAATAACCAAAGTGGCGCATACATCCAGCCTATTTGGGCATATCAAAACAAAACAAAACAAAACAAGAAGCTAGGACACAGTAAGTAAACAGAAAATAAATAAATAAAACAACCTACGGATGGCTCAGAGACAACAGTCAACATCAAATCACATAAACAGGCAGACCCTGATGGCTCTGGCAAGTGACCAAAACAAAGAATCAGGAAACTTCCCAGAGGAAGAGAAGGTCTTGGAATTAATGGAGGTAGAATTCAAAAGATTAATAAACAGAACTCTTCAAGAGATTAGGAAAGAGATCAGAGAAAATTCAGACCAATCCAAGGAACACACAGACAAAGAAGTGGAGGAATTTAGGAAAGCTATACAAGAGCAGATTGGCAACTTTAACAGGCTGCTAGAATCCATAGAGAGACAGCAAATAGAAATCCAAAAGATTAAAAATAAAATTTCAGAATTAGATAACTCAGTAAAAAAAAATCATATAAAGCCACGAAGGAAAAAAAATTACCAGCCAAGAATTATGAATCCAGCAAAACTGTCTCTCAAATATGAAAGCGAATTTAGGGCATTTCCAGATAAAGAGAAGTTAAGGAAATTTGTAAAAACCAAATCAAAATTACAAGAAATACTGAAGGGAGTCCTCCTGCCAGAGAATTAAAAATATCAGATAACAACGCAAGACCTAGAACATAGGAGAGAACAAACAGAAATCAACTCAGACAGGGAAGTCACAAAAATAAGTCAAAGCTACTGACCAGGATCACAACAGAGGGTTCTGGACAGAGCTGGAGAAGGATGTAGAGCATAATTCTAACTCACAAAAAAAAAAAAGACCAGATTTACTGGCCTAAAGAAGATTGGAGAAACCTCGAGAGTATGGCCCCCAGACACCCTTTTAGCTCAGTGGTGAAGTTACCTCCGAGGTTCACTGTTCAGCCTGGGAGTGGACAGCCCCGTAAAACCAAATGAGACTAATGAGGTACAGGAGTCCAGTGACAAGGGCCAGAAGACAGAAGGGGACAAGGAAGCTGGTGATAGGGAACACAAGGTTGAATAAGGATATTGTTGATGTGTTGTGAGATTGTTAACCATTGTCATAGGGCAACATTTGTAGTAACTGTTAAATGAGAAACTATTTTGTTCTGCAAGCCTTCATCTTAAGTGAGAATGTGAGAATAACAGCACAATTGGAAGAGTGTAGTCAATGTCACTGAACTGTGTATGTAGAAATTTTTGAAACGGTGTATCTTTGGCTATGTGTATTTTCGCCAAAAAAAAAAAAAAAAAAGTTTGAGAATTTAGAGGGTTAATATGTTGTGGGGTTGTTAACCAATGTCATAAAACAACAGGTGTACTTCTGTTTCATGAGAAACTATTTGTTCTGTAAGCCTTCACCTGAAGTACAATAAAATATATAAAAAAAAAAAATAAGTCAAAGCTAAAACATTGAAAATAGGCAAGTAGAGACGTCCATATGTAAAAGATGACAAGATTAAAACAAAAATGAGGGATTAAATAGTGTAGTCATAGAACTTTCATATGGAAAGGAAATTAAGGTGTTATGAAGAAATAAAAGATTGGTTTCAACTTAGAAAAATAGAGGTAAATTTTAAAGTAACCACAAAGGAAACTAACAAATCTATACATCAAAATAAAAAAGAAGAAAAACGTAAAGACGCAGCAAATACAAAACCAACAACAATGAGAAAGATGAAAAGAAAAATAGCACAGAAAATTAAGTTGAACAAAGAAACTGTTAACACCACAAAAGAAATTACATCAAAATGACAGCATGAAACTCATACCTATCAATAATTATACCAACTATAAATGGACTAAATGCACCAACAAAGAGACACAGAGTGGCAGAATGGATAAAAATACATGATCCGTCTATATGCTGCCTACAAGAGACACATCTTAGACTCCAAGACAAAAACAAACTAAAACTCAAAGGATAGAAAAAAATATATCAAGCAAACAACAACAAAAAAGTGCAGGAGTGACAATATTAATTTTTGACAAAATAGACTTTAAAGCAAAATCCACTGCAAAGGATAAGGAAGGGCACTATGTAATGATTAAAGAATCAATATGCCAGGGAGACACTACCATAATAAATATATACCACACCCAAAGACAGGGCTCTAAAATACATAAGACAAACTCTAATGGCACTGAAAAGAGAAATAGATACCTCCACAATAGTAGTAGGAGACTTGAACACACCACTATTGGTAAAGGACAGAACATCTAGAAAGAAGCTTAATAAAGACACTGAAGATCTAAGTGCCACAATCAACCAACTTGATCTCATAGACATATACAGATACCTCCACCCAACAGCAGCCAGGTATACTTTCTTTTCCAAAGTACATGGAACATTCTCTGGATTAGACCATATATTAGGCCAAAAAGCAAGCCTTAACAGAATCCAAAATGATGAAATATTATTACAAAGCATCTTTTCTAACCATAAAGCCATAAAAATAGAAATCAATACAGAAAAAGCAAGGAAAAAAAAAAAAACAAATACATGGAAACTGAACAACGCCTTACTAAAAATTACTGGGTTATAGAAGACATCAACAACAGAATAAAGAAATTTATAGAATCAAATGAGAATGAAAACACATCTTATCAGAAAATTTGTGACATAGCAAAAGCAGTGCTCAGTGGTCAATTTATACCAATAAATGCACACATCTAAACAGAAGAAAGGGCCAAAAGTAAAACATTAACCCTACAACTCGAACAAGTAGAAAGAGAGCAGCAAAAGCAGCCCTTAGGCACCAGAAGAAAGCAAATAATAAAACTTAGAGCAGAAATAAATGAAATAGAGAATAGAAAAATAATTGAAAGAAGTAACAAGACCAAAAGCTGATTCTCTGAAAAGATCAACAAAATTGATAAACCATTGGCCAAATTGAAAAAAGAAAAACAGGAGAGGAAGCAAATAATCAGAATAAGAAACGAGATAGGTGATATCACAACAGACCCAACTGAAATTAAAAGAATCATAACAGAAGTCTATGAAACATTGTACTCCAACAAATTTGAAAACCTAGAGGAAATGGATAAATTTGTTCTAGAAACATACTACCTACCTAAACTAACATAAACTGCAGTAGAAAAACTAAAAAAAAATTCCCAACGACAACAACAAAAAAACCCTGGCCCTGACAGCTTTGCTGGAGACTTCTACCAAACTTTCAGAGAAGAGTTAACACCACTACTCCTAAAGGTATTTCAGAGTATAGAAAAGGATTGAATACTCCCAAATTCATTCTATGAAGCCAGCCATAACGCTGATACTAAAACCACATAAAGACACCACAAAGAAAGAAAATTACAGACAAATATCCCTCGTGAACACAGTCGCAAAAATCCTCAACAAAATTCTAGCCAACAAAATTCAACAACATATTAAAAAAATAATTCATCATGACCTAGTGAGCTTCATACCATGTACGCAGGGATGGTTCAACATTAGAAAAACAATCAAAGTAATCCATCACATAAATAAAACAAAAGATAAGAACCATATGATCTTTTCAATTGATGCAGAAAAGTCATGTGACAAAGTTTACCACCCATTCATGATGAAAACTCTCAACAAAATAGGAACAGAAGGGAAATTCCTTGACATAATATAGGGCATTTATATAAAGCAAACAGCCAACATCATCCTAAACTCAGAGAGTCTGAAAGTACTCCCCTTGAGAACGAGAACTAGACAAGGATGCCCTTTATCACCACTCTTATTTAACATTGTGCTGGAGGTCCTAGCCAGAGAAATAAGGCAAGAAAAAGAAATAAAGGGCATCCAAATTGGTAAGGAAGAAGTAAAAATATCCCTATTTGCAGATGATATGATCTTTTACACAGAAAATCCTAAAGAATTCACAAGAAAACTACTGGACCTGATAGAAGATTTCAGCAAAGTATCAAGATACAAGATAGGCATACAAAAATCAGTTGGATTCCTCTACACCTTCAAAGAGAGCTTTGTAAAGGAAATCACCAAATCAATACCATTTACAATAGCCCCCAAGAAGATAAAATACTTAAGAATAAATCTAACCAGAGATGTAAAAGGCCTATAAAAAGGAAAGTACAAGACACTACTGTAAGAAACCAACAGAAACCTACATAGGTGGAAAAACATACCTTGCTCATACATAGGAAGGTGCAACATTGTGAAAATGTCAATTCTAACCAAATTGATCTATAGATACAATGTAATCCCAGTCTAAATTCCAATGACATTTTTAAATGAGATGGAGAAACAAATCACCAACTTCATATGGAAAGAAAAGAGGTCATTACTGAAGAAGAAGAACAAAGTGGGAGGCCTCACACTACCTGATTTAAAAACTATTATACATCCATGGTAGTCAAAACAGCCTGGTACTGGTACAACAACAGATACATAGACCAATGGAACAGAATTGAGAATGCAGACATAAATTCATCCACCTATGAGCAGCTGTTATTTGACAAAGGCCCAAAGTCCATTAATTGGGGAAAGGACAGTCTCTTTAACGAATGCTGCTGGCATAACTGGATATCGATCTGCAAAAAAATGAAACAAGACCCATACCTAACACCATGCACAAAAACTAACCCCACACAATGCACAAAAACTAATTCTAAATGGATCAAAGACCTAAGTATAAAATCAAAACTGTTGAAGATCATGGAAGAAAAAATAGCATGACATAAACAGAATATGAACCATAAGTAACAATGCACAAGCACTGGAAGAGAAACTAGATAACTAGGAGCTCCCAAAAATCAAATTTAAGCTCATCGAAAGACTTCATCAAAAGAGTAAAAAGAGAACCTATAAACTGGGAAAAAAATGTTTGACTACAACATATCTGATAAGGGTCTAAACTGTAAAATCTACAAGGTACTGCAAAACCTCAACAACAAAAGACAAATAACCCAATTAAAAAATGGGCAAAGGATATGAACAGACACTTCACCAAAGAAGACATTCAGGCAGCTAACAGATACATGAGGAAATGCTCACCATCATCAGTCACTAGAGAAATGCAAATGAAAAATACAATGAGATACATCTCACCCCAACAAGGCTGGCACTAATCAAAAAAACACAAAACAATAAATGTTGCAGAGGTCGTGGAGAGACTGGCACACTTATACACTGCTGGTTATAATGTAAAATGGTATGATCACTTTGGAGATTGATTTGGTGCTTCCTTAAAAAGCTGTAAATAGAATTGCTGTATGATCCAATAAGAGCTGTCACATGAATAGATACGCACATAACCCATGTTCATTGTAGCACTGTTCACAATAGTAAAAAGATGGAAGCAACCTAGATGCCCATCAACAGAAGAATGGATAAACAAATTATGGTACATACACACAAGGGAGTATTATGCAACTATAAAGAATAATGATGAATTCGAGAAATATCTCACAATGTCTATTAATTTGGAGGGCGTTATGCTGAGTGAAATTTAGTCAGTCACCAAAGGACAAATATTGTCTGAGACCACTATTATAAGAACTCAAGAAAAGGTTTAAACACAGAAGAAAACATTTTGATGGTTATGAGTGCAGGGAGGGAGGGAGAAGGGAATTCACTAACTAGATAGTAGACAAGAATCTTAGATGAAAGGAAGGACAACACACAGTACAGGAGAAGTCAGCACAACTGGACTAATCCAAAAGCTAAGAAGTTTCCTGAGCTCAACCAAACACTTTAAGGGACAGAGTAGCTGGGGCTGTGGTCTGGGGACCATGGTTTCATGGGACATCTAGTTCAATTGGCAAAACAAAGTTTATTAAGAAAATGTTCTGCATCCTACTTTGGTGAGTGGCATCTGGCGTCTTAAAAGCTTGTGAGTGGCCATCTAAGATGCATCAATTTGTCCCAACCCATTTAGAGCAAAGGAGAATGAAGAACACCAAAGACACAAGGAAACTATTAGCCCAAGACACAAAAGAGCCACATAAACTGAGACTCCATCAGCCTGAGACAGAAAAACCAGCTACCACCAATGACCGACTGCCTGACAGGGAACACAGCAGAGTCTCTGAGGGAGCAGGAGAAAAGCATGGAGCAGAACTCAAAATCACGTAGAAAGACCAGACTTAATGGTCTGACTGAGACTGGTGGAACCCCCAAAGCCATGGTCCCCAGATGCTCTGTTAACCCAGAACTAAAACCATTCCCGAAGCCTACTCTTCAGACAAAGATTAGACTTGACTGTAAAACATAAAATAATGCTCCTGAAGAGTGTGCTTCTTAGTTCAAGCAGATACATGCGACCAAATGGGTGGCTCCTGTCCAGAGGCAGGATGAGAAGGTAGGAAGGGACAGGAGCTGGTTGGATGGACATGGGAAACCCAGGGTGGAAAGGGGGAGTGTACAGTGACATTATAGTGACTGTAATTAGTGTCACATAACAATATTTTGTATGAGAAACTAACTTGAGCTGTAAACTTTCACCTAAAGCACAATAAAAAAAAAAAGTTTAAAAACATAAAATAAAATAAGCAGTCATATTAGGGGCAGAGAATGAAACAGGGACAAACAGAAAATTAAACAAATAGTTTTTTCTTTTGTCAGAGATACACACAAAAGATAATATTAGAAAAAAATTAAGAAACTGAGAGTCTGTAGGTACTATTTTTCCATGGAAGAAAGGTAGAACCTAGACAGAAAAGGTAGTCATATACAGACAAGCCTCAGGATAGAGACATTTTAATGTGACTGGTCACATTTAATATTTATATAAATGACACAGAAAGGAACTGCACTTTAGATTCACAATTTTGAAAATAACGCTGAACTTCTGGGCAGGTAGCAAATATCAAGTTGATGGCTATAAATGAGGAAGATGTTGCAAGGCCTTGGAGGTGGCTAAAAAAGTGATGCAGACATTTGAATGCATTCAAGTGTAAAATAATCTGAGTACTGAAGTATAATAATAATGTATGTGTAACAAGTCAGTCAGACCAGGAAAAGGATTTAGGTGCATTTCCCTGATGACAGTAATCCAATATGCTATTGTGGTAAAAAAGAAAGAAAAAAAACAAAGTTACTTCACCATTGAGAAATGCACTCGAAGCCAACAGAAGAAATTGTTAGATATGAAAGTGTCTAACATGGCAGGCACTATTCTAGGCTCTGAGGATAGAGCACTAGATAATGTTTCTGATTTCCTGGAACTAGATTCTAATGAATATATTTCAGGTGTTGTAGAGAAACAACTTTTACCAAAGCCTGCTGGGACAAAGAGATTTTTATTGCAACATATCAGAAAAACAAAAATCAGAAATTAGCTGCAAGCACTCAGTCTGTAAACAGACCAAAACCCAAAGAAGTACATCTATAAGTGTTTTTTATACAATTTTGACAGGTGCTGATTCATTTTGAGTAAATTACTTATAGACTATGATTGGTTAAAGTAAAGACAAAGAACTAAGATCATGATTGGGTTACCTTTTCATGTTTTTCTTTTCTGACAATTTGTTCTCTTGGCTCAGGGGTCCTAGGTCTTTCATTTGTTGATTGTTTTTGTTATGTAGGCTACCTGTGATATTGAGTAGATCTTTAACTCGATACCTGGGGTAAATTGTTATTTTCTTTTGATACCCATGTCCACAGCCCATTGAACCGGTTAGAGCACTCTGTCCTACTCCTTTGATGTTCTTTTCATACTGTTTTAAGCTCTTCAGATTCTGACAAACAAGTTGGCCTTTTATGGTTATGTCCTTCTGTGGTTAGGTTAACCTTTTATCACAGGCCTATCAAAACATACCCCTGGAATTTTCTTCTGTTTGCTTCCAGTGCATTTCCTGCAGATATAAGCATGACTCATTCTCTCACTTCCTTCATGTCTTGGTTCAAATCCCAGCTTCTCAGTGAGGCTAATCCTGAGCATCTGTTTAAAACTGCAGTGCTGTTCCCACAGCTCAACATTGTCTTCCTTTTTTTTTTTTTTTTTGTTATATACCATTTATCCCTTCTAATATACCATTGGTTTTACTTTTTTATTTGTTTACTGCCTATCTCCCTCAACTAGAATGTACATTTATGAAGCTAGGATTTTTTTGTCTATTTTATTTACTGCTATATCCTCAATGTCTAAAATAGTGTCATGCACAACAGGTACTCCATGTACATTGTTGAATTAATATGAAGTGGCCTTGGTGATAGGAATGACACCAGAGATTGCATGATAGAATTTTGCAAGAGCAATGACTTAATCATTGGAAATACTCTTTTAAACAAAATAAATGGTGACTATACACCTGGACCTCATCAGATGGAATACAAAGGAATCAAATTGACTAAATCTATGGAGAGACAATGGAGAAACTCAGTATTATCGGTCAGAACAATGCCAGCGGCCAACTGTAAAACAGACCATCAATTGCTCCTTTGCAAGTTCAAGTTGAAGATGAAGATAATTAAAACGAGTCCACAAGAGCTGAAGTATGACCTTGAGTATATCCCACTTGAATTTAGAGACCATCTCAAGAATAGATTTGATGCATTGAACACTAATGACTGAAGACCAGATGAATTGTGGGATGACATCAAGGACATCATACATGAAAAAAGCAGAAGGTCATTAAAAAGACAGAAAAGAAAAAGACCAAAATGGATGTCAGAAGAGACTCTGAAACTTCCTCTTGAATGCAGAATAGATAAAGTGAAAGGAAGAAATGATGAAGTAAAAGGGCTGAACAGAAGATTTCAAAGGTCAGCTTGAGAAAACAAAGTATAATGAAATGTGCAAAGACCTGCAAATGGGAAGAACACTCCTGGCATTTCACAAGTAGAAAGAACTGTAGAAAAATCTCAAGCCTTCAGTTGTAATACTGAAGGATTCTTTGAGCAAAAATTGAATGACACAGGAAGCATCAAAAGAAGACGGAAGAAATACAAAGAGTCACCCAGAATAATTGGTCGTTCAACCATTTCAAGAGGTAGCATATGACCAAGAACTGATGGCACTGAAGAAAGAAGTTCAAGCTACACTGAACGCATTGGCAAAAAACAAAGCTCCAGGAACTGACTGAATACAAATTGAAATATTTTAACAAATGGACACAATGCTGGAAGCACTCACTCATCTATGCCAAGAAATTTGGCAAACAGCTACCTGGCCAACCAACTAGAAGAGATTCACATACATGGCTATTCCAGAGAAAGGTCATCCAACAGAAAGCGGAAATTATCGAACAATATCATTAATATCACATGTAGGTAAGATTTTGCTGAAGATAATTCAAAAATGGTTGTTAGCAGTATATCGACAGGGAATGGTCGGAAATTAAAGCCGGATTCAGAAGAAAACTTGGAAGAAGGGATAGCATTGCTGATGTCAGATGGATCTTACTGAAAGCAGAGAATACCAGAAAGATGTTTACCTGTGTTTTATTGACTATTCAAAGGCATCTGACTGTGTGGATCATAACAAATTATGAATAACATTGTGAAGAAGGAGCATTCCAGAACACTTAATTGTGCTCATAAGGAACCCCTACATAGAACAAGTGGCAGTCGTTCAAACAGAACAAGGGGATACTGTATGGTTTAAAATCAGGAAGAATGTGCATTAGGGTTGTATCCTTTCACCATACCTATTCAATCTGCATGCTGAGCAAATAATCCAAGAAGCTGGACTACATGAAAAAGAATGGGACATCAGGATTGGAGGAAGATTCATTAACATCTTGTGATATGCAGATGACACAACCTTGCTTCCTGAAAGTGAAGAGGACTTGAAGCACTGATGAAGATGAAAGGCTACAGTCTTCAGTACGGATTATACCTTAACACAGAGAAAATAAAAATCCTCACAACTGGACCAATAAGCAACATCATGATAAATGGAAAAAAGATTGAAGTTGTCAAGGATTTCATTTTACTTGCATCCACAAGCAGCAGTCAAGAAATCAATTGATGTACTGTATTGGGCAAATTTACTGCAAAAGACTTTTTTAAAGTGTTAAAAAGCAATGATGTCACCTTGAGGACCAAGATGCACCTGACCCAAGCCATAGTGTTTTCAATTGCCACATATGCATGTGAAAACTGGAGAACGAATAAGGAAGACTGAAGAAGAATTGATGCCTTTGAATTATCGTGTTGGTGAAAAATATTGAATATACCATGTCCTGCCAGAAGAATGAACAAATCTGTCTTGAAAGAAATACAGCCAGAATGCTCCTTAGAGGTAAGGATGGGGAGACTTTGTCTCATGTACTTTGGACATGTTATCAGGAGGGGCCAGTACCTGGAGAAGGATATCATGCTTGGTAAAGTAGAAGGTCAGCAAAAGAGAGGAAAACCCTCAACCAGATGGATTGACACAGTGGCTGCAGCAATGAGTTCAAACATATTAATGATTGTGTGGATGGCGCAGGAACTGGCAGTGCTTCATTCTGTTGTACGTAGGGTTGATATGAGTTGGAAGGGACTGGAGAGCACCTAACAACAATAACAACAACAATGAGATGAGTCATGTTTTGAAGATATTCAAACTAGACTAATTGGGTATAGACTGATGACAGTTGAGGGCTACTTTAGATAGCATAGTCAGGAGAGCCATTTAAGTTGATAGAGAAATTGTGAGAAAGATCTGTCATGTGAATATCTGGGAGGAGACAATTTCAAAAGGATACAGCAGATTCAAAGACAAAAGACAGGTGTGAAGCTTAAGACTGATTTGAGTGACAAAGAGAAAGCCTGTAAGTGGTGGTATTGGAGGAGGAGAGAGAAGGGGAATAAGATGAAATGATTTCATATGCCTTTTGGGCCATAGTGGCGTGTTTGAATTATACTTTAAATACAGCAGGACTCTGTCAAAAGTTTAAGAAGGAGAGTAACATGATCTGATTCACAAAAAACAAAAAAACTTTTGATATTGTATGGAGTATTAGGGATGGGGGTTACGGAGTAAGAGGTGGTACAAAGAGCAAAAGTAGAAGCAGAAAGAACTATCAGGAGTCTTTTGCAGTGATATAGATGATGGTAGTTTAGGGTAATATTATGGATTGAATTGTGTCCCCCAAAATATGTGTTGTAAATCCTGATCCCAAACGGGTTTGATTTTTGGATATACCTGTGGTTATAATCTCATTTGGGAATTAGTTTTTTTGTTATGTTAATGAAGTGATGTTAGTATAGGGTGTGATTTACCTCACTGACTTTTGAGATACAAATAGCAGGTTAAGCAAGCAACTAAGCAAACAGAAATGGCAGAGAGAAAAAAGGCTTCTCCTAGGCTGGTGCCCTGAATTCAGATTTCTAGCCTCCTAAACTGTGAGAAAATAAATATATGTTTGTCAAAGCCACCAACTGGTTGTATTTCTGTTATAATAGCACTAGATAACTGAGACAGGTAGTATGGTAGCATTGGAAATAGTAAGGAAGATCCTGGTCAAATTATCACCCCGCTCATGAGCTTGGTGTTATTGGCCAAGTTATTTAATCACTACAAGCTTTCATTTTCTTACCCATAAAATGGAGATAATAAATTGCTTACTTCAAACTTGGATGAATGGATCATGGTCACATATTTTTATTTTAAAAAAGAAAAAAAATAGTAAACCCTGATGATATTGCATGGATTAATTCTCCAAATATGAAGATATGTGTGCTTTATTAGAAACACATGGTAGGATGTCCATTAGATATAAATAAGAGATACAACATTTCTTCCCTCAAGGAATATATGATCCAGAGTTCTTTAGATTTGGACATATTCCTGAAAACCACTTACAGATGAAACAGAAAATACCTCGGAGAGACTCAGGAACTGGGCACATCAAGAACACACGTTCTGTTCTGGTTTGAGATCCTCCCTTGAGGATCAATGCTCCTAGTAATTCTACTTCTAGAGTCAGATGCAAAAGTAGGTGAGGAATCCATCTGACTAAATCCTTTCAGAATTCCAGCACCTATTCTGTTAAAAAAAAAAGTATAAGCTAAAGGTAATTTTTATTATTCTTGTTTATATTGTATTGATATAAATTATCCATGAAAAGTTATGTATTCATAATTAAGAACCAGGGAATAAGGACTTCTGTGAATATTGCTGCTAAAATAGCAGTTTCGTTATTAATAACACACTCTATTCAGTGATGATGTCCATAGGGGTGCAATTGCTTAAAATGCTCACCCACTGATCGGAAGTTTGAATGTTGGAGTTCACCCAGAGGTGAGTCAGAAGAAAGGCCTGGTGATCTACTTCTGAAAAATCAGCCATTGAAAACCCTATGGAGTACAGTTCTACTCTGACACTCATGGGATCACCATGAGTCAGAATCAATTGGATGGCAATGGGCCTGCTCTGGTCTGAGTAATAATATTGGAAAAAATTATGAAAATGGGAGTCTGTAGATACAGTTTTTTCATGCATGAGTGGTGAAAACTAGAAATAAATGTAGGAATATATGGACAAGTTCCAGGATAGTGATATTTTAAGGTGGCACATTTAATATTTATTTTCAAAAACTAAGTTAAAGATATATATTAAATTAACATTTTTCTTAATATTATGGTCATTTTTAATATCATTTACATTGCCATGTAGTAGTAATAAAGTTAACATCTAAATCCATGATTAGCTTTGACGCAATATGTAAAATAATGACAGAAAAATGAAGTGCTCAATTAAAAGTATAAAACACTATAAGTCATGTGTATATAAACAGTTATACTGATACATAATCCCTTTATCAATAACCAAGGCTCTAAGACTTACTCTCTTTTTCTTACAGAGGGAGCCCAAATTTGATTTATTTATCTCATTTCAATCAATACGAAAAGCTGCCAAATTTGACAGTGTCATGGATTGAATTGTGTCCCCCAAAAATATGTGCATCAATTTGGCTGGGCCATGATTCCCAGTATTGTGTGATTGTCTACCATTTTGTCATCTGATGTGAGTTTCCTATGTGTTGTAAATCCTATCACTATGATGGATTAGCAGCAGTTACATTGACAAGATCTAAAAGATTAGATTGTGTCTTAAGCCAATCTATTTTGTGATACAAAAGAAAGAAGCTAGTAGAGAGACATGGCGACCTCATACCACCAAGAAAACAGCTAAGAGCAAAGCACGTCCTTTGGACCCAGGGTTCCGGAGTGGAGAAGTTCCTAGTCCAGGGAAAGATTGGTGACAAGGACCTTCCTCCAAAGTCGACAGAGAAAGGCTTCCCCTGGTTTTGGCACCCTGAATTTGGACCTCTAGCCTACTTGACTGTGAGAGAATAAACTTTTGTTTGTTGAAGCCATCCACTTGTGGTATTTTTGTTATAGCAGCACTAGATAACTAAGACAGACAGTAAATCCCAAAGATCTGTTTAGAAAATAATCCAAACACAGGGTCGCTATAGGGTCACTATGAATAGGAATCAACGTGATGCAAGATAGCAATGGGTTTCTTTGTTTGTTTGTTTTTGGCTTGTATCATAATCTAAACAAATAACATTAGAGAAAAAACTTCTTTTTTTTAAGCAAAATTAATCAGACTAGTCTGACTTTGCCAAGAATTCACATTGATTATGTAAACTTATATTGTTATATAAAATGTTCTTGAGTGAGCAGATTTTGAGAGAAGGTTGTTTTGTCCATCTAAGACTAGCATAAATTGTGAGAAGTCATTTTCTTTCTTCCCACCCACCACCTCACCCCCGGAAAATCTTTTGTTCCTTTATACTGATGTTCAACTTTTTTTTTTTTTAATAATAAAATTAGAATTCTTTTCTTTTAAGAAACTTTATAATCGAATTTATATGTACACTTACAAGGTACAAAAATATTTTAAGGTCATTCAATAAGTGATAATGGTTTTCTTCAGTTACAGGTACTGAGCCAAGCAAAAAACTGACAGTTTCATACCTACACTTTAACTAAGGCCAAATCTAGACAGAACATAAAATCTTACTGGTCCAGGTCTCAAAGGTGTTCCTCCTTTCTAGTGAGCATGAAATATTTTCATAATTAACTCATTATGTTGTTGTTAGGTGCAGTCGAGTCAATTCCAACTCATGGCGATCCCATGTGTGTCAGAGTGGAACTGTCTTCCACTGGATTTTCAAGGCTGTAACCTTTCGAAAGCAGATTACCAGGCCTTTCTCCTGAGATGCCTCTGGGTGGGTTCAAACCTCCAACTTTTTGGTTAGTAGTCCAGTGCTTAATAGCCCTTTGAGCTCTGCAGAGAAAAAAAAAGGGGGGCAGGGGGAGAAGACAAACAAATACTCTGAAATTTCCCACCTTAGATCTCTATCATATTATCCCAATCAAACCCGCTGCCATAGAGTTCATTCTGATGCATAGCAACACCATAAGACAGAGTAGAACTCCCCACAGGGTTTCCAAGGAGTCCCTGGTGAATTCAAACTGCCAACCGTTTGGTTAGCAACCATAGCTTTTAACCACTGCGCATCCAGGGTTTCCATCATTGCAACAGAGATCATCAAATAATATGACCATAAACTTGTTTCTCAACCATTGCTGTTACCATGGAGAACAACTTCTTAGTGTAGAAAAACCAGAACAAGAATCAAAGTGCCAAAAAATGGAAGCAAAAATAAAGCCACACCGGAGAGCTGTGGGGACCATGATCTCAGGGAACATCTAGCTCAATTGGCATAACACAGTTTATAAAGACAATGTTCTACATTCTACCTTGGTGAGTAGCGTCTGGGGTCTTAAAAGCCT
>NW_004443939.1:29147303-29155887 GCF_000243295.1 Trichechus manatus latirostris | reverse complement strand
AAATTTTTGAAATGGTGTATCTTTGACTATGTATATTTTCACCCCAAAAAAAAAAAAAGTTCGAAGGGAGAGGGTTGACATGTCGTGGGGTTGTTAACCAATGTCATAAAACAATACGTGTACTACTGTTCAATGAGAAACTATTTGTTCTGTAAACCTTCACCTGAAGTACAATTAAAAGAAAAGAAAAATAAAGCCACAAGCTTTGAGAGAAAAAAAAGAGAGAGACCCTTAGTGAAGGTAAAGTTCTGTTGCACCTTGGGCTTTATCCAGGGTCCAAAGAGGGAAAAAGTGTGCCTGGGACTTTTACAAACCAGAAATTGCATTTCTTTAGCAATAAAGCTTAATTGCCTCAAGCAACTCAAACTACTTGAACATTTCATTGGATCCTTCGAAATTGTCAAAGTGTAATTTTCATTGTTAAAATCATGACTCTCATTCAGATACATAGTAAGTACATAACAAAGATGTATTTGTCACATTAACAGGGTAACCAGCAGGGTGGTAAAGCTGGTTCAAAGAACATGTGAGGCTCAGGATTTTTCATAGTCACTTGGGAAAGGCATGCTGAAATAAATTTAGTAAGTTAGAAAACAATTGTTTAATGTCTATAGGTCAATGAAACCACAGATTTTGTGGTTATCTTTTCTATCAGACAGAAATCATTTATATCTCTACTGGACAACAATATACAAGTTAATATTACTTTTTACAGATTCCAGACATCAATCAGTAGTAAATTTCAAGTCAAACAAAGGTATATTACCCTAGAGAACTAAATAATACTAGTTGGGCCTGTTATACAATGCTCCAATATGGCATTAAATAGAGACACAGTCTTTTTTTGCCTTTTTTTCCCCCATGTTTAGATTATTTTCAGAACAAATCTTCGGGATTTAATGTCAAAACAAATTTGGCAGCTTTTCCTATTGATTGAAATGAGATAAATAAATCAAGTTTTTGCTCTCTCTGTAAGAAAAAGAGAAAAAGTAAGTCTTAGAGCCTTGAATATTGATAAAGGGAATAGATATCAGTATAACTGCTTATTAAACACAATTTATAGTGTTTTATACTTTTATTTGTGCACCTCATTTTTCTTTCGTTATTTCACATATTTCCTCAAAGCTAATCATGGATATAGGTATTAACTTTATTACTACTACATGGCAATGAAAATGGTAATAAAATGACAGTAATATTAAGAAATAATTTAATATATAATTTGATATATATATATTCTATACCTATCTGTTAATTGAATCATCAAAATGCTTTTTTCATATATATATATTACACACACACATACATATAAACATACATGTAAGACCACAGCTTTCAGTATGGATTACACCTCAACATAAAGAAAACAAAAATCCTCACAACTGGACCAATAGGCAACATTATGATAAATGGAGACAAGATTGAAGTTGTCAAGGATTTCATTTTTACTTGAATCCACAATTAACGTCCATGGAAGCAGCAGTCAAGAAATCAAAACAGGCATTACATTGGGCAAATCTGCTGGAAAAGACCTCTTTAAAGTGTTGAAAAGCAAAGATGTCACCTTGAAGACTAAGGTGTGCCTGACCCAAGACATGGTGTTTTCAATCGCCTCACATGCATATGAAATTTGGACAATGAATAAGGAAGACCGAATAAGAATTGATGCTTTTGAATTGCGATGTTGGCGAAGAATATTGAATATACCATGGACTGATAGAAGAACAAACAAATCTGCCTTGGAAGAACTACAACCAGAATGCTCCTTAGAAGCAAGGATAGCAAGACTACAACTCACATATTTTGGACATGTTATTAGGAGGGATCAGTCCCTGGAAAAGGACATCATGCTTGGTAAAGTAGAGAGTCGGTGAAAAAGAGGAAGACCCTCAATGAGATGGATTGACACAGTGGCTACAACAATGAGCTCAAGCATAGCAACGAACGGTTGTGAGGATGGCGCAGGACCGGGCAGTGTTTCTTTCTGTTGTACATGGGATCGCTATGAGTTGGAACCAATTCGACAGCACCTAACAACAACAACATACCTATCTGTCAATTGAATCATCAAAATTCTGTTTTTCGTCTATATATATCACACACACACACATACAAACATACATATCCCCCACCCAGGGGGGGTATCATTTTGAGTATCAAAGAAAGTAAAAGAGTTGTTAAGAGCTATTTATATATTGCTATCAATATCAATATCATGGGGAGTCCTGGTGGGCAGAGGTTAAGTGTTCAACTGTTAACCAAAAGATCAGCAGTTTGAACCCACAAGCCCCTCCATGGGAGAAAGATGTAGCAGTCTGCTTCTGTAAAGATTTATGGCTTTGGAAACCCTATAGGACAATTCTGCTCAAGTGGATGGCTTTAACAAAAAGAAGTTTATTCTCTCGCAGGTCAGTAGGCTACAAGTCCAAATTCAGGGCGTCAGCTCCAGGCTAACGCTTTCTCCGGCAACTCTGGAGGAAGGTTCATGTCAATAATCTTCCCTGGTCTGGGAGCTTCTCTACGCAGGTATCTCAGGTCCAAAGGACATGCTCTGCTCCCGGAACTGCTTTCTTGGTGGTATGAGGTTCCCATGTGTCTCTGTTCACTTCTCTCTTTTACATCTCAAAAGAGATTGGCTTAAGACACTATCTAATCTTGTAAACCTCATCAATATAACTGCCACTAATCCATCTTATTAGATCATAATGATTGAATTTACAACACGTAAGGAAATCACATCAGATTACAAAATGGTACATTATCATACAGTACTGGGAATCATGACCCAGCCAAGCTGACATTTTTCAGGGACACAACCCAATCCATGACACCACCTGAATGTCTTCTTTGGTGAAGTGCCTGTTCATTCTCTTTGCCTATTTTTTTAATTGGGTTATTTGTCTTTTTGTGGTTGTAGTTTTGAGGTATCTTACAGATTTTAGGGATTAGACCCTGATCAGATATGTCATAGCCAAAATTCTTTTTCCCATTCTGTAAGTTCTCTTTTAACTCTTTTGGTGAAATCTTTTGATGAGCAAGTTTGATTTTTAGGAGCTCCCAGTTATCTATTTTCTCTTCCGGTGTTTGTGCATTATTAGAAATGTTTTGTATTCTGTCTATGCCATGTATTAAGGCTCGTAGCATAGTCCCTATTTTTTCTTCCATGATCTTTATCATTTTAGATTTTCTATTTAGGTCTTTGATCCATTCTGAGTTAGTTTTTGTGCATGGTGTGAGGTATGGGTCTTGTTTCAGTTTTTTGCAGATGGATATCCAGTTATGCCAGCATCATTTGTTAAAGAGACTGTCTTTTCCCCAATTAATGGACTTTTGGCCTTTGTCAAATATCAGCTGCTCTTAGGGGGATGAATTTATGTCTGGATTCTCAATTCTGATCCATTGGTCTATGTATCTGTTGTTGTACCAGTACCAGGCTGTTTAAACTACCATGGTGGTAAAATAGGTTCTAAACTCAGGTAGTGTGAGGCCTCCCACTTTGTTGTTCTTCTTCAGTAATGCTTTACTTATCCGGGGACTCTTTTCATTCCATATGAAGTTGGTGATTTGTTTTTCCATCTCATTAAAAATGCCATTGGAATTTGGATCTAGATTGCATTGTATCTGTAGATAGCTTTGGGTAGAATTGACGTTTTCAGAATGTTGAGTCTTCCTATCCATGAGCAAGGTATGTTTTTCCACTTATGTATGTCTCTTGGTTTCTTGCAGTAGTGTTGTTTAGTTTTGATTGTATATGTCTTTTATGTCTCTGGTTAGATTTATTCCTAAGTATTTTACCTTCTTGGGGGCTATGGTAAATGGTATTGATTTGGTGATTTCCTCTTTGCTGGTGTAGAGAAATCCAACTGATTTTTGTATTTTATTTTGTATCCTGATACTTTGCTGAAATCTTCTATTAGTTCCAGTAGTTTCCTTGTGGATTCCTTGGGGTTTTCTGTGTATAAGATCATATCATCTGCAAATAAAGATACGTTACTTCTTCCTTACCAATATGGATTCCCTTTGTTTCTTTTTCTAACCTAATTGTTCTGGCTGGACCTCCAGCACAATGTTAAATAAAAGTGGTGATAAAGCCATCCTTGTCAGGTCCCCATTCTTAAAGGGAATGCTTTTAAAGTCTCTCCATTTAGATGATGTTGGCTGTTGACTTTGTATAAAGGCCCTTCATTATATTGAGGAATTTCACTTTTATTCCGATTTGCTGAGAGTTTTCATAATGAATGGGTGTTGGACTTTGTCAAATGACTTTTCTGCATCAATTGATAAGATCATGTGGTTCTTGTCTTTTCTTTTATTTATGTGATGGATTACATTGATTGTTTTTCTAATGTTGAACCATCCCTGCATATCTGGTATGAATTGCATTTGGTCATGGAGAATTATTTTTTTGATATGTTGTTGAATTCTATTGGCTAGAATTTTGTGGGGGATTTTTGCATCTGTGTTCATGAGGGATATTGGTCTGTAATTTTCTTTTTTTGTGGTGTCTTTACCTGGTTTTGGTATCAGGGTTATGCTGGCCTCATAGAATAAGTTTGGGAGTATTCCATCCTTTTCTATGCTCTGAAATACCTTTAGTAGTAGCGGTGTTAACTCTTCTCTGAAAGTTTGATAAAATTCTCTAGTGAAGACATCAGGGCCAGGGCTTTTTTTTTGTTGGGAGTTTATTAATTACCTTTTCAATCTCTTCTTTTGTTACAGGTTTATTTAGCTGTTCTACCTCTGTGTTAGTTTAGGTAGGTAGTGTGCTTCTAGAAATTTGTCCATTTCCTCTAGGTTTTTAAATTTGTTGGAGTAGAATTTTTTATAGTATTTTGTTGTGATTCTTTTAATTTCAGTTTGGTTTGTTGTAGTATTGCCCATCTCATTTCTTATTCTGGTTATTTGCTTCATCTCCTGTTTTTCTTTTATCAGCTTGGCCAATGGTTTATTAATTTTGTTGATCTTTTCAAAGAACCAGCTTTTGGTCTTGTTGATTTTTTCTATTCTCTATTTCATTTATTTCTGCTCTAATTTTTATAATTTGTTTTATTCTGCTACTCTCTTTGTATTTGTTCAATTTCTAGGGTTAACATTTTGATTTTGGCCTTTCTTCTTTTTGGATGTGTGCATTTATTGCTATAAATTGACCTCTGAGTACTGCTTTTGCTGCATCCCAAAGGTTCTGATAGGATGTGTTTTTCATTCTCATTTGATTCTGTGAATTTCTTTATTCCATCCTTAATTTCTTCTATAACCCAGTAGTTTTTTAGCAAGACGTTATTCAGTTTCCATGTATTTGATTTTTTTCCTTACTTTTTCTGTTAATTTCTACTTTTATTACTTTATATTCAGAAAAGATGTTTTGTAATTTTTCAAAGCATTATATATATATGCACATAAGACAAATACAGAAAAATTAAATCAATTAAACAATGGAATGTAAAATTTAAAGAAAATCAACCCAAATATCTCAAACATTTAAAACCAAAAGGCAAATTGGAAATTTAAAATTTATATCCTATAAAACTAACAGATTAACTGTTTTTATTTTAAGAGTTTTAAGAAATCTTTAAAAGTTTTTGGAAAAATATAAATATCCTAATATGAATGGGAAAAGGATATGAAGAGACAATTCTAAAAAAGAAGAAATATAGTCACTATCCATATTTAAAAAATACTAAATTTCACAGATAGTAAATGGCAGTTAAAACAAAATTAAGAATTTTTTTTCCTATCACATTGGCAACTAAAGACATATAAAAAACAATATCTGCTTTCTGGCAAAGAAAACCAGAAAAAAATTAGATACTTCAATGTACTTCATGGAAAATATAGATTATACCCATTTAGATTACAAGTTTAAAAGATATTTATGCAGAACCTTAAAATGTATTTAACCCAGCAGCCTTGCTTTTAGCAGTTACCTTACATTTAAAAAAAAAAAAAAGATAACATTTTTAATCATAAAAATTGATATACTTTAAATGTCCACTATGACATCCCCAGCACAGTTGTATCAATGAATGAATATCAAAATTTATTTGTTGAATTAAAAAATTAAATATCTAACAATTATGTGTTTGTTAAATTATATATCTTACCTTTATATAAGAAAATTGTAGAGAAATGCTATTAACTCTCAAAAATGTTCATAATATATTGTTTTTTAAATGCAAGTTTCAAAGAAGAATGTATGGTATTCATTCGTTTGTTCAATAAACTTTTGCTGAGTGCAGTGCTCAAGGCTTGACAGTTAATTACAACAGTGAACCAAGAGATGGCAATCCTGTCATCATGGAGCTTATATTCTGTCATTTAATTTAGGGGAGACAAACAATAAACTAATAATTAATCAAAGTTGTGTAGTACATAAAATGATTATAAAGGATGGAGGAACACCATGCTGCTAGGGGTAGAGGTAAGGGGGGTTGGTGAAATAGGATGATCAGGCCTTTCTGAGGTGATAGTAATAACTGATTTCATGTGTCAGTTTGGCTAGGCTGTGGTGTCCAGTCGTTTGTTCAAACACTAGTCTAGATGCTGTTATGAAGGAGTTACATGTAGTTAAAACAGTTGGTATTAAGTAAAGCAGATTACCCTCCATAATGTGAGTGGGCCCCATGCAATCAGTTGAAGGCCTTAAAAACAAAAAGGGAGTTTTCCCAGGATGCAGTCTGCCTCCAGACATTTTGCCATAATTCCTCCATTCTTCACCCTTTCCATTGCCTCACCTGTTTATTTGGGGACACAAGACTGCAGGAATCTCCAAACTGTCGTCATCTGATCTACAGATTTTGGACTTGTCAGCCCCCTATACTCATGTGAGCCAATACCTTAAAGTAAATCTCTCTCTATATATATATACTTATAGTTAAGAGCTCAGCTGCTAACCAAAAGGTCGGCAGTTCAAATTTGCCAGCCATTCTTTGGAAACCCTACGGGACAGTTCTACTCTGTCCTATAAGATCACGATGAATCAGAATCAACTCCAGGGCAATGGATTTTATATATATATATATGCATATATGTGTGTGGGTATATATATGTGTATGTACATATATATATACACACACACGTATGTACAGTATATATATAAAATAAAGAGTATGTATAAAATATATACAAAAATACCGTGCTCCTTCTGCATTTTTTTTGCTGAAGCGCGCCCCTCAAGGTATTTTCATAAGCACGTTATGCTAATTTTTTTTACAGCAGCATGTGGAAGACGATTGGCATGGCAGCATTTGTGAGGGTGCCTCACAGGGGGAGGGCCTGGCTGGCGAACAAATGCAGAAGGTGCATTTATGTATCTTACTGATTCTGTTTCCCTAAAGAACCCTAAATAAGACAGAGACATTTGGATGAATACCGGAAAGAGGTAAGGGAACAAATCATCTAGATATTGGAGGAAGAATATTTTATGTGGACAAAATGATTTTGTTTTTCATTTTATTTTATGATTCTATTAAAAGAAGGGGATGTGGAGAGAAGAAAGAGAAGAGTAACTGTGCCTGTGTATGGAAAAACCCCAACAGAACATACATGAGAAAGGCAACTATGATCATCTTCTAGAATTCATATAATTTTTTCTTACTTTTTTTTTTTTGCTTCATTTTTTGATTAGCAGTGTAACAGGGCCAGCTACATAATTTGCAGGCACCCAGTGCAAAATAAAAATGAGGGGCCCTTGTTCAAAAACCAGGATAAAAGTGCTTCTAAATGTACTGTATTAGTTTCCTAGGGCTGCAGCACCAAAATACCACAAACTGAGTGGCTTAAAAAAACAGAAATTTATTTTCTCACAGTTCTGCAGGCTGAGGTTCAAGATCCGGATGTCAGCCATGTTGATTCCTTCTGAGACTTGCGGGAGAGTCTTTTCCATGCTTCTCTCCTACCTTCAAGTTCCCTGTGTGCCACAAACAGTTAAGCATTTGACTACTAGCCAAAATGTTGGTGATTTGAACTTACTCAGAGGTACCTCAAAAGACAGGCCTGGAGATTTGCTTCTAAAAGGACACATAGATTGTTGGAGGTCGCAATTCAATCCATTATTGTTGTTGAGTGCTGTTGAGTAGATCCTGACTCATAGTGATCCTATATGACAGAGTAGAACTCCCCATAGAGTTTCCTAGCCTGTAATCTTTACGGGAGCAGATTGCCAGGTCTTTCCTCTTGAGGCTGGCAGGTTTGAATCATTGTCCTTTCAGTTAGCGGCCAAGCACTTAACCATTGTGCCACAAGGGCTCCTCATTCAATCCATAACAGGTACAAATTATAAAATTTTTTATTTTCCCTCACAGTCGCTGTCTCAACTGTCATGGTATTTTTAATTCGCTATTTAACTTAAGTCTATGTAAAGAGAAGTTGAAATTTTAAATTATTAGCATGAATTGTTCCATTCTTAATATTGAACAATGGCAATTTTAAATGAAAACATACAAAGTTTTTTCATTTCTTTTTTTTTTTTTATTGTACTTTAGGTGAAGGTTTACAGAACAAATAGTTTCTCATTTAACAGTAGTACACATATTGTTTTATGACATTGGTTAACAACCCCACGACATGTCAACCCTCTCCCTTCTCG
>NW_004443939.1:29122687-29145455 GCF_000243295.1 Trichechus manatus latirostris | reverse complement strand
GTTATCTAGCTTATCTTTTGGGGTTTGTGTGTTGATGGTTATGGTTTGTATCCTGTTAATGCTGTGTATTAGGGACATTAATGTTGGTCCTATTTTTTCTTCTATGAACTTTATAGTTTTTGGCTTTATATTTAGGTGTTTGATCCATTTTTAATTAGTTTTTGTATATGGTGTGAGGTATGATCCTGTTTCATTTTTTTTGCAAATGGATATCCAGTTTTGCCAGCACCATTTTTTAAAAAGACTGTCTTTTCCCCATGTGATGGACTTTGGGCCCTTGTCGAAGATCAGGTGACCGTAGGTGGATTGATTTACATCTGGGTTCTCAATTCTGTTCCATTGGTCAAGGTATCTGTAAAATATACAAACTTTTGACTTGCATGAGGAGTCGCTTAAATTACATAATTCATATTTTGAATCCTGTGCTGCAAGTATATCCCTTACTTAACATAATAGTGTAAATGCTGCACAAAACCAAGTCAATTCTTTTCACTTCACTCATAGATATGTGCACACTCTACCAAAATCTCTACCTGCTCTTAATGATGAACAAGAAAAGATGAAAAAGGAACTATGGGTTTGCCTTGCTCTCTATGTCATAATTTTCAATGTAAATGGTTGGCTAATACACAGAAGTAACACTAGTAAGAGTATGTTACAGTTTGTCATTTGTGTTTCTTAGAATCTTGTTGTCTTCTCTTCCTGGTGGGATCAGGTTCTGATCTGAACAGAATACATGGCCTCTTGGAGTTCTCAGAGCCCGTTTACTCAATCCTAGATGTAACAGGCTTGCCTTGTACCAGAGCTTCAAATCAGTTCATTCTAGTTTGATCTCCTGTTGAGAATTTGCATTTCCATCCCCAGATATACTGAATCAGAATCTGCTTTTTAACAAGATCTACAGGTGATTCTTATGTAGAATAAATTTTAAAAACCACTGCTTTACTTGTGGTTCTCAGAATTGGTCCCTAACTAGCAGCTTTAGCACCACCTGGGAACTTGTTAGAAATGCTAATTCTAAGCAGAAATTCTAACCAGAATGAACTGGTTTGAAGCTCTATCTTGTACTGGCTTTAAGTCTCTCTGAGCTCCAATCTAAGATTCAGCAGCATTCTGTGCTCTTGGGCACAGTATTGTGGAAACTGTAAGTGAATGGGGAGGCAAAGAAGAGTGGGTACACATAGTGCACAAGTCTCCTCTTCTCACATGCATGCTCTTTTATCCCTTTGGACTTCACTTACAAAACACAAACTCAAAAATAAATTTTAGTAAGAATTTCAGAATGGAAATAGCCAACCATGAATCCTTCTTAGCACGCGACCCTGTTTGACTGCACACATGAAGCCAGATCTTCAGATTAACTTTGATATTTCCATTCCATAGTTCTACTAAACAATTATAATATTCACATGCAACCAAATGTTAAAACAAAGTTTTGACCAAGGCACTAGGCTATGTTAGATGCTGTATCAGTATATATATATGTCTATTTGTTTTTGTTTGTTTACTAATAGAAAGTGAGCTCTGAACTCCTTCATTTACTCACCATTAAGGGAGGTGGCCAACACTCATCTGTCAGTTTGTCATATTGTGGTGGCTTGTATGATGCTGTGATGCTGGAAGATATACCACTGGTATTTCAAATACCAGCAGGATCACTGTGATCCTTAAGGCTGTGTGTTAACTTGGCTGGGCCACGATTCTTGTGGGTTGGCAGTTAATGATGTAGTTCAGAAGTCCTATAACGATGTAACCACTTCCATGATGAGATCTGATATAATGTGATCACCTCCATGATGGGATCTGCTATGAGTAGCCAATGGGTTTATTTCCTTGGGGGTATGGACTGCATCCAATATAGGTGAACTTTCTTGCAAGACTCCTGGGCTTTTGATCACTCTGGAACCTATAGTTGTTTCCTGTTCATCTGACCTCTTGTTCTTGGGAATTGAGCTAGCAGATTACCTGCTGATCTCGGGATTCATCAGCCTCCGCAATCTGTGAGCCAGTGGCCTGCCAGTTTACCTGCCAGTCTTTGAACTGGTCAGCATCTACAGTCTGTGAGCCAGAGGCCTGTCGTCTGACCTGCCAAACTTGGATTCTCCGGCCCCCACAGCTAAGTGAGTTGAGAGAGGCTTCCAGCCTGACCTATGGATTCAGGACTTTCCAGCATCTACAACCACGTCAGCCATTTCCTCTCTCTCTCTTTATGTATATATATGTATATAGATGCTTCACTGGTTTTGCTTCACTAGAGAACACAGCCTAAGACACTCACCCATGGTGGACAGTTTTCAGCAGAGCTTTCAGACTAAGAAAGACTAGACTAGGAAGAAGGACCTGGTGATCTACTTCTAAAAAAATTGGCCACTGAAAACCTTATGAATAGCAGTGGAACATTGTGTGATATAGTGCAGGAAGATGAGACCCTCAGGATGGAAGGAACTCAAAATATGACTGGGAAGAGCTGCTTCCTCAAAGTAGAGTTGACCTTAATGAAATAGCTGGAATAAAGCTTTCTGAACCTTCATATGCTGATGTGGAATGACTCAAAATGAAATGGAACACATAAAGATTGATATTCTGGCATTAGTGAGTTGAAATGGACTGGTATTGGATATTTTGAGTTGGAAAATCAGATGGTCTACTATGCTGAGAGTGACAAATTAAAAAGGAATGGTGTCACATTTATCATCAAAAACAACATTTCAAGACCTATCCTGCAGTATAAACCTGTCAGTATAATATCCATATGCCTACAAGGAAGACTAATTAATACAACTATTATTCAAATTTGAACACCAACCATTAAGAACAAAAATGAAGAAACAGAAGATTTTTTGCACCTTTTGTATTCTGAAATTGATCAAACATGCAATCAAGATGCATTGCTTCTTCCTGAAAGGCTACAAAACACTGCTTGACTGTGAAACTTCTTTCTGGCTCATGCTGACATGCTGGTTGGACCCCTGCAGCTTTTTGTTTGTTTGTTTGTTCTGATTTGGTCTGTTTTGATTTGTTTGTCTGTTTTCTTTTTCTTTTCTTGGATTGGGAGCCCCTTCTAGTAGGTCAGTGCTGCGCGGCTTGGGAACTACTCCCTTACTCTGTGCCAACGTGCAGTGGGATACCAGGGGGCATTTCTTTTTTCTTGTTTTTTTTTTTTGTTTTGTTTCTTTGTTTTCTTCCCTCTCTTTTTCCCTTTTTGTCTTTCTTCATTTCTCTGTTTCTGGTCTCCTATATTTACCTTCTCTTCCTGTCTCCAGAATACCTGGCACTATGTGACACCTCTACTCCTTCTAGCCAGGCTGTACGTCATAGCCTGGGACCAACTTTACCAGTCCTCACAGCTGCACTGTGGGATCCCTGTAGGGTTTTTTTTTTTTTTTTCTAATTTTTATTTATTCACTTTTTTATTTTATCCTTTTTCTTTTTTTTCCTTTTTGTTTTTCTCCATTTCTCAGTCTCTCATCTCTCCACTCCAACAGCAATCTCCCTTAGCACTCTTTTTGTTTGTTTGTATGTTTTTGGCTGTTGTTCCTCTCTTCACTCTTTCTTGTTTCCCACACCCATCTTAGCTCCACACATCACAATCTCCCCCCTCCTTCCTGACTACCTGCACTGTGTGCTGAACATCACACCCACAAGCAACACAGGCATGGCCTACTGGAACCTGCCCTGCACTGATTCCCAGCCCGCCCTGTTGGCCCTAATACATGCCACAAACAACCCATCCCAGCAACTTCCCTTTGGCTGGACCTGCCCTGCCGTACAATACCTGAGTGATTAACCCTGTCCATTGGAGAAGGAGGTGAAAATTATCGTGCCTACACACAAGCAAACAACAAAGAACACACAGCCTGCTTGCCCAGACATAACCAAATAAAACAAAAAAAGTAGGACAAAACAAACAATTCTATAATCAATAAACAAGGAAAATAACTACTGAATGTCCTGAAGACAGCAGACAATATCAAAACATATATAAAAACATGACAAGATGGTTCCAGTAAGCGTTTAAAATAAAACACCAGATGACTTTCCTATAGAAGAAAAGGCACTAAAACTACATGATAGGGAATTCAAATTTCTAATATTCAGAGCTATTCAAGAGTTGAAGAAAAAATGGACAAAAATGAGGAATAAATAGACAAATTCATGGAAAAGGCAGAAAAATTCATGGAAAAAACAGACAAGAAAATGGAATAATTCAGGAAAATAATACAGGAACAAAATTCTAAAGTAAATTCATAACTAGAAATCATACAAAAACAAAAATTAGAATTCCAAATGATAAACAACAAGATTTCAGAAATTGACAGTGTCATAGAAGGGCTAAGGAGCAGGTTTGAAAAGATGGAAGACAGGCTCAGCAAAATTAAAGACAAACAAATGAATACAAGTCTGTTTGAAGAAAGATCAGAAAAAAGAATGAAAAAAAAAAGAAAAAACCCTGAGAATTATGTGGGATATGATCAAAAGCAAAAATTTGCTAGTGATCGGAGTTCCAGAATAGGGGGAGAAAAGAGAAAACACAGAGAGGGTCACTGAAGAATTGCTGACAGAAAACTTGCCCAATATCATGAAACATGAAAAGCTGACCATCCAAGAAGCTCAATGAACCCCATATAGGATACACTGCAAAAGAAAATCACCAAGCATATCATAATCACACTCACTAAAACCAAACACAAACAAAGAATCCTGAGAGAAGCTCGAGAAAAATTAAAAGTCACATACAGAGGAGAAACAATAAGACTAAACTCGGATTATTCAGCAGAAACCATGCAGGCAAGAAGGCAGTGGGATGACATATACAAAACCTTGAAAGGAACAAATTGCCAGCCAAGAATAATATATTCTACAAAATTCTTGTTCAAATATGATGATGAAATTAAGACATTCCCAGATAAACAGAAATTAAGGGATTATGTAAAAACCAAACCAAATTTACAAGGATTATTAAAGAGAGTCGTTCGATCTGAGAACAACATCAGACCACAGTCTGAAACTAGGATGCAGGATCATACCAGCCAGATATTTACCTAGGAAATGAACTCTCGAGGACTATCCAAAAGAAAAAGAATTACAACAGGGAACTAGAGAAGTTAATCTGTAAATGACACCATCAGAACAATAAAAGAGGGAATAAACGGTGTAGGTATAGAACCTTCTAATGGAGAGGAAGGCAAGGTGATATAAAGTAATGATAGACTGCTTCACACCTAGGAAGATAAGGGTAAATTTCAAGATAAACACAAAGAAAGTTGACACACCTACTCATCAAAATAAAGAGGAAAAACATAGTCTCAGTAAAAACAAAACCAAAAAAACAAAAGAAATGAAAAAAAAAAAATCCACAAATAAAAGGAATTCAGCACAGGAGAGTAACAGGAACAAAGAAAACATCAGCACCACAAAAAAAAGCACCACAAAATGACAGCAATAAACTCACACCTATCAATAATTAACCTGAATGTAAATGGCCTAAATACACCCCTAAAGAGATGGAGAGTGACAGAATGGATAAAAAAAACAGGATCCATCAACATGCTGTCTAAAAGAGACACGTCTTAGAAACAAAGAAATAAGTTTATTAAAAATCAAAGGATGGAAAATATATATCAAGCAAACAACTACCAAGAAAGAGCAGCAGTGGCAATATTAATCTCAGATAAAATAGACTTTAAAAAAAATCTGCCGTAAATGACAAAAAAGGACACTATATAATGATTACAGGGATGATCCATCATGAAGACATAACCATAATAAACATCTACACACCCAATCACAGGGCTCCAAAATACATAAAACAAACTAACAGTACTGAAAAGAGAAATTCACAGTTCCATAATGATAGTAGGAAACTTCAACACACCACTCTCTGTAAAAGACAGAACATCTAGAAAAAGTCTCAACAAATATACCGAAGACCTAAAGGGCACAGTCAGACAACTTGACCTCACAGACATATATAGAACACTACACCCAACAGCTACAAAGTGCATATTCTTTTCCAATGCACATGGACCATTCTCCAGAATAGACCACGTCTTAGGCCACAGAGCAATCCTCAACAAGATCCAAAACGTTGAGATAATACAAAGTATCTTCTCTGCCCACAAGGCCATCATGGCAGAAATTAGCAAAAGGAAAAGCAAGGGAAAAAAAGTAATTATATGAAAACTGAACAACATCCTGCTTACAAACCACTGGGTAATAAAAGAAATCAGAGATAGAACCAAAAAATTCCTAGAATCCAACAAGAATGAAAACACATCATACCAAAACCTTTGGGACACAGCAAAGGCAGTCCTCAGAGGACAATTAAGAAGAAAGGGACAAAATCAAAACATTAACTACACAACTCAAACAAATAGAAAGAGAATGGCAAAAAAAAAGCCCAAAGCCACTAGAAGAAAGGAAATAATAAAGATCAGAGCAGAAATAAATGAAATAGAGAATAGAAAAAGGATAGGAAGAATCAACAAAAACAAAGGTTGGCTCTTTAAAAGGATCAACAAAATTGACAAACCACTGTCCAGACTGACAAAAGAAAAACGGGAGAGGACACAAATGACCAAAATAAGAAATGAAATGGGGGACATTTCAACTGACCCAACTGAAATAAAAAGGATCATAACAGAATATTATGAAAAACTATACTCCAACAAATTGGAAAACCTAGAGGAAATGGATAAATTTCTAGAAGCACACTACCTATCCAAACTACAACAAAGTGATGTTGAAACTCTGAACAGACCCTTAACAAGAGAAGAGATTGAAAAGGTAATAAAAAAAAAAAAACTCCCAACAAAAAAATGCCCTGGCCCAGATGGCTTTACTGGAGAATTCTACCAAACATTCAGAGAAGACTTTATACCAGTACTACTCAAAATATTTCAGAAAGTAGAAAAGGAAGTAACACTTCCAAATTCATTCTATGAAGCCAGCATAACCCTAATACAAAACTGGCAAAGACACCACAAAAAAATAAAATTACTGACCAGTATTGCTCATGAATATAGATGCAAAAATTCTCAACCAAATTCTTGCCAATGGAATTCAGCATCTTGTCAAAAAAATAATACACCATGGCAAAATAAGATTCATACCAGGTATGCAAGGATGGTTTGACATTAAAAAATCAATCAACATAATGCACCACATAAATAAAAGGAAAGAAAAGAATCACAGGATCATCTCAACTGACACAGAAAAGGCATTTGACAAAGTCCAATACACATTCCTGATAAAAACTCTTGATAAAATAGACATAGAAGGGAAGTTTCTCAACATAATGAGGGCATCTATGCAAAACCAACAGTCAACCTCATTCTTAATGGAGAGAGGCTTAAAACATTTCCCTTGAGAATAGGAACGAGGCAAGGATGCCCTTTATCACCACTCCTATTTAACATTGTGCTGGAAGTTCTAGATAGAGCAATAAAGCAAGAAAAAGAAATAAAGGGCATCCAAATTGGTAATGAAGAAGTTAAACTGTCCCTGTTTGTGGACGATATGATAGTATACACAGACAACCTGTAAGACTTCATGAGAAAACTACTGCAACTAACAGAAAGATTCAGCAGAGTAGCGGGATACAAAATAAACATACAAAAATCAGTTGGATTCCTATACACCAATAAAGACAATGATGAAAAGGAAATCAGGAAAATAATACCATTTATACTAGCCCCTAAAAAAATAAAATACTTAGGAATAAATCTAACCAGGGATGTAAAAGACCTATACAAAGAAAACTACAAACTGCAAGAACCCCAAAGAGTTCTACATAAATGGAAAAACACACCATGCTCATGGTAGATAGACTCAGCAGTGTGAAAATGACAATTCTACCCAAAGCAATTTACAAATACAATGCAATCCCTATCCAAATACCATCAACATTCTTTAAAGAGATGGAAAAACTAATCATTAACTTTATTTGGGAAGGGAAGAAGCCCTGAATAATTAAAGCACTATTGAAGAAGAAGAATACAGTAGGAGGACTCACACTACCTGACCTCAGAACCTACTATACAGCTCCAGTAGTCAAAACAGCCTGGTACTGGTACAACGACAAACACATTGACCAATGGAACAGAATCGAGAACCCAGATGTAAATCCATCCACCTATGGTCACCCGATTTTCAACAAGGGCCGAAAGTTCACCAAATGGGGAACAATCTTTTTAACAAATGGTGCTGGCAAAACTGGATGTCCATTACAAAACAATGAAACAGGAACCATACCTTACACCACATGCAAAAACTAATTCAAAATGGATCAAAGACCTAAATATAAAGCCAAAAACTATAAAGTTCATAGAAGAAAAAATAAAATCAAAGCTAGAGGCCCTAATACACAGCATTAACAGGATGCAAACCATAACCAACAACACACAAACTCCAGAAGATAAGGTAGATAACTAGGATCTTCTAAAAATTAAACACTTTCACTCATCAAAAAACTTCTCCAAAAGAGTAAAATGAGAACCTACAGACTGGGAAAAAAAATTTTGGACAGTGCAAGTCAGACAAAGGTCTAATCACCATAATCTACAAGAAAATCCAACACCTCTACAACAAAAAGACAAATAATCCTATTTAAAAATGGGCAAAGGAAATGAACAGACACTTCACCAAAGAAGACATTCAAGATGCCAACAGACACATGAGGAAATGCTCGCAATCACTAGCCATTAGAGAAATGCAAATTAAAACCACAATGAGATACCATCTCACCCCGGCATTACTGGCACGAATCAAAAACACTGGAAATAACAAATGTTGGAGAGGCTGCAGGGAGATCGGAACTCTCATGTACTCCTGGTGGGAATTTCAAAATGATAGAACCATTTTGGAAAATGGTAGGGCACTTCCTTAGAAAGCTAGAAATAGAAATACCATACAATCCAGCAATCCCATTCCTAGGAATAAATCCTAGAGAAATAAGAGCCATCACATGAATAGACATATGCACACCCGTGTTCATTGCAGCATTGTTCACAATAGCAAAACGATGGAAACAACCTAGATGCCCATCAAAAGATGAATGGATAAACAAACTATGGTACATACACACAATGGAGTATTATGCAATGATAAAGAACAATGATGAATCTGTGAAGAATCTCATAACATGGATGAAACTCGAGGACATTATTCTTAATGAAATAAGTCAATCACAAAAGGACAAATAGTGTATGAGACCTCTATTGTAAAAACTCATGAAAAAGTTTACACAAAAAAAGGAACAATCTGTTGGTTACAGGGGATGGGAGGGGTGGGGAGGGAACTAAATGGAAAATAGATAAGTGGTAACTTTTGTGAAGGTAAGACAGTACACAATACTGGGTCAGCCAGCACAACTTGTACAAGGAAATGTCATGGAAGCTCCATAGACACATCCAAATTCCCTGAGGGACTGAATTGCTGGCTGGAGGGCTGTGGGGACCATGGTCTTGGGGAACATCTAGCTCAGTTGGCATAACACAGTTTATGAAGAAAATGTTCTACATTCTACCTTGGTGAGTAGCGTCTGGGGTCTAAAAAGCCTGTGAGCAGCCATCGAAGATACTCCACTGGTCTCACCCCTTCGGGAGCAAGGGAGAATGTAGAGAACAGGATACAAGGAAAAGATTAGTCCAAAAGACTAATGTACCACAGCTACCAAGGCCTCCACCACACTGAGTCCAGTACAGCTAGATGGTGCCCGGCTACCAGCACTGACTGCTCTGACCGGGATCACAACAGAGGGTCCTGGACAGAGCTGGAGAAAAATGTAGAACAAAATTCTAACTCACAAAATTACCAGACTTACTGGCCTGACAGAGACTAGAGAAACCCCAAGAGTATGGCTGCCAGACACCTTTTTAGCTCAGTAATGAAGTCATTCCCGAGGTTCACCGTTCAGCCAAAGATTAGACAGCCCCATAGAACATAATGAAACTAATGGGGCACAACAGTCCTGGGAGAAGGACTAGAAGGCAGGAGGGGACAGGAAAGCTGGTAATAGGGAACCCAGGATTGAGAAGGGACAGTGTTGATATGTTGTGGGGTTGTTAACCATTGTCATAAAACAATACGTGTACTGTTTAATGAGAAACTGTTCTGTAAACCTTCATCTAAAGCACAATTAAAAAAAAAAGAAGAAGATGGAAGGAAGACACAAAGTACTGCACTAAAAATAATTGGTCAACACTCAACCATTTTAGGAGGTAGCATATGATCAAAAACCAATGGTATTGTAGGAGAAAGTCCAAGATGCACTGAAGGTATTGACAAGAAACAAGGCTCAAGGAATTGACTGAATACCAATTGAGATGTTTCAGTAAAGAGATACAATTCTGGAATCGCTCACTCATCTTTGCCAAGTAATTTGGAAGACAGTCTACTGGCCAGCTGCCTGGAAGAGATCCATATTTTTTACCCATTCCGAAGAAAGGTGATCCAACAGAATGTGAAAATTATCAAAACAATATTATTAATGTCACATGCAAGTAAAATTTTGCTGAATATAATTAAAAAACAGTTGCAGCAGTACATCAACAGAAACTCAACCTGGATTCAGAAGAGGACATGGAACAAGGAATATCATTGCTGATGTCATATGGATCCTGGCTGAAAGCAGAGAATATCAGAAAGATGTTTACCTGAATTCTACTGACTATACAAAGGCATTCAACTGTGTGGATCATTGTAACAAATTATGGATAACATTTTGAAGAATGGGAATTTCAGAACACTTAATTATACACATGAGGAACCAGTACGTGTATCAAGAGGCAGTCATTTGAACAGAATAAGGGGATACTACATGATTTAAAATTAGGAAAAGTGTGTATCAAGGTTGTATCCTTTCTCCATACTTATGCAATGAGTATGCTGAGCTCATAATCTGAGAAGGTGGACTATAGAAGAAGAACATAGCATCAGGATTGAAGGAAGGTTCATCAACAACCTGCAATATGCAGATGAAACATTCTTGTTTGCTGAAAGCGAAGAGGACTTGAAGCACTTAGTGATAAAAATCAAAAACTATAGCCTTCAGTATGAATTACACCCCAACATAAGGAAAACAAAAATCTTCACAACTGGACCAATAAGCAACATCATGATAAATGAAGATAATATTGAAGTTGTCAAGGATTTCATTTTACTTGAACCCACAAATCAGTGCCCACGGAAGCAGCAGTTAAGAATTAAAACAACGTATTACATTGGGCAAATCTGCTTCAAAAGACTTATATAAAGCATTAAAAAGCAAACAAATCTCTTTGAGGACTAAGGTGTGCCTGACCCAAGCCATGGTATTTTCAATCACCTCATATGCATTCAAAAGCTGGACAATGAATGAGAAAGACTGAAGAAGAATTCCTGCCTTTGAATTATGGTGTTGGTGAAGAATACTGAACTCTCAGAAACCAAAAAAACAAAACTGTTGCACTTGAACAAAACTGTCTTGGAATAAGTACAGCCAGAATCCTCCGTTGAAGAGTGGATGGTGAGAGTTCGTCTCTTATACTTTGGACATCTTTTCAGAAGGGACCAGTCCCTGGAGAAGAACATCACTCTTGGCAAAGTAGAGAGTCAGTGAAAAGCAGGAAGGCCCTCAAGGAGATGGATTGACACAGTGGCTGCAACGATGGCATCAGACACAGCAAGGATTGTGAGAATGAACCAGGACCTGTCAGTGTTTCATTCTGTTGTACATAGGGTAGTTCTGAGTTGGAACAGACTCGGTGGCACTTAACAACAATAACAAAGCAGGTGGGAAGTGTCTTTACCTCAAGCCATGAAGAGGTCTCAGATGGACCACATGACAAGCCACATAGGTGTTTCTGGCTGTTGGGAGCCCTGTGGCTTGGCAGCTGATTCATACTTTAAAAAGCTAAAATGGTCATTACTAAGACAGGAGAGAGAATAATTAACTGTACTCAGAAAATCAAGAAGCATCCTACTGGAAAATAAACTTAACTTCTACTTACGGCAGAATAAGTAAATGGTCATTGTTTTCCATAGAAAATATGCGGCCACTTGGAGTGAAACAAACACGAATAAGTTATTCCCAAAATGACCTATCAAATGTACTGTGAGTGGTCAAATTGACCACATTATAATGTAATATGGAATGCCAAAACAATAGGTGAGCCAGTTCTGTAATTTCAGAGAGAGTACTCTGTACCTTTAAGCTCACTCACCAAGACATCAAAAAATTAAAAAAAAAAAAAAAGCAGATGCCTCTTGATTTGTGAGCATCAGACTGTTATCTCATTTTCTGAGAGACAAGACTTTAACACTCAATGGCAAATATGAAGTGGTAACCATGTTGTTTTCAATTTAGCAAAGCCTAGGAGGAACTATAGATTATTTTTAAAAGACTCCTTCAAATTTCTCTGCTTTCTATGCTTCAATTACACTTAATATAGCACAGCAGCATCAGTGCCAATTCAGGCTCTACTTAGGACCAGAGCTACAATGCATGAATGTGTCACTTCTTTTGTCATCCTCTATGAAAGTTGAACAGTGATTTCCATAAGGATTTGGAACTACTATTCCCAGGTTTGCAAGGCAGGGAATAAAATGTCTTCTTAATGGCATTGACTCTTTCTAGTTAATGTTTTCTCTTCCTAAAATTAGTCTTTCATTAATTACTGTTTTCTGATGCAATGTTATCTGTTGCCTACAAATCGCTAATATAACTTTTACAAACACTAAGTTGTCAAACTTTTTCATCTTCTCAAGATGAGCTTTCTTCTAAAGCATCATTTAGATTGTAATCTCCTCCAGGGTAGGAGCTATAAATTCAGGATTGTTTAAGTGCTCCAGAGCTTCTAGAATTGTATTCTGTGCATGGCATATACTTAATCATACTGATGGACAGTCTGCCTATAGTATTTGTAAAAAGTAATTTGCTTCTCTGTGAAAACTCAGAAATTTGAGCCCCAAAAGATTTCCACGGCCTTAAAGGGTAGGGAATAAAAAGAGGAGGGAGGACATAAAAGATTAATGGTCATCATCACTGTAGCAGATGTTTAAGAGGGTTGGGCATAGCCATCCTCTGCCACATCACACACAACAACTTGAACTACTTCTAGGTTCTGTTTGCCCTAAGGTGCCTGCTGTCCTGTTCTTTGAGATGACAAGGAGATTTACCACCAGGAACCGTGTCTGTTTTATTAAAAGATGTAGAGCTACAGACTCTCATTATGTACATATGTATGTATATGAAACAGGAGAAAATGCTTTGTGAATTAAAAAAAAACAGCAAGTAAAGATATTATAAGCTATGTGCTGTTATTCATTTAGTGAAAACAAAAAAGGATGCATAGAAAGGAAAATGGGTAATGAAAATGAGTTTAAGAGATTAACAGAAAGTAGGATGAAAACAACCTTAAAAAATAATTCCATGATTTCATATACACACAGGGCATTCAAATTGTAAATAACATTACTTGAGTGAGTAGAATTAAGATTGGTGTACTTCTCTTCTTTTTTTTTTTTTTTTTTTTTAATATATCTGTCCTTCAGAATTTTCAATGCTGAACCAATCTTTTTGTTTTTCCAGAAATATTTTAGTTCCTCCAAATTCCACAAGATGGGATTAAACATTAAGATGTGTGTGTATGTGTCTGTCTCTCTTTCTTTCTTTTTTCTTTTCTTTAAAGGATTGGTTGATTAAAATTTGTTTCCTTAAAATGAAAGGGATTCTCTGCAAAAGTGGTCAGCAAGCTTTTTCCTATGAAGGGCCTATCTTAGTTATCTAGTGCTGCTGTAACAGAAATACCACTAGTGGATGGCTTTAACTACAGAAATTTATTCTCTCACAGTCTAAGAAGCTAGAAGTCCAAATTCACAGTGCCAGCTCCAGAGGAAGGCTTTCTGTCTCTGTTGGCTCTGGGGAAAGGTCCTTGTCATCAGCCTTCCCCTGGTCTAGGAGCTTCTTAGCACAGGGATCCTAGGTCCAAAGGATGCACTCCCCTCCTGGTTCTTCATTCTTGGTGGTAGGAGATCCCTCTCCTCTCTGTTTGATTCTCTCTTTCATATTTCAAAGAGATTGACTCAACATACAAACTAATCTTATAGATTTGAGTCCTGCCTCATTAACATAACTGCTTCTAATACTGCCTCATTAACATTATAGAGTTAGGATTTACAGCACATAGGATAATCATATCAGATCACAAAATGGTGGACAACCACACAATACTAAGAATGATGTCCTAGCCAAGCTGACACACATTTTTGAGGGACACAGCTCAATCCATATCTTAGGTTCTGAGGGTCATATGTTCTCTGTTGCAATTACTTAACAGTGCCATTATAACACAAACGCATCTACACAATATGAAAATGACTGGGCTTGACTGTTCTCATAAAAATTCATTTACAAAAAGAGGGACTAGAGAAGACTTGGCTTGAAGAACCGTAGCTTGCTGACCACTTCTCAACAGTTGTAGCCTCTCAAATGAGCATTTCCAGGGTTTTAATTATCTTCTATTCAGGGGATATTTAGAAGTGGAAGAGATACTTGTATAAGCTTTAGAATAGAGCAAATCAAGGGAGATAGTTCTAGAACAGATGAATTAATCCTCTATTCTAAAGATCAATCTGGCCACATTTTTATGGTGAACTTAAGAGCAATGCTGTTATAAACATCATTTGATGAGATCTTATAAGAAATCTTTAAGAAATGCCTTAAAACAGAAACTGTAAATCCAGTCTCATATATAATTTAAGTATGTATACTTTAATGTTTTTTGCATTAATAAGGACATTTACTGTGCAGATAACACCTGCTTCTATGGGAAGCACCCTGTAGATACTCAGTAATTAAATGAAATGGTATCAATTCTCATTCTCCTTGTATTTATTTTACTGAATATATTTGAGTATTTAAATAATTCAGCAGAATCTTGACTTCCGAATTGCCTCCCAATAGCCTGGATCAATGGTGTGAGGTCAAGACTCCCAGACAGACTAAGACTGTGGAGACAACCCTTGATGCATCTATTATCCATTCATCAACATTGAAATGCCTCATAATACACTCAGCTCTCCATATCCACGGGTTCTGCATCTGCAATTCAACCAACTGTGGATCAAAAATATATATTAAAAAAAAAAAGTTCCGAAAAGCAAAACTTGAATTTGCGGTGCGTAGAGTACTATGCTGAATCCACGTGAATGAAGTGATGTGTAGGCGTACCCTGCTATAGCATCCTGCCATTTCAGAGATCCTCAGTCTCTCTCTCTCTGTCTTTTTTTTTTTTTTTTTTTTTACTGAACATCATCCAAAAGCAGTGACAGCAGTACATCGACAGGGAGCTGCCAGAAATTAGAGGAGGATTCAGAAGAGGATGTGGAACCAGGGATGTCACTGCTGATGTCGGATGGATCCTGGCTCAAAGCAGAGACTACCAGAAAGATGTTTACTTGTGTTTTATTGACTATGCAAAGGCATTCAACTGTGTGGATCATTATAACAAATTATGGATAACGTTGTGAAGAATGGGAATTCCAAAACACTTAATTGTGCTCATGAGGAACCTATACATAGATAAAGAAGCAGTCATTCAAACAGAACAAGGGGATACTGCGTGGTTCAAAGTCAGGAAAGGTGTGTGTCAGTGTTGTATCCTTTCACCACACTTATTCAATCTGTATGCCGAGCAAATAATCTGAGAAGCTGGACTATATGAGGATGAATGCAGCATCAGGATTGGAGGAAGACTCATTAACAACCTGCATTATGCAGATGACACAACCTTGCTTGCTGAAAGTGAAGAGGACTTGAAGCACTTACTGATGACGATCAAAAGACTATAGCCTTCAGTATGGATTACACCTTAACATAAAGAAAACAAAAATCCTCACAACTGGAACACTAAGCAACATCAGGACAAACGGAGAAAAAAATTGAAGTTGTCAAGGATTTCATTTTATTTGGATCCACAATCAACACCCATGGAAGCAGCAGTCAAGAAATCAAAGGATGCATTGCAGTGGGGTAATCTGTTGCAAAAGATCTCTTTAAAGTGTTAAAACACAAAGATGTCACTTTAAGGACTAAGGTGCCCCTGACCCAAGCCAGGGTGTTTTCAATTGCCTCATATGCATGTGAAAGCTGGGCAATGAATAAGGAAGACAGAAGAATTCACACCTTTGAATTGTGGTGTTGACAAAGGACATTGAATATGCATACCATGGACTGCCAAAGGAATGAATAAATCTGTCTTGGAAAAAGTACAGCCAGAAAGCTCCCTAGAAGTGAGGATGGCGAGACTACGACTCACACACTTATCAGGAGGGATCAGTCCCTGGAGAAGGACATCATGCCTGGTAATGTACAGGGTCAGTGAAAAAGAGGAAGACCCTCAATGAGATGGATTGACACAGTGGCTGCAACAATGGGCTCAAGCATAACAGTGATCGTGAGAATGGTGCAGAACTGGGCAGTGTTTCCTTCTGCTGTACATAGGGTCACTATGAGTCGAACCGACTTGTCAACACCTAACAACAACAGTATCTCTCCAGCATTCCTTGTTTGAGCATTGTTCGCCTCACATTTCAGTTGTTTGCTACTTGTGTTGTATGCACCCTTTGTTTCTGTGAAAAAAGGCTCCTAAAACACAGTTAAGTAGTCATAGCAATCCCTCAAAGGCTAAGTGTGAGGGGGATGAAGAGAGCACGAAGGAGTTTATGGCTAGTAAGGGATGGCTGGCTGGCTATGGGAAGCACTACAGCCTCAAGAACTTCAAGATCCTGGGAGAATCCGCAGTGGCTGGTACCCAGACAGAATCAGCACTCCCAGAAGAGCTCAAAAAACTCATAGGAGAGAAAGCCTACCTTCCAGAGCATGTCTTCCAATTGTGATGAAGCAACTATTTACATAGCATTTACATTGTATTAGGTAATATAAGTCATCTAGAGATGGTTTAAAATATACTGGAGAATGTGCATAGGTTATAAGCAAATACTACACCATTTTATATAAGGGACTAGAGTATCCTTGGATTTTGGCATCTGCAGGGGGTCCTGAAAACTATCCCCTGGGGATACCAGGGGACAACTGAACTGGTAATACAGAAAATACATTCATGTTTTCATAGCTCCTCGTTCTCAAATACGTATACATTATTAATCTACGTGAGGTACCCCATTTGAACAAGTGCCACAGGATCACTAATAAAAATAGCTAAGGTTTTAACTTGTGATTTTATACCCCAAATCTAAAGAAATTTGCCACAAAAAGGAGTTAGATATCAGACAAGAGCAGAGGAATTAATTTAAAAACAACTATATTTTCAAGTGATACAAACAGATTCAGTGAAAGAAAGTATTATTAGAAAAGGGAGGCACAATTTCATATGAACTTGGATCACCAACAGTGATATTGCCATATAATTCTAGGCACACGATGGGGTACTCTTCAGGAGGCTATCTGAAACATTATCTGAAACAACAGAATGGCATGGAGACTCTTGGCTGTTCTTTCACTTCAATTAAAAAATTGTGTGTGTGTCTGTGTGAGTGTATATGTGTGTGTGTCCCCACCAGGTGTAGATCAGCAGCATTTTTTTTTTCACTTTGACATACTTATCAGTCTTTCAGTTAAAAGATCTAATTCATATGTGTACCTACACAGAAGTGAACATTTGTATCCACTCCACATTAAATGATGAACTAAATATATTTCAGTATTTGTCAGGCCCCAGTTGGCTAGCTAATATTCAAATCAAAATCAGAATGCTCATGAAAACCAAATGCAATCTAAACAGCAACACCTTAATCCTATGAAATTGTCTCTGATTTCTTAATTGTAAAATTATGTTATTTTATTAGAATAATAAATAATTCATAAGGTATATATATAAGATAAAAATAAAGTCTGTACCTCTGTAGTTACAAAAAGCCACGCTTAAAGTTAAGGCATAATTTTCTTATCCAAAGTTCTATCTACTTTTTTGTTGATCTGATCATTTATGGTATTCAATCTGCATATATATTTGACATCATTTGAGAATGCTTTACGACTTACTCCAAAGTCTTCAAGTTGGTTTTATATGTTATATATAACTCTTCTGCATGGAGTTGTTTGTGATAGGCCTAAAGATTCATTCTCACACTAATGTCTTTGTATTATCTTTCCAGTGTCTAAGCATAATGTGCTTTGCCACCATTAAGCTTGATGAGAACCATTTGGCATGCTCATAAAAAATATCTCTTCTTCTCTTTAGAAAATCTGATAGTTAGCCAGAAAAAAATCATAATCAGGATTTTTTTTTCCCTTTTGCCAGTAGTGAAAGTAATATATTAAAATATCAAACTCCAATTTACATTTTTAAGAAGCAAATCAAAAACAGAATAATCAAGATGTCTCCAATAATAAAAGCATAAATAGCATCATCCAAACAATTTTCCACCTTTGGAAAGTGAAGGTTTAAATCCATTTAATGATAAGTGACAAGCAGGGGTAGATTCATTTGGATTATTTCTATAATCAAAACTTATGTGCCCTTTCTGCTCCAAAATTCTAGATTCATGTCAACATGATTTTCACATTTGCTAAAATCAGAAGAGAAATTTCAGGTTTTTTTGGTTGTTTGTTTGGTTTTTTCCAAAAGAAGAAAACATAGGCAAAAGCTAGTGATTTTGTTTTTGCTAAGTTTGTTTCCAAGGCTTACATGGAAAAAGAAAATAAATGGGTTAAATATAAACCTTTAAAAACATTAGCTGCAGTGAGTTACACTGTTAATTTTTGGTCAGATAGTACATTGAAGAAATGGCTTAAATTACTAGAAAACAACAACATATTGGGAAAAGATCTTAATCAGCTTAGAAAAAACAGTAACAACATCAACAGCCACTACAATAACAAACAAGCAAAGCACTCTGCTTTTAGGTCTTTTTAAACATTTTAAAATATTCACCAGCTTCTATATAAAATCAATAGCATATAAATAAAATATTTTAAATTGCCTGTATATAACTGCGTATTTCTGAAATATTTTAACCAATTCTTGAACTTTAAGTAAGGGTGCAATTACACATTTATTTAAAGAGGCAAGGAGTATAAATAAACTGCACTAAAATGGTACAGCAAAATGGATTTTTGAACGACTTCAACAAATTGAACTCAAGAGCAATTTGGTATATTACTAAATCCAGGATCATAATTGTTAAGGGATCTAATGGAAGGAGCTATTAGATATTAAAGGAAAACTGTAGGTAAAAGTTCTCTTTATTGGATGTGTTCTATGTGCCAGGTACATTTCTAATCACTTATTATTTGTTAAACGTTGTAACAGTCTTTTGAGATAGGTACTATCATTTCCTACATATTACACAGGCAGAAACTAAAGAACAGATATTTTAAATAACCTATCAAGAACCCAAAGTTAGTAAGTGGAAAATAAATGGTAGAAGAAGGGTTTGAAAGTAGACATATTAATAACTGCTGCTCGAGAAGCTTTTTATGAAATTTTAACTTACCGTTAGTAATGCACATTTTAGGTAAGTAATGAATGGTAGCTACTTTATCTGTTTTCTTCCAGTACTTTCAGTACCAGTCAGGAATCTGGACTAAAACAGATGCTTCTTCAAAAGATTTAACCACAGGGTTAGTAATTAAGGGACTATTTAGAGAGTTTGGGCAAGGTAAAAGGAACCAACAAAAGCTGGAGAAACACAGAGAAAATTGTATAGTGGACGCAGTAGTGTTCTGCTCAGCTCTCCCCTCTAGCATGATCCACTATTTCCCCAACCTATGGGGAGTAGTTGAGTTGAAGACTCGCAAATATTGTCCTCATCCAAAAAGACCTCTGTGTCTAAGTTTATACCCATCCCCTGTGACAGTCACATTCCTGGACAGGTTCTGAGGGAACGCAAGGGCCTCGCCTGCTTCCCTGAGTTCAACCTTCTCAAAGGGCCACCCCAGCTTCAGAGCTGAGGTCACTGTTGTAACTGCATTGCAGGAAAACATTTCTCTCTGCCTAATTCTGTTTCCCTTTGTTCCATCAAGTGTTTCTCCTAAATACATATCTCAATAAATCTTTTACACACAAATTCCTCTCTCAGCGTCTATTTCCCAGGGAACTGACCTAAGACAACTAGCCAGCTGTTATATCACCAGGCCTGTAGGGACAAGAGGAGGGATGGGTGGTTCTGGTACTCAGTGAGCATTGGAAGCATGGAAGAAGAATTCGTACCACAGGAGTGGTGGCTTTAGGAATGCATCACAGCTAGCATCTTGATGGGCATGGAGGAAGAGGGGAAAGTAAATACCCAAAAGGTTCTTTCTCTCTCCACTCGCTCACCTGTTGCCTGTATCTTTCATTGGCTGATCTCAAATGGAAGCAGACAGCAAAGAGCCTGGGCTATGCGCTCCACAGTGGTTAGCATCCTGGGACATAGAGCTGGAGACAGAGGAGAAAAGAATGAATTTTAAAGGATATTACAAACCAAGAATAACTAGCAAACTTTAAAAAATAAGTGAGTGAACTGATATTTGAGAATAACAAGGCTCACTGGTGTTTGAAAGCTAATTTCTCTTGGTAAATCTCTATGGAGGCTGTAAATAAGTTATCTTTCCCTAAATAATGGGCCAAATGGAGCAGAAAACATTGAGTAATATATGGTCAATTGTCTAACTGTTGTCACTTTCCTGAAGATGGCATTGTGATTTGGAAAATACCTGAAATTGTAGCTAAACCCTCTGCTATTACCCACCAGAACAAGTCAAGAGTTGGACATAACAAAAGACAAGATATAATAAAAGTGATGGCTATATTAGGGGTCATAAGAGCTTCTATATAGAGAGAAACGATTTTAAAAATACTAATAGATTATATTGCTTCCTTCCAGCATTTATTTGTTTTTAAATGAAAATTTCTAACTTTATTTGAATTTTTCAATAATTTTCACAATTTATTTCCATCTGGAGAAGGGAAGATAAACAGGAGAAGAGGGTTTAAATGGATAGACTGATGGATGGACAAACATAGCAGATACTTATTGCTAAAAGAATGGGCTTCACTTTTCTTTCCTAATGACCTCCAACTCTATTTTTTGTTAAACAACTTCAGAAAAATAGCCTCTTAAAGAATATTAACACGTGGTTAATTGATTTAATATAATAATATTGTCTTTCTTTTTTATAACGTTGACTCTACATCTATTTTGACTCTATATCTAAGCTGTCTGCTTTATAGTAGCTTTCCCTTGAATAATTGCATTTTTCTTTTTCACATAGCCCCAGAAGTAACATGGTAGGTAGATAGTGACATAAATTATTTGTCTAGAGGCCTTTCAGAATATGCCTAAGAATACAGATCACAGCAGATGGCTTAGCAGAGGCCTGAACAAAAGTTGGTACTATATGCAAGGCCCTCTCTTTTCCTCACTTCAATTCTAGGAAACACCTGAATTTGCTCAAGGATATGTGACAAACATATGGACTTCAATTTTCTGCCAGCTGGAATTATATTATTAACTTTCAAGAATTCTAGTTACATGTAAGTTCTATATCTATTATGTCTTAAACATTAGTTATGGTTGAAAACTGAGTTTATTCGTCTGATCAGTTGGCTGTAACAAGATATGTCACTGAAAAGGGAGGAAGGTGATGGCCCTTCAGTTGGAAGGTGGCTACTAACGAAGGAGAAGACAAGAGGGCTGAGTGCTACTTCATGGACCACCAAATTAAGTAATGAAGAAAACCCTGGGCCCTGGAATTGTCCCTATTATTGGAAACAATACTGTTAAGTATTGAGGCAAGGCTTACCACCAACAGCAAAGTGTGCTCTCATTTTCCAGAGTAAGAGAAACTTAAAGGAAAAGGTAAGACTTCTCGATGCAGAGAAGACAGGCAAGGCTCTGGCTGAAAAAGATTACTAAAATCTGAACTAGTCTGAGCTGGAAGGAACCTTAGGTATCATAAACTATTTCTTCTTATTATACAGAGGAGGGAACCGAGACCCATGAATACGAAGTGACTTATGTTGTATTTAACAGTAAGTGGTCTGACTGATCCTAGACCCTGGCTACCTGAAATCCTCCCTCTTCTCTGTGAAGCCACAGCCATTCTACCCAGATTCCTACCTAGGCTGCCTTGAGCCAAATATTCTGTACCAGTAGGTAATGTTTTGTCACCGTTTTGGACCTATATCTTTATCTGTAAAATAATGAATGTATGACTCTTTCTCCTATTTACTTCAATGGTTATTTTGATAACAAAATTAAATAAAGACTATGAAACAGTTCTACAAACTATAAAGAATTGTGCATAATTTTGATGTTGTTGTTGTTATTAATAATATTATATTCTCTTCTTCTGAGTCATTCCTAATGGGAGAGGTTGTGGAGTTAATTTATCTGGTTTTGCTCCACTGTTCAGAAGGAATAATGATAGACTAGCTTCTCTGGTAAAATTAAGAGAGGGCCTCATTTGTGGTTAGAGATCTTCTCTTAGCAGAATATAAAAAGCCACAATGTCTGGTTCTTGTGGGTTGCATTGTTTCACCTCCCCACACTTCATGGCTATGACTAATATTTTTGGTAAGTCAAATCATTTTTCTGACAGAACATCTAGTCTGTATTCAATTAATAAATAAGCGAGCAAGTTAGAACAGGGTGGTCAAGTTAAAAAATCACAATTTACGCCTCCGGCAAGATGGCGGTCTAGGCAGAAGCACCACGCCGTCCCTCCACAACAAAGATCCGAAAAACTAAGCCAAACAGAGAATCAACAATCCTGAAACCCTAG
>NW_004443939.1:29054948-29115070 GCF_000243295.1 Trichechus manatus latirostris | reverse complement strand
TGTTCTGTAAGCCTTCACCTGAAGTACAATAAAATATTAAAAAAAAAAAAAAATCACAGTTTACTGAAAACACTTGCTCTGAAAAATATTACTTATATACTGACAGGGGATATCAGTAGAAAAGCATTGGAGGCAGGGAGGTGAGAAGGCAGGAAGGGAGGGAAGATGAACGGAGGGAAGAAGGAAGAATTTCTTCTGAGACACATGAGCCTTTCTAGTTGAGACCTGTATTATTTAGATTCTAGACTTGCATAGGCCTTATAGACTGTTTAGTCTGGTATTGCACATATAAGAACTATACCTATCTGTCTTACATTCCTAGTCTGCTGTAACGAAAAAAAAAAAAAAAACACAAGTGAGTGGCTTTAAAGAACAGAAATTTATTTTCTTAGAGTTCTGGAGTTTAGAAGTCCAAATTTAAGGCATCAGCTCTAGAAAACGGTCTTTCTTTTCTCTTTCAGCTTCTAGTAGCCGACAATTCTTGGCCTTCCTGGGCTTGTAGACGTATCTGTCCTTGTTTTCACCTGGTGTCTTCCTCCTGTATTGCATATCTCCCTGTGTGTTTTCCCTATTTATAAGACACCATTCAGAAGAAATTAGGTTTAAGTCCTACCCTACTCCTATACGGCTTCATTAACATAACTAAAGCAAAACCCTATTGCCTAATAGAGTCACATTCACAGGAGTTAGGATTTCAACTGTATTAGGAGACGTAATTCAATCTTTAACACTATCACTGCCATCCAGAAATAGCTATATATCTTGAGTTCTATACCTGTAACCTAGATATAGTTCCCTTTTTATATTTACATTCCTTCCTTCCCCTTTATTCTTCTCATTCTCGATCCTCATCCCCTCCTGTCCTTCAACCACCATGTCCCAGATTCACCAGTACCTTGAGGACATTTTCTTTCTTGGCGAGGTCAGTCAAAACTATGTGCAGATGTTCAAAACATGATATATTTTATGAGTTTGACATTTTTGCTGATTTTTTTCCTCAGAAGTTAATTCAGTTTTACTGTTGAAGAAAACTGTCGTTTCACTGTACAAAAAAACACTTTGCTGTGAAAATGGCAACATTTCTCCCAAGGGCAAAATGATGGCTTGTGAATCCTCTCCAAAAGAAAACTGAGACACGACATGAAGTAACCATTTTCATATGAGCATCCCATTTGTCTTTCCATTTTTTAAATGGAAGTGAATTTTACAAGTTCTAAGGATAAAGCAATTTCTAGGATAAGTCCTCCCTTTCCTGGAAAATGGATCACAAACTGTTTTTGTTTTTTTTTTTTAAGCTCTGAACACAGGACCAGAAGATAGAGCAACCAAATCGACGCTTGATAGAACTGGAAATATTAAAGCCAATCACTCTTCCAAGTATTCACTTAAAAGAAGTGTATTTTATTGTTGTTGGCTGCCACCGAGTTTATTCAGACTCGTGGCAACCCCATGTGTGCAGAGTGGAACTGCCCTACAGGGTTTTCAAGACTGTGACCTTTTGGAAGCAGATCACCAGGCCTATCTCCCGTGGTACCTCTAGATGGGCTTGAACTGCCAACCTTTTGGCTAGTTGTCGCATGCTTAACTGTTTGTGCCACCCAGGGACTCCATTAAAAACGTATAATATATATGAAATTATTCACTGTTTTCATCTTCTCACTATCACCTTTCTCATGCAAGGCAGATTATCATTAAATTGGATTACATTAAAGATAGAATTTGGTATGCCTGTTGTAGTGGGCTGAATGGTGGTCCCCAAATCAAAAAAGATATCTCCATTTCCTAATCCCTGGGAACTGTGAATATTACCTAATAAGGCAAAAGATGCAATATTACCTTATATGGCAAAAGATGTGTTTAAAATAATAATCTTGAGAGGATAAACTTATCCTGGATTATCTGAATTAACCCTAAATGAGATCACATATATCTTTATAAAAAAGAGGTAGATGATGTTTTTAGACAGAAGAAGGGACAGTGTGATCATGGAGGCAGAAATTGGAGTCATGTGACCACCAGCCAAGGAACACTGGAAGTGGCAAGGAACAGGGTCTGCCCTAACGCCTTCAGAAGGAGCGTGGCTTTGCCAATACCTTGATTTTGGATTTATGGCTTCCAGAACTATGGAAATATATATATATAACTCTACAATATTTTAATCCACCAAGTTTGTGCTAATTTGTTACGACAGCCCAAGGAAACTAATGCACCTAAAAATGAAGATTTAGTGAAAGTAACTCATTGAAATTATGACTGAAATATTGGCTTGGTATTAAACTACCTACTTTATAAGACTCAATAAGAAAGCAACTAAATTTATGGCTCTTAGCTTTTATATTTTCCATATCAATATCAACAATATATGATTTTTGTTTGTTTGTTTGTTTCAGCTGCTCCTTGGTGATTGAAAAACTTACCCATGAATTAGAATCATAATTGTATCTTAACCCTCCTTTAAAATCATGTTTAATTTGTAGGAGTTCTTTATATATTCTGCATATTCAATCCTTACGTGATATATGATTACTCAAAATTTTCTCCCAATCTGTAGTTTGTTTCTTCACTTTGTTGATAAGGTCCTTTGATGAACAAAACAAAAGTTTTTAATTTTGGTGAAGTCCAGTTTATCTATTTTGTCTTTTGTTGCTCATGCTTTTGATGTCATATCTAAGCATCCATTGTCAAAAACTAGATCCTGAAGCATTATCCCTATGTTTTCTTCCAAGAGTTTTGTGGTTTTAGTTCTTGAATTTAGGTTATTGATACATTTTGAGCTAATTTATATGTATGGTATGAGGTATGGGTCCAGCTGCATTCTTTTACATGTTTAAATCCAGTTGTCTTAGCACCATTTATTAAAGAGACTATTCTTTCCCCAGTGAATGGACTTACCACCCTTGTTGAAAATCCATTGATTATGAGTTTATTTCTAGACTCTCAAATCGATTCCATTTTTCCATATGTCTATCATTATACCAGTACCAGACTGTTTTGTTTACTGTAGCTTTATAATATGTTCTTAGATCAGGAAGCATAATTCCTCTGACTTTGTTCTTTTTTCAAAAAAAAATTTATTTAGCTATTAGGGACCCTAACAGTTTCATATAATTTTGAGGATTGGTTTTTCTATTTTTGGAAGTGAAGCTGTTGGCATTTTAATGGGGACTGCATTGAATCTATAGATCGCTTTGGATAGTACTGATATCTTAACAATATTAAGTCTAACAACCAATCAAAAAAGGGCCAAAGATTTGAATAAACATTTCACTAAACAAGATACAAATGGCCAAAAATTAAATGAAAAGATGTTTAACATCATTAGTGATTAGAGAATGAAAATCAAAATCACAATGAGATACCATTTCACCCTCACTAGGATGACTATGATCAGAAAAACATAAAACAGCAAGTGGTGGTGAGGATGTGGCAAAATTGGAACCATCACCCATTGCTGGTATAATTATAAAATGGTGCAGCCACTGTGGAAAATAGTTTTCAGTTCCTCAAAAAGTTAAACATAGAATTAACAACTGACCCAGCAATCACATTCTTAGTGTGGTGCAATGGGTTACTATATACGACCTTTCTGACCCTGGGTTTGTAATTCCTCCATAATGATTGGTTGGGCTGCAGTCTTAAAAGTGCTTGGTCAGTTTACTGTCTGCGTAAGTGGTTTCCAGGTGATTGGTTGGTTTACTATCCATATAAGAGGTTTGGAAATCCACCCAATAGGTTTGATTGGTTTATGATCTGCCTAAGGGATTGGTTGTTTTACTAAAGCCATGCCCTGAAATTGGCAAGGAGTGTCCCTATATAAGCAGCCAATCTCACAAAGGATTTGGGGGGCTTCCTGATCAACTAGAGCCAGGAGAAGAGTGTGTCCTTTGGACATAGGATCCCTGTGCTGAGAACCACCAAGACCCAAACAAAAAAACTGTAGCATGAGTCAAGGGTTGTAACACTGAAGAACAAAAGAGATGGCTGTAGTGGGTGAGTCAGCCCACAGAGAGAGACTGTGGCAGTGGACAAGTCAGAGCAGACAGTGTTCGAGGCAGCTGCTGCAAAGATAACAGGAGAAGCCAAGACAACAAGCAGACCCAAATAGTGACAGCAGCATGTAAAGACTGAACCCCAGCCGGAGGTGTAACTAGGGTATTGCAGGTATTGAATTTGCCCTGGGTGCACGAAGCCACTTAGCAATTTCTCTTAACCTGGTACAGCTGTATCTATGGAAAATGGCACCTGTGGCAAGCACTGAAATTGCGACCCTGTCCAAATATCTGACGTCTCCCTTTTAGATAACTTTACCATAATATCAGCTCAAAAATACAAGCCAAGCTCATTAATCATTTATTTAACAAATTATCATGGTTGAGGAAGGATGTTGGGCCTTACTGGATTAATAGAAACTGCTCAGTGGCACCATGTGCCCCGGGCCAGTGCAATACCCTAGATACACTACCGACCTTGGCCAGTAGCTGAGAGGAGCAACCAATACCGAAACCCTCCAAGTTTCCTGATTGGTGAGAACGAACATTGATTTTTGAGGAGGGTAGTTGTGTCCCCTCTGAGATGTAAGTGAGTCTCCTTTTAGACATTGAGGCCCCATAATGGGACCCCTCCCAAACCTCGCACTTTGCATATCTTCGTTTCTGTTTATATCCGTCTCTGTTACTAAAGTTGTTATTGCAGTTATGTTGTTTCCATGAGTTCTCTGTTACTGTTCCAGTGAATTATTGAACCTAATAGAGAAAGAGTTCTGTGAGGAGAATGACTGATATTAGAAATGGTGGGGATCTTGGGGAACAGGGCTATATTTGACATCTGCCTCATAGGAACTAGTTTGGTGCTGATTCTTATAGTCGGAGTTATCCTTTCAGTTGATGTCCAAGAGAGTTTTCTTATTGCACATAGGTATACACCCAACAAATTGCAAGCTGGAATGCAAAAAGATACTTCTATGCCAATGTGGAAACACCCTAAATACCAATCAACAGATGAATTGATAAACAAATTGTGGTATATACATGCAATGGGATGCTAAAAACAAACAAAAACCCACCAAAAAAAAAAAAAGAAAGCAGTTGCCACTGAGTCAATTTCTCTTCATGGCAACCTCATGTGTATGAGGTAGACCTATGCTCCATAAGGTTTTCAGTGGCTTATTTTTCAGAAGTGGATCATCAGGTCTATCTTCCAAGACACTCTAGGCAGACTTGAACCTTCAACTTTTTGGTTAGTAGCTGGGTATGTTAACCATCTGCACCATCCAGAGACTCTAATGGAATATAACTTAGCTATACAGACAAATGAAGTCATGATACATGTTACATCCTGGATAAACCTTGAAAACATTATGCCAGGTGAATAAGTCAGTCATGAATATTGTATGATCCCACTCATAGGAAATGTCTGGAATTAGAAAATGTGAAGAGATGAAACTTTAGTAATGGTTACTAGGGATGGGAGGGAGGGGAGGAAGGGGAGTCATTGGCTAGGGGGCACTCAATTTCTTTTTAGGGTAGTGGAACTATGGTGATCATGGTTGCACAACATGATGAATATAATTAATGTTACTACTGAATTGTGTATGTTAAAAATGTTGAAATGGCAAATATTTTGTTATATTATTTTTTATCACAATAAAAATTGCAAATTGAGAAAAGTGATTGTGATGATTAATTATATGTGTCCACTTGGCTAGGATTTGGTTCCTAGTTTTTTGGCAAAACACTAGTCTAGTGGCTGTCATGAAGTAGTTACACATGATTAGATTATTTGGCCTTGGATAGAGCAGATTACCTTAATGAACTCTAATGTAATGTAACCAGTCAATCAGTAGAGGTCATACCAGTGTAGGGTAGATCCTAAATGTAATGACTTTTGAGTTATACAACACCAGAACTGACACAGAGAAACACATACAGGGGAAGACAGACCATATGTGAGAATCATCTACAAGCAAAGAAATACCAAGGATTGCCAAGACATAAAAACTAAGAGAGAGGCTCACACAAGGAATAGACACAGCCGAGACTCTGATTTGGGATTTTAGCCTCCAGAACTGTGAGGAAATAAATTTCTGTTGTTAAAGACACTCACTTGTAGTATATGTGTTACAGCAGCACTAGGTAACTAACATAGTGATTTTTTTTTTTTTTAAATCATGTTTATTTTAGGACAAGGAAACTATTCTGTATGATACTATAAAGGTACACACATGACAATATGCATTTCCCAAAATTCAAAAGACTGTACAACACCAAGCATGAACCCTGTCATGGATTGAATTGTGTCCCCCAAAAATATCTGTCAACTTGGCTAGGTCATGATTCCCAGTATTGTATGATTGTCTACCATTTTGTCATCTGATGTGATTTCCTATGTGTTGTAAATCCTATCACTATGATGTAATGAGATGGATTAGTGGCAGTTATATTGATGAGGTCTATAAAATTAGATAGTGTCTTAAGCAATCTCTTTTGAGATATAAAAGAGAGAAGCAAGCAGAGAGACATGGGGACTACCTACCACCAAGAAAGCAGCACCAGGAGCAGAGCGCGTCCTTTGGACCTGAGGTTGCTGCACTGAGATACTCCCATACCAAGGAATCAACTGATGACTAGGACCTTCCTCCAGAGCCGACAGAGAAAGAAAGCCTTTCCCTGGAGCCAGCACCCTGAATTAGGACTTCTAGCCTGCTAGACTGTGTGAGAATAAACTTCTCTTTGTTAAAGCCATCCACTTGTGGTATATCTGTTATAGCAGCACTAGATGGCTAAGACAAAAGCCAATGTAAACTGTGGTCTTTAATTAGTAACAGTGTATCTATATTGATTCAGCAATTGTGATAAATATACCACAGGACTGCTAGATGTTACTGATAGGAGAAACAGTGTGCAGGGAGGAGAACCACTATATGAGAACTCTCTGTATTTTCTGGAGTCTCTGGGTGGTGCAAATGATTAAGCGCTTGGCTGTTAACCAAAATGTTGGCAGTTTGAACTCATCCAGAGATGCCTTGGAAGATAGGCCTGGCAATCTACTTCCAAAAAATCACAGCTTGAAAACCCTATGAAGTAGTTCTACTCTGCACACATGGGGTTACCAGGAGTAGAAATCAACTTGACAGCAGCTAACAATAACATATTTTGGGTACAATTTTTCTGTAAACTTAAAACTGCTCTAAAAATAAAGTCTATTAATAAAATTAAATGTGATTTAAACAAATTTTTAACATTGTGTGAATCTAGTAGCATCAGAACTTCTCTAACTTCACAAGAGGGAGAGAAGAGAATCAAGATCAGCCCGAAGCTGGTTGCTATGAGATGGCATTCAGATATACCTCCACTTGCTGACCAATTTTTTATCAATTTTGATACCAATTATCCCTCCCATGGCACTCTCTATTTCTCTGCTGTGTTCAATAATTCTTTGCAATGACCACACAGAACTCATAGACCATATTCACATTTATGGAGTCTATTAGGGAAATAACAGGTTACAATTCAAGATCAGGATCAACTTGGAAGTAACAGGAACAGCTCAGTAGACAGGATACAGTTTGTCAATCAGGACAGCTGCCAACCTCTCAGCTCCTTCTTCAGTGTGCCCGAAGGCAGGCAGGCCTTGCTGTCTTCCAAGCTGGCTGTTGGCCCTACCTCTTGGCCTCTGCCCTGCTCAAGCAAGTGTTACAGCTCTTTAGCTCCACTGGTAATTGCCTGGAGGCACCCCACTCCACCAGGAAGCCTCCTGCCCGAAGGTGCTCAGCTCTCTCACTCCATGAATCAGAAAGCCTACTGCAGCCATCTACCAGTCCTGTGCCACTGCTGTCTCGTGCTGCTACCCTCTCATGCCACTTTCTTTTATGAGGCCTACACAGATTACCAAAAGTTCTCCACTCGTATTCTCCTCAGAAGCATTTCACACATTTCCTTCTCAGTTTGTAATGATATTTATGTATTTTTTTCGGTCAGCCCCATTAGATTTTAAGCTTTCTGAGGACATTCCTATCTAGCTTCCATCATAGGCACTTCCCAATGGACCCACAATGACTTTAAAGGATTAACTAAAGGTCAAAGGATTATTTTCAGTCATTATTATACTTGATCTCCTAGCAACATTCAGAACTGCTAACAGTCCATTCTTCCATTATTTCTCGAGTTAGAGTGCAATAAATTTCTATCTAATACATATGTGCATTTACTTGATAACCTTCTAATCAATTCTCTACATGACACCTGGACTGATCCTTTCAAAAAATCTGATTCTGTCATGATCACTGCTTCCACTGCCTAACTGGTTACAATTGTATGGTTTTCATAGGATTAAAAAAAAAAAAAAATACAGAAAGCAAAACGAAACAAGCAAAAATACTACTTAACATGGCCCTTGAGTTTATGACGGTCTGTCTACCATCATAGTAGCATCATTTTGCATCAAGGCCCCTTCACCTCATTTCCACTGTCTGCATCCAACAACGTCAGCCTTCTTTCAGGCCCTTACATCAACTGTAATCCCTCCAGAAAAAGCTTTTGAAATATTTTCTGTGCCTGGGTTGTCTTTACCCAATTCTACATGTAATTTACTTCTGATTGTCATTCAAATATCTACTTAATGTCTTTTTTTCCTAAGAGAGCCATCCTTAACTTCCCTAAGTCAAATTTCTCTATATCTCATTGTACAACATACTTGTTCTTCATATTCTTATTATAGTTTATATTTAGGAAACTATTTGATGTTTTTCTCCCCCATGAGACATAAAGTATTGTGACAGGAAGAACCACGCCTCTTCTTTTCCTCATTTTTGCACCTCAAAGCTTAGGAAAGAGCCCTGCCACATAATAAGACCCAAAAAATATTTGTTAAATAATGAATAATGACAAAGGTCATGGGATATGTATATTTCAATCACTTGTGTATGCCTAACACCTGCTACAATGTCTAACACTGAATAAATAATTGAAAAAAAATTGATCAAAAAGTACAATTGAATTATATCAATTAAGTTAGGATAACTGAGCAGTTTAATAAGGTTGAAATAGCTGGTATGAGGACTAGTACAGCAAATGCTAAGGAATCATATTATGGAGCCCCAGTTGGCATAATAAGGAGTTTGTACATGATCTGAATGCAACAGAGAACAATTGAAAGGTTTTGATCAGGAGTGTCACAAAATCAGACTTTCTTTCTGAAAAGAGTATTCCAGAAGTTGTGCAGAGTGACCTGGAGGGAATCAAGATTGGAAGCACAGAGACCACTTGGAACAAAAATTTTAATCATGAAAAGAGGAGATATGGAGGGCATGCAATAAGGAGAGCACTGGGAATGGAGAGGAAGATATGAAGGAGACATAATCTGTGGACCATGGGGCCTGATTGAATATCTATGAATAGAAAAGGGGCAGGAGTATAAGGATAAAACAACTCAATAATCAAATACAAGAAAATTAACAGCAAAAAAAACTGCCTGACTTAGATATCTGGTGAGATGTACTTTTTTTTTTTTTTTTTTTTAACTACACTAGGGAATACTGTTGAGAAACATATTGTAGGGGGAATAATAGTTTGTTTTGGACTTCTGAATTTAATTATCTGTGTAGCATCTGAGTATTGATGTCCAGTGGGCACACTGATCAGGGCCTTGAACTCAAAAGAATGATTAGTAATATTTACTTGAAAATCATCAAAATGTATAGTTGAAGTTATAGGAGCAACTCACTGAGCACAGAGAGGAATAGATGCCCCAGAATGGAAACTAGGAATCCCAAAATGCAATGGATGTTAGATAAAGAGAAGCTATAGACTGAGACTAGTAAGGAATAATCCTAAATACAAGAGGAAAAGCTTGGTGCTATGAAACTGAAGAGAAGAGATTGTTTCAAATAGAATAAAATGACCAACAGTCTTAAACACTCTAGAAAGGTCAAATATTAGAAGAGTTGAAAGTAGACCATTAGATATCGCAGCTAGGAGGTCGTAGATGACCTTTGACTGGACAGCCTCAGTGGAAAGCTGCCAGTGAAAGCTAGATTGCAGTAGGCTGTGAATTGGGAATGGAGGGAGGAACATTTCCAAGTAATGTTTGAGGAGCTTGAGAGAAGGTCAGAAGGCTATAGCTAGAGGACGATACAAGATTGAAGACGAGTTTGTTTTCTAAAAAACTATTTTGCCATTTTTGTATTTTATAACATTCTAAACAGGTAAAAGATTTTTGAACACTTTCTGCATTATATGTAGTCACTTTTTTTATACTGTAAGGGTTAGCATTGTCTAACAAATAGGCATCTTTGGCTTTCTGTATTTCTGTCCATTTAGAAAGGTGCAGATAATCAGTTTCCTCACAACAAACCAAATTGGCCATTAAGATAGCACAAATTCCACCTGGGCTGTTTTGAGAACTAGTGTTTTTCATCATTATGACACAGACTGTGGTTCAAATACTAGCTCAAAGTCACACATAAGCCATATATAATTGGTATTAGGGCTCCTAGGCTCATGGAGTTTAATCATATCTACCTCAGCTCTCTATTAGGTATAGACCTAGAAGTAAACAAAAAACTAGCCCCCACTCCCATTCCTTAATTTAGTGACCATTGTATCGAATCATAGCTCTGCAGTTATTATTTGACATTAGACATTTTACAACAGATAGAACATATGGACAAAGATATAAATAGTTTAATGAGAGAAAAGAAATCTTAGTGGAACCTGGGAACCAATTTTCTTTTAATAATAATATTGTCCACTCCTTTCTGGGGAGAAGGAGTCCATCTTGATATAAAAATAGAGATAATCTCTGGCTTATGATAATCCTTCAATGCACTGAGGTCCTTAGAAAAGAATAATTGGTGCTAATGACGAACACAATTTTCAGATTTCTGGTCACTGTATTCAGGACCAGGGTCTTGATCCCCTAAGTGGGTATGATTAACCAATGGTCTGACTTATGCCTGCTGGAAGGTTTCACTCATTTCCTTGGCAGTATTATTTCCTCAGGTAGTTTGATTCTGTCCAGTTTATTTGGCAAAGATTTTGTAGGACCACGCTGTGTCCATTATCTTTCCCTGACAATGATTTAATCTCACTGCAAGAGTGTCAGAGCTGGTTATTATGCTAGACATGCTAGTTTTCGTGTTTGGAAAGAATGCTTCAATTTCATATTTAGCTACATGAATAAAAATCCCTTTAGAGCAATATGCATGCATTTAGTTAATGCATTTATCTTAATGTGAGTTTGTGTGTGTATGTATACGTTCATTACTATTCCAAGTACTCCAATAGACCGCAGACTTTAAGGATACAAATGTAAGTAGTGATTTGAGCCTTTACAAGTCTTTTGAACATTTATTTGTCCATTTTTATATATGAATTTAATAGGATTATTTTCTGCAAGATAATGGGTTATACTCTCTGAAATCAGAAAATAAATAAGGCATGGCACCAGCTTTGAAAAAGCATGTAGTCAGGAATGCTGTAGGCACCTTTGTCTAAGAATATAATTGTTTAATATTTTAGACAGTGATTCTAAACTTTCTTGTTAACACAAATTTATATCAATCTACAATCTTGTTCAGAAGATTTGTCATTACTTGATAAATACTAGCTGTTACCTGTTATTGTTGCCATACACCATAATGATCTTAGAGTTTCTGATTTTGACCTGGGCCCACAGGAGAAGGTAGATAATAAAAAATAGGCATAATAAATAATATATTAGAGGATGATATATTGTATGAAAAAGAAATTAAAGAATGCATTTTGTTGATGTATCAGAAATGCCAGGGAATAAGCAGGTGAAAGGGCAACTGTAAATAGAGTAGGCCTCATTGAGGAAGTTGCATTTGAGGAAAATATGAAGGTGATGAGCTAGGATGTCATCAGAATATTTTGGATAGAGCCTCTCGGCAGAGGTAAAAGTGATTGCCAAGGCCCTAAGCTGAGAGTGCGGCTGACAAGCTAGAGAAAACCAAGTAGGCCATTGAGATGGGACAGAGTGAAGGAAAATAGCAATAGGATATCAAGTCACAGAAATAACAGGGACCAAAGAGTGCAGCAATGGCCCTGTGGGCTATTGTAAAGTCTTTGGCTTTTACTCCAAGTGAGACAGGGAAACATTCAGAGGCTTTGAGAAGAGGAGTGGCATGATAAGACTTTTTTCAAAAAACTTTCTGGCTGCTGAATCGAGAATAAATTGTAGAGAGGCAAGGAATGGAAGGAGGGAGACAATAAAGAGGCTATTGCAAAAATCCTCACTGGGTAAGAGTCTTCTCTGGCCTCTATTCTTGAAAACATTACAATCTGAAATATGCTCCTTCTCTACTGTAGCTAGAAATGAGGATAGGGGAGATGAGCTCTTTGTAATTGTCCTATCATAAAGCCTAGTGCCATTTATTGCTTGCTGTGTACCAAACATTTAACTAAGCAGTTTTCATAACTCAGAAGTATCTCACTGAATTCTGTAAGACTTGCATTATTAACTCTGATTTACAGAAGAGGAGTCTGGGTCAGAATTCACGTACATTCCTGCCTGACCTCAAAGTTGTGTTTGTAATCACAACGAACACTGCCGTGAGCTCTTCAACACTTCTCAACTCAAATTCTTTAAACCTCCAGAATATACTCCTTTAATTCTTAAACAATCCATCCAAGAAAATCATGTAGATGTGATCTATGTAGAAGTATAGCAGAAATGATATATGTACACGAGCCTCCTCTTGCCCTTACTAATGCAAAATAGATAAATTGCATGTCAAATTTGTTTCATTTCCATTTCTTAAAAATTGGAAATGTGACTTCTAGCAGAATATTCATTACAGTAAATATCTATTATAGCAAAACAATTTTGGAGCTTTCCAAAGGTAATGGGAACTTACACATAACTCTTAAAATACCCCAGGTTTAAAAGTGATCTTTGCTTGGGCCAACCTGTGTCACTAAAAGCTTTCTAAGTGGGGCTATGGCAATTACCTTGACTTCTCAGGTAATAAGGATGTCTTTACTTCAGCTTTCTATCTCACTCATGGATGGATAAAAGGAACAAGGTCAGGTTCCGTTTAGACAGACGATAAACAGAAGCTACAGACTACTAAAATTGTTTTCTTATTTAGGATTGTGGACAAAAAAGTAGCTTGGAGTGAGGAAGATCTGGTATAAAACCTCAGATTTCCTTAATGCTTTACTATCTTCGAGTCCTTGAGTAAAGCACACAACTACTCTAAGCCTCAGTTTTCTCATCTGTATTATGGGCAAAATGGACACTGTATATGGTAGTTAAATGAGATAATGTGCATGGCTTGTATAAGGAATTTGTGAATGTACTGATGATTAGAAACAATCTTTCCACTGTGCATGAAATAATATTATCATCAACAATAATGAAAGAAAGAATCATCATTACCCAAGGAACAAAACCTTGCTGTTGTTGTTAGGAGCCATCAAGTTAACTTTTGACTCATAGGGACCCCATGTGACAGAATAGAACTTCCATAGGGTTTCCTAAGCTGTAATCTCTGTGAGAGTCAGGTCTTTCTCTGGCAGAGTTGCAGGATAGGTTCGAACCACCAACCTTTCAGTTAACAGCTGAGAGCTTAACCATTGCACTACCAGGACTCCTTGAACAAGACCTGACTTGGTATGTGTTTGGATGTAAAGCAATAATTCAAGTGTTTCTCCTGATCCAGTAATTTCTCATGCGTAACATTCATCCAAGCTGGCTGGAGTTGGCTGGGGCAATCTTAAAGAATACAACGCTACTGCATTCTGTGCTACTAAGTCTCTGTCGATACCTGTTGCCATCTAGTAGATTCCAACTCATCGTGTCCCTATAGGACAGAGTAGAACTGCCCCAAAGGCTGTAATCTTTACAGAAGCAGACTGCCACACTTTTCTCCTGCACAGCGGCTGGTGGGTTCAAATTGCCAACCTTAAAGTTAGTAGCTGAGCTACTAAAACTGTGCCACCAAGGATATCACCCTTCAAAGCTATCAGTTAGCAACTTTGTGAACGGTAATTTTCTCTGCATTTTTCAGCGAAGCTGATTCTCTGTAACAGAACTTTCCCCATCACATTGGCAAAAAGTCAAGTGGATGGCCATTGTCAAAACTTAACGGTGTTGAACAACACATGATTATTATCTTCCTGCCAAATTTTCTACAAAATTAAAATTTAAGAGCATAATAATTCAATGAATTGCTGTCCAACCTAAGGTCATTTTTTAATGGAACAAATTCATGTTTGGCTACTATGAGTCAGTAATAGCTCATCATCTGTGTTTCAGTCTCAGGAATAAACTGGAATCAGGCCCTGAGCAAGATCTTGTGTATTCAATTATAGTCATGAATATTCTTATAAAAAATTAAAGCATTAAATAAAAGTCTTGGCCTTTGTTTAAAAAGAAAAACACCCATAAAATAAGTAAATAAAAACAGCTTAAAAAATGAAACCTAGCATAATGACAAATTTATCTTAGCCTAATTTTCAAAGCACATTTTATACATTTTTTAATACAAATTAAAAAATTTCATTTTTTGTCTACAAAGAATTTTCATGTATCTATTGACAAATTGCTCAAAAATTTGAGGAATGCAAAAGTTGGATGATAAAGTGGCTTCTAAAATAACCTGATGGTTTTAAGTATTTATCTTTGGATAATGACAATGTTGTTGTTAGGTGTCATCGAGTAGTTCCAACTCCTATCGACTCTATATACAACAGAACAAAACGCTGCTTGGTCCTGCACCATCCTCACAATCGTTGCTATGTTTGAACTAAATGTTGCAGCCACTGTGTCAAATCATCTTGTTGAGAGTCTTCCTCTTCTTAGCTGACCCTCTACTTTATTAAGCATGATGTCCTTTTCCAGGGACTGGTCCCTCTTGGTAACATGTCCAAAGTACATGAGTCTTGCCATCCTTGCTTCTAAGGAGGATTCTTGCCGTACTTCTTCCAAGACAGATTTGTTCTTTCTTCTGGCAGCCCATGGTATATTCAAGATTCTTCACCTACACCATAATTGAAATGCATCAGTTCTTCTTTGGTCTTCCTTATTCATCATCCAGCTTTCTCATGCATATGAGGCGATTGAAAGTACCCTTGCTTGGTTTAGGAGTACCTTAGTCCTCAAGGTAACATCTTTGCTTTTTAAAACTTTAAAGAGGCCTTTTGCAGTTTATTTGCCAATGCAGTACATGGTTTGACTTCTTGATTGCTGCTTCCATGGGTGTTGATTGTGGATCCAAGTAATATGAAATCCTTGACAACTTCAATCTTTTCTCCGTTAATCATGATAAACTTATTGGTCCAGTTGTGAGGATTTTTGTTTTATGTTGAGGTGTAATCCATACTGAAGGCTGTGGTCTTTGATCTTCATCAATAAGTACTTCAAGTCCTCTTCACTTTCAGCAAGCAAGGTTGTATCATCTGCATATCACAGGTTGTTGATGAGTTTTCCTTCAATCCTGTTACCCTGCTCTTCTTCATATAGTCCAGTTTCTGAGATTACTTGCTCAGCAGACTGATCGAATAAGTATGGTGAAAGGATGTAACCCTGATACGTACTTTCCTGATTTTAAACCATGCAGTATCCTCTTATTCTGTTCAAACAACTGCCTCTTGGTCTGTGTAGGAGTTCCGCATAAGCACAAATAAGTGCTCTGGAATTCCCATTATTCCCAGTGTTGTCTATAATTTATTATCAACATAATTGAAAGCCTTTGCGGAGTTAATAAAACACAGGTAAACAACTTTCTGGTGTTCTCTGCTTTCAGTCAAGATCCATCTGACATCAGCAACGATATCCCTCATTCCATGTCCTCTTCTGAATCCCATGTGAATTTCTGGCAGTTCCTTGTCAATGTAGTCAATGTACCGCTGCAACCATTTTTGAATTATCTTCAGCAAAAGTTTACTTGTATGTGATATTAATGATATTGTTCCACACTTTCCATTTTCTGTTAGATCACCTTTCATTGGAATGGCCAGGAAGCTGTTTTCCAAATTTCTTGGCATGGGCGAGTGAATGCTTCCTGTGTTGCTTCCACTTGTTGGAACATTTCCATTGGTGTTCTGTCAATTTCTGGAGCCTTGTTTTTTTGCCAATGCCTTCAGTGCAGCTTGGATTTCTTTTTTCAGTACCATCGGTTCTTGATCGTATGCTACCTCCTGAAATGGCTGAATGTCGACCAATTATTTTGGGTACACTGATTCTATGTATTCCTTCCAGCTTCTTTTGATGCTTCCTGTGGTATTGAATATTTTGCCCATAGAATCCTTTAGTGTTGCAACTTGAGGCTTGAATTTTTTCTTTAGTTCTTTCAGCTTGAGAAATGCCTAGCATGTTCTTTCCTTCTGGTTTTCTATCTTCAGGTCTTTGCACATTTCAGTTTAATTCTTTGTTTTCTTGGCCTGCCCATTGAAATCTTCTGTTCAGCTCTTTTACTTCATCATTTCTTTCATTAGCTTTAACTACTCTATGTTCAAGAGAAAATTTCAGAGTTTCTTATGACAGCCATTTTGATCTTTTTTTTTTCTTTCCTGTCTTTTTAATGACCTTTTGCTTTCTTCATATATGATATTCTTGATGTCATCTTGCAATTTGTCTGGCTTTAGGTCATTAATGTTCAGTGCTTCATATGTATTCTTGAGGTAGTCTCTAAAATTAGGTGGGATTTACTCAAGATCATACTTTGGCTCTTGTGGACTTAATTTTCTTCAGCTTCAACTTGAACTTGCATATGAGCAATTGATAATCTGTTCTGCAGTTCTGACTGAAGATATTAGCTTCTCCACTGTCTCTTTCCAAAGATGTAGTTGATTTAATTCCTGTGTATTCCAGCGAGGTCCACATGTATAGCTATTGTTTATGTTGTTGGAAAAAGGCATTTCCAATGAATAGGTCATTGGTGTTGCAAAATTCTATCATGCATTCTCCAGCATCATTTCTATCACAAAAGTCATATTTTCCAACTACTGATCCTTCTTCTTTGTTTCCAATTTTTCCATTTCAATCACTAGTAATTTCCTATGCATCTTGATTGCATGTTCAATCAATTCCAGACTGCATAAGTTCATAAAAACTTCAATTTTTTCATCTTTGGCATTAGTGATTGGTGCATAAATTTTACTAATAGTTGTATTAACTGTTCCTCCTTGTAGATGTATAGATATTATCCTATTACTGACAACACTGTACTTCAGATAGATCTAGAAATTTTTTTTTTTTACAATAAACATGATACAATTCTTCAATGTGTCATTCCTGGCATGGTAGATTATATGATTGTCTGATTCAAAATGGCCAATGCCAGTCCATTTTGGCTCAGTAATGCCTAGGATATCAATATTTATGCATTTCATTTTATTTTTGACAACTTCCAATTTTCCTAGATTCATACTTCATACATTCCATGTTCTGATTATTAATAGATATTTGCAGCTGTTTCTTCTCATTTTGAGTTGTGCCACATCAGCAAATGAAGGTCCTAAAAGATTTACTCCATCAACGTCTTTAAGGTCAACTCTACTTTGAGGGGCAGCCCTTCCGTAGTCATATTTTCAATGCCTTCCAACTTGATGGGCTCATCTTCTGGCACTATATTTAATGCTCTACTGCTATTCATAAGGTTTTTGCTGACTTTTTTTTTTTTTTTTCCCTTAGAAGTAGATTGCCAGGTCCTTCTTTTCAGTTTGTCTTAGTATGGAAGCTCTGCTGAAACCTGTCCACCATGGGTGATCCTGCTAATATTTGAAATACTGGTGGTATAGCTTCCAGCAGCATAGCAACACACAAGCCACCACAATGCAACAAACTGACACACGGGTGGTGGCTAATGCTGATTGAAACTATGAAGTTAATGATAAATAGAATCTTTATAGTGCATTGGATGAAATCCATACATAAACATAACACAGGGCAGAAAAGCACCTGACTTTAATGTATAAACAACATAAAACAATAATTTAGAGTTAAAAGGAACTTCAGAGGGTCGAGCTCACTTTCTCATTTTTCAATTGGGAAAAAAAAAACCCAAAACTGAACCCTCCTTTAAATGATTGGGAAGTTTCAATCAACCTTTAATAGAGGAGGTGGTATTGAAACCTGGTTCTTCTGATCCAACACCATTACATCTTTAGAGTCTATTTGCTTTTTTGTCTCTTTGTTTCTTAGTAGTTATTGAGATATTTTTGTATTTAGAGTTTATGTATTTAACTTTTACTTTTTCCTTTTCACACATAAAAATGAGATAATACTATTGTATATTAAAAATATATAATTGAATTTTTATTGTTTTATTTATGCCAGTTAAATTTCTTTTTCTTGCCAGTTTGTTCTCCCCCCACAGTGCTTTAAGAGAACTTTGTAAATGTGGAAAGGAACAGTGTCTTCAAATATGCCCATTCATCTAGACACCATAATTTGTCTGCATGATTTGAAGTCTGAAGTGCTCCAAAATACTTACGACTGACTGATGTCTCATAGCTCCTATTTGGTGTCAAATCAATGTGTATTATCACTGTAGAACTCTGTGAACAGCTTATAAAATTTAATGTGCAGGGAGAAGGCAAACTATTCCGATTATACTGTTTGTTGCTTTCCCCTGCTCATTTTCCACAAGTGAGACTCTCTCTCTCTTTCCTTAAACACAATCCACCAAGGATAAAGTCTCTCACTCTGCTTAATCACACTCTTTCCCCACACAGAACATACAGGGTGGGGGCAAGGGAACTGTGTTTTTACTCAAGGGCTAATTACCTGAACTTTCCACAATGTTATAAAAAGATGGTTTGAAAAATGAAAGAAAAGTAGCTGGTTTTATAGACCTATAGCTATCTCCATGATTCCCAACTAGTGGCAATTCCTCAGGGGATATTTGGCAATGTCTGGGGACATTTTTGGTTGTAACAACTGGGGGAAAGATGGTGCTACTGATGTCTAGTTGGTAGAGACCAAGGATGCTGCTAAACATCCTACAATGCACAGCACAGCCCCCCTACAACAAAGAATTGTTTTTGTGTGCTGTTGAGTCAATTCCAACTCATAGGGACCCTATAGGACAGAGTAGAACAGCCCTATAGGGTTTTCTAGGCTGTAATCTCTACTGGAGGAGCTCTGGTGGCACAATGTTGAAAGCGCTTGGTAGCTAACCAAAAGGTCAGGGCTTGAACTGAGCAGCCACTCTGTGGGAGAAAGGTGTGGCAGTCTGCTTCTGTAAAGATTTACAGCCTTGGAAGCCCTGTGGAGCAGTTCTACTCTGTCCTATAGGGTCGCTATGACTGGGAATTCTCTCGACTGCAATGGGTTTTTGGCCACAGTTAATATTTATGGAAGCAGATGGCATGGTCTTTTCTCCTGAGAAGTGGCTCGTGGGTTCAAACCACTGATCTTTTGGTTAGCAGCCAAGAGCTTAACTATTGCACCAAGAGGACTCTTTTAAAAAACAAACCAAACCCATTACCATGGAGTTGACACCAACTCATACCGACCCTGCAGAACAGAGTAGAAGTGCCCCACAGGTTTTCTAAGGTTGTAATCTTTACAGAAACAGACTGCCACATCTTTCTGCTATGGAGTGCCTGGTAGGTTCAAACTGTCGACTTTTTGGTTAGCAGCCAAATGCTTAACCACTGCACCACCAGGGCCCCTCACCAGGGCTTCTCACACAACCCAAAATATCAATAATGTAGAGGTTAAGAAACCTTGCTAACACCTCAAATTTAAAATTTCTACATCTCTTTAACACACAAACGTTTAGTCCTTCAGAAAGTATATTGCAAAGAGGGGGCCAAGATAATGGAGTAGTCAGACACTTCCAGTGGACCCTCTTACAACCAAGACCAGAAAAAAACAAGTGAATTGCTTATATATGGTAATCTGGGAGCCAGGAACATTAAAGGCAGAGTTGAGGAACCGGACTGAGTGGCAGAGGGAGGGAGAGACAATTCAGAAGCAGCAAGGAGTTGCCAGATCTGACACAGTGAGAGCCTGAGCCCTTCAGACCTGACCAACTGGGGGGTGAGCAGTGAGGCAGGCAAGCAGCAGTCCTCGGGAGGCACATTTTCTGCACCAGGAGACACACAGTGCCAGAGAGTCTACTTGGCCACCCAGAACCAGTGAGAAGTAGCCCTCATAGATGAAAGATAAGTAATTGCGTATGGCCTACCGCACAGATCAAAAACACCCCACTTAGGGAAAAACCTCTCTCCCATTTAGCTACCCACTCCCTGCTCTGCACTGGGTCCCAGGCCAGCTTCAGCAATTGCCGAGTCCCCTGATCTGGAAGTAGGGTCCATCACATGCCCGGAGCCATTCTCCCTGCCTTAGAGAGTGAACAAATTAACAAACGGGGGAAAAAATAGACTGCCAGCTCCCCTAAGCCAGGTATCCAGGGTGGGCACACCTCCTTCACCTAGGTACAGGCGTGAGGGATCCACGGACTTTGAGTGCCTTTCATTACCACAGTACAACAGGGTATATACCAGAAGTCTAACTTCAACTGTTTCAGCCATGAAGTGGCAGGTAATTGACATTTGACACTGCTCTGCCCATTAAGCATGGTCTTCACCTACCTGCATCAGGGGCCTGAGGACTGCTGGCTCCATCCATGCCACCTAGCCATCTGCAGTAGGGGCCCATGAAAAAGAGGTGCCCCCGAGTCCTTACAGCCAACAGCATTAGCTGCTCATAGTCCGGCTGCAAAATCCACCCACCTACATGCTCTAGGAAACAGGGATATGCCTTCCTCCTGGACACTCGGTGGTGGCTGTCAGCCCCCTGCCTTGCTCAGAGTGTGTCCCCCTGCTGCAGCCAGATACCTGCACCTACACCAATCACCCATGCCTGTCTAGGACTGTAAGTGAGAGCCTACACCACACACTTGGTGGCTATCTACCAGGTCACCTGAGCTGAATCCATACAGGAGGAGTGAGTAGACTCCTGAGTTTACATACCTAGTAACAGATCTAACCACCTGGTGACAGGACATTAGAGCTTCAAAGGTACCAATAATCAAACTAGCTCATACAAGCAGACTATTGGCCATATCAAAACAAAACACAAAGCTAGGACACGGTAAGCAAACATAAAATAAATAAATATAATAACTTACTGATGGCTCCGGGACAACAGTCAATATCAAATCACATAAAGAAACAATCCATGATGGCTTCAGCAAACTCCCAAAATAAAGAATCTAGAAATTTTCCAGAGGAGCAAAATTTCTTGGAATTTCTGGAGACAGAATACAAAAGATTAATATACAGAACTCTTCAAAAATTAGGAAGGAAATTAAGCAAAATGCAGAACATGCAATAGAGGAAATTAAAAAGATTAGAGAAGAGCATAATGACAAATTTAACAGGCTGCAAGAATCCATAGAGAGACAGCCATCAGAAATCCAGAAGATGAACAATAAAATTTCAGAATTAGACAATGCAATAGAAACTCATAAAAGCAGAATTGAGGCAATGGAAGTCAGAATTAGTGAGACTGAAGATAAAGCACTTGACTACAACTTATTTGAGGAAAAATCAGACAAAAGGATTAAAAAAAATGAAAAACCCTAAGAATTATGTGGGACTCTATCAAGAGGAATAACCTACGAGTGATTGGAGTAGCAGCACAGGCAGGGATAACAGAAAATACAGAGAGAATTGTGAAGATTTGTTGGCAGAAAACTTCCCTGATATTGTGACAGATGAGAAGATATCTATTCAAGAGTCTCATCAAAACCCATGTAACATACATCCCAAAAGAAATTTACCAAGACATATTATAATCAAACTTGCCAAAACCAAAGATAAAGAGAGAATTTTAAGAGCGGCTAAGGATAAACGAAAAGTCATCTACAAAGGAAATTCAATTAGAAAAGAAGCTCGGACTACTCAGCAGAAACCATGCAGACAAGAAAGCAATAGGATGACATATATAAAGCCTTGAAGGAAAAAACTGCTAGCCAAGAATTATATATCCAGCAAAACTGTCTCTCAAATATGATGGCAAAATTAGGGCATTTACAGACAAACAGAAGTTTAGGGAATTTACAAAAACCAAACCAAAATTACAAGAAATACTAAAGGGAATCGTCTGGTTAGAAAAACAGTAACATCAAATAGCAACCCAAGACTAAAACACAGGACATAGCAACCAGGTATCAACCCAGACAGGGAAGTCGCAAAACTATATCAAAGCTAAAACACTGATAATAGGGAAACAGATGTCAATATGTAAAAGATAACAACATTAAAACAAAAAAAAGGGACTTAAAAAATGTAGACATAGATTTTTCATACAGAGAGGAAGTCAAGGCAATATAAAGAAATAAAAGACTGGTAAAAAACTTAGAAAAATAAATGTAAATATTAAGGCAACCGCAAAGGAAACTAACAATCCTACAAGTCAAAATAAAAAACTGGAAAAATATAAAGACTCAGCAAACACAAAATCAACAACAATGAAAAAGATGAAAAGAAAATACATAAAGAAAAACTACTCAGCTCAGAAAATTAAGGGGAACAAAGAAAATGTGACCAACACACAAAAAAAGACATCAAAATGACAGCACTTAACTCATACCTATCAATAATTATGCTGAAAGCAAATGGACTAAACACACCAATAGAAGAGACAGAGTGGCAGATTAGATAAAAAAAAAACATGATCCGTCTATATGCTGCCTACAGGACACACACCTTAGACTTAAAGACACAAACAAACTACAACTCAAAGGATGAAAAAAAATATATCAAGCAAACAACCCCCAAAAAAGAGCAAGAGTGGCAATACTAATCTCTGACAAAATAGACTTTAAAGTAAAATTCACCATAAAGGATAGGGAAGGACACTATATAATGACTAAAGCATCAATTCACCAAGAGGAAATAACTATAATAAATATTTATGCACCCAATGACAGGGCTCCACAATACATAAAACAAACTCTAACAGCACTGAAAAGAGAGAGAGACAGCTCCACAATAGTAGTAGGATACTTCAACACACCAATTTCGGTGAAGGACAGAACATCCAGAAAGAAGCTCAACAAAGACATGGAAGAACTAAATACTACAATCAGCCAACTTGATCTCATAGACATATTCTTAACACTCCATCCAACAGCAGCCATGTATAATTTCTTTTCCAACGTACATGGAACATTCTCCAGAATAGACCACGTATTGTGCCATAAAGCAAGCCTTAACAAAATCCAAAACATTGAAATATTAAAAAGCATCTTTGTAATGACCTAAAGCCATAAAAGTGGAAATCAACAACAGAAAAAGCAAGGAAAAAAAATCAAACACATGGAAACTGAACAACATCTTGCTCAAAAATTATTGGGTTATAGAAGAAATTAAGGGTGAAATAAAGAAATTCATAGAATCAAATGAGAATAAAACACATCCTACCAGAACCTTTGGGACACAGCAAAAGCAGTGCTCAGAGGTCAGTTTATAGCAATAAATGCACACATTCAAAAAGAAGAAAGGGCCATAATCAAAACATTAACCCTATAACTCAGAGAAATAGAGAGCAGCAAAAGAAGCCTTCAGTCACAGAAGAAAGCAAATAATAAAAATTATAGCAGAATTAAATGAAATAGAAAAACAATTGAAAGAGTTAACAAGACCAAAAGCTGGTTCTTTGAAAAGATCAACAAAATTGATAAACCACTGACCAAATTGACAAAAGAAAAACAGGATAGGAAGCAGATAACCTGTATAAGAAATGAGATGGGTGATATCACAACAGATCCAACTGAAATTAAAAGAATCATAACAGAATACTCTGAAAAATTGTACTCTAACAAATGTGGAAACCTAGGGGAAATGGACAAATTTCTAGAAACTCACTACCTACCTAAACTAACACAAGCAGAGGTAGAATAACTAAATAAACCCATAACAAAAGAAGAAATCGAAAAGGTTATTAAAAAACTCCCAACAAAAAAAAACCCTGGCCTGGATGGCTTCACTGGAGAATTCTACTAAATTTTCAGAGAAGAGTTAACACCACTACTACTAAAGGTATTTCAGAGCATAGAAAAGGATGGATTATTCCCAAACTCATTCTACGAAGCCAGCATAACGCTGATACCAAAACAAGGTAAAGACACCAAAGAAAAAGAAAACTATAGACCAATATCCCTCATGAATATTGACACAAAATCCTCAACAAAATTCTAGCCCATAGAATTCAGCAACATATCAAAAAAGTAATTCACCGTGATCAAGTGGGATTTATACCAACTTTGCAGGGATGGTTCAACATTAGAAAAACAATGTAATCCATCACATAAATAAAACAAATGACAAGAACCACATGATCTTATTAATCTATCTAGAAAAGGCATTTGACAAAGTCCAACACCCATTCATGATAAAAACTCTCAACGAAATATGAATAGATGGAAAATTCTTCAATATAATTAAGGGAATTTATACAAAGCCAACAGCCAACATCATCCTACATGGAGAGACTTTGAAAGAATTCCCCCGGAGAACGGGAACCAAACAAGGATGCCTTTATCACCACTCTTATTCAACATTGTGCTGGAGGTCCTAACCAGAGCAATTAGGCTAGAAAAAGAAATAAAGGGCATCCAGATTGGTAGGGAAGAAGTCAAAGTATCTCTATGTCAGATGATATGATCTTATACGCAGAAAACCCCAAAGAATCCACAAGAAAACTACTAGAACTAATACAAGATTTCAGCAAAGTTTCAGGATACAAGCTAAACATACAAAAATCAGTTGGATTCTTTTACACCAACAAAGAGAACCTTGAAGAGCAAATCACCAAATCAATACCATTTACAATAGCCCCCAAGAAGATAAAATACTTAGGAATAAGTCTAACCAGAGATGCAGAACATCTATACAATGAAAACTACAAGACACTACTGCAAGAAACCAAAAGAGACCTATATAAGTGGAAAAACATACCTTGCTCATGGATAGGAAAACTCAACATTGGAAAAATGTCAATTCTACCCAAAGCGATCTACAAATACAATGCAACCCCGATCCAAATTCCAGTGGCATTTTTTAATGAGATGAAGAAACAAATCAACAACTTCGTATGGAAAGGAAAGAGGCCCCAAATAAGTAAAATGTTATTCAAGAAGAAGAACAAAGTGGGAGGCCTCACAGTACCTGATTTTGGAACCTATTATATGCTACAGTAGTCAAAACTGTCTGGTACTGGTACAACAACAGATACATAGACCAATGGAACAGAATTGAGGATCCAGACATGAATTCATCCACCTATGAGCAGCTGATATTTGACAAAGGCCTGAAGTCCATTAATTGGGGAAAAGACAGTCTCTTTAACAAATGGTGCTGGCATAACCGGATATTCATCTGCAAAACACTGAAACAGAACCCATACCTCACGCTATGCATAAAAACTAACTCAAAATGGATCGAAGACTTAAATATAAAATCAAAAACGATAAAGATCATGGAAGAAAAAATAAGGAGAATGCTAGGAGCCCTAATACATGGCGTAAACACAATAAGAACCATAAGTAACAATGCACAAGCACCAGAAGAGAGACTAGATAACTGGGATCTCCTAAAAATCAAACACTTATGCTCATCAAAAGATTTCACCAAAAGAGTAAAAAGAGAGCCTACAGACTGGGAATAAAACTTTTGGCTATGATGGATCCGATCAGTGTCTAATCTTTAAAATCTACAAGAAACTGCAAAACCTCAGTAACAAAAAGACAAATAACCCAATTAAAAAATGGGCAAAGTGTATGAACAGGCACTTTGCCAAAAAAGATATTCAGGTGGCTAACAGACACATGAAGAAATGCTCACGATCATTAGCCATTAGAGAAATGCAGATCAAAACTACAATGAGATATCATCTCACCCCAACAAGGCTAGCATTAATCCAAAAAATTCAAAATAATAAATGCTGGAGAGGCTATGGAGAGACTGGAACACTTATACACTGTTGGTAGGAGTGTAAAATGGTACAACCACTTTGGAAATCTATTTGGCGCTTCCTTAAAAAGCTAGAAATAGAAGTACCATACAGTCCGGCAATCCCGCTTCTTGGAATATATCCTAGAGAAATAAGAGCCGTCACATGAATAGACAGATGCACACCCATGTTCATTGCAGCACAGTCCACAATAGCAAAAAGATGGAAACGACCTAGGTGCCCACCAAGGGACGAATGGATAAACAAATTATGGTATATCTACGCAATGGAATACTATGCAATGATAAAGAACAATGATGAAGCCGTGAAACATCTTATAACATGGAGGAAGCTGGAGGGCATTATGCTGAGTGAATTTAGTCAGTCACAGAAGGACAAACATTGTGTAAGACCACTAGTATAAGAACTCAAGAAAAGGTTTAAGCACAGAAGAAAACATTCTTTGATGGTATGAGGGTGGGGAGGGAGGGTGAGGGTTATTTACTAGCTAGATAGTAGATAATAATTATCTTAGGTGAAGGGAAGGACAGCACACACTACAGGGGAGGTCAGTACAACTGGTCTAAACCAAAGCTAAGAAGTTTCCTGAATACAATCAAACACTTTGAGGGACAGAGTAGCAGGGGTAGGGGTCTGGGGACCATGCTTTCAGGGAACATCTAGGTCAATTGGCATAACAAAGCTTATTAAGAAAATGTTTGCATCCTACTTTGGTGAGTGGCATCTGGGGTCTTAAAAGCTTGCAAGCAGCCGTCTAAGATGCATCAATTGGTCCCAACCACCTGGAGTAAGGAGAATGAAGAACACCAAAGATACAAGGAAAGTATTAGCCCAAGAGACAGAAAGGGCCACATAAACCCGAGACTTCATCAGCTTGAGACCAGAAGAACTAGATGGTGCCAGACACCACCAATGACCACCCTGACAGGGAACACAACAGAGAGTCCTGGATGGAGCAGTAGAAAGGTGGGTTGCAGAACTCAAATTCTAGTAAGAAGAGCAAAGTTAATGGTCTGACTGAGACTGGAGGAACCCTGGAAAGCATGGCCCCTGGATTCTTTATCAGCCCAGAACTAAAACAATTTCCCAGGCCAACTCTTCAGACAGGGATTGGATTGGACTGTGGGATATAACGTGATACTCGTGAGGAGTGTGCCTCTTAGTCAAGTAGATAGAAGAGACTAAACAGGCAGCTTCTGTCTGGAGGTGAGATGGGAAGACAGAGAGGGTTAGGAGCTGGTTGAATGGACATGGGGAATCAGGGGTGGAAAGGAGGAGTGTGCTGTCACAGTATGGGGAGAGCAATTAGGGTCACGTAACAATGTATGTGTAAATTTTTGTATGGGAAAAAATAAAAAAAAGAAAGTGTATTGCAAAGAGACAATTCTGAACTTCATCGTATGTCATGTAGCGAAGCGTCACCTGACTCTTTAAAAGGAGGCTTGTGAAGCACATTACCAAATATAGTTCACAAAGTGGTATCAGAATCCTCCTCAAAGTCTTCTCAGATTTCCACTCTCTTGTATATTCCTCAGTATCACCGTGGTGGAGAAATAAAAATTCCAATGTGTCTTAAACATGTTAGATCACTATGCAAGTCCTTAAATAATTGCCTTTCGAGGAAACTATGTTTCTTGCACCAGACTAGGAATGAGAAAACTTGGGTTGCCTTGCCTCTACCCAGTCCCATATTTAAAAGGGAATTTAGAAGACCGTGGAGTGTCTGACATTCCAGCTGTCAGTGCAAGTGGTTTTGTTTTCTCCGTTCTATTGTCTCCGGAGTCCTTCCTCTAACCAGTCATCACGATTTGAGTTAATGACGGTTGGCGATGCCCTCCAGCCAGCTTGACCGATGTTGTTTAAAAGTTACCTCTGTATAACAGTCAGTGACACGGCTCTGGTGAGGCCATCACTGAATCCAATTAAAAATCTTATTTCTTCCATGCAGTGAGAGAAATCAGGAGTCCAGTTCTCTGTTTCTGGGTTGCTACACCACAAGCTTCTACTGAAGGGGCCTTTGACACTGTCTAGTCCTTGGACAGGCTTCTATGAAAAAATCCTTCAATCGCCCAGGCCAGACAACAATTACTCTTTCACCTCCAGATTCACAGGTAGGTTTTTCTCCTCCTAACAAATAATAAGATAACAAGAAATGAAAATGAAGAAAAATAGCATAGCTATTCATGTCCCATCACAGACGCTTAGGGATTTTTCTGCAAAAAGAGATTTTCTGTTAGGGGGAAAAATGGCTGGAAAAGTAGGTCACGCAGGAGAGAAGCTCTACAAATTGCAGGTATGCCACACTTTGCAGTAGCATTTCTGATTTTAAAAGTAACTTTTGAAGAAGGGTCAAAGCAGAATTCAGTGTGATAATATAATTAAAGACATTTTCAATAAGTCAGCACTTATTTTAGTTCCGTTTTCCCCTTGGAATGAAAATTGTGTAGGCAATTAGTTTAAATTAGGCTACGTGGGGATATTATTTGTATAACAAAAATAAGTTTCTCTTTGTAATTAAATTTAATGGTGTTGCACTGGAGAGAAACTGAGCAAGTTTCTAAGACTTGCACTGCTCTAGTCAATCCAGCGTTCTGAGATTCATTCTTAGAACAAGTCATTTTGCTACATCCCTGACAAAGTCTGCATTTTTAACATGCTAAGCAGACATTTCTAGCTGCGGTGGAATTTAAGTAAATCATTTTTCTCTGAGGCTCATCTAAGTTCCAGTACTTCCTAGGTTGTTTTGATGTTGCTAAAACTTTGCTTTTGTTTTAATCCTCCTAAAGAATGTACAGAACAGCTTCTAATTATCATGTATCTGCCTATGTACATAAATTTAAAATTGAAACTTGGGGACTATTCATATATTTTAAGCCCTTGTTCAGGACCTGATTATTCATGAACAGAGGCCTAGTTATATAACATGTTTATCCACATGCACAAACACATATTCATAAAATGTATTATGTGTATAAATCGCTGGTTGAAATTTTACAGTTGGTATGTATAACTTTATAATCACAAAAACATAATAAAGAGGAAAATACTTGCTATTCCTTACTACATACAAAATCCAGATTTGGTTTATTATTATTTTTTAGATACTGTCCTGGAGCCCTGGTGGTGCCGTGGTTAAGAGCTCGGCTGCTAACCTAAAGGTTGGCAGTTCGAATCCACCAGCTGCTCCTTGGAAATTCTGTGGGGCAATTCTACTCGTCCTATAGGGTCATTATGAGTCGGAATTGACTCAAAGGCGACAGGTTTGGGGTTTTTTTGGTCCCTGGAGGCAGAGTGAGTCGGTTTTCTAATATCAAACTCTCTTTCTACTGAGTTTAGTAAGAAAGAATTATTGCATACTAACAAAAACAAGATGACTAGCCAGGCTGATTTGGGTGCATATCCTGCTCTGTAATTCACTACCTTTAATATTTCAGATAAGTTACTTAAGCTCTCTAAGTCTCAGCTCATTTATCTATAAAATGAGGGAAATAATAGTTATACAATAGGGCTGTTTCAAAGATTAAATGGATTAATATACTAAAAGTACTAAGCATAGTCATAGTAAGTAGTTAACAGTTGATACTAATGTTATCATTGTTACTGTTTTTGTTGTTATTAATAGGAAAATGAGAGGTGATCAGGTAAAAATAAAACATCAAATGATGCTATTTAAAATGTTTAAGTTAATATTGCTCTATGAACTGCTCTGGTCTCCAAAGTGATTAAAGTAAGGTTCATGAAGCAATTTCCAAATGAATAATGGTGCTTCATTTCTGCTGGATCTTTTTCTTATATTCTTCTCTGTACCTAGAATATCCTTTCCCACTTGTTACCAATCAATGGCTACTCATTCCACAGAAACTAACTTAGGTATATTTACCCTGCAAACTTTTGCCTAATCTTTCCCAAGCCCTCACTAGACATAGTGCTTTTCCTCATTAATATACTTTGTTTATAACATTGATAAAGCATTTAGCACATTTACTACTTCATTACTTACATATTAAGATGTAAGTAATGTTACTGATGAAGGTCAAAGACTACAGCTTTCAATATGGATTATACCTGAACATAAAGAAAACAAAAATCTTCACAACTGGACTGATAAACAACATCATGATAAATGGCGAAGAAATTGAAGCTATCAAGGATTTCATTCTACTTGGATCGATAATCAGTGTTCATGGAAGCAGCAGGGAAGAAACCACATGACACATTGGATTGGGCAAATTTGCTGCAAAGGACCTCTTTAAATTATTAAGAACCAAAGAGATGTCACTTTGATTACTAAGGTATGCCTTACTTAAGTCATGGTCTTTTCAATCACTTCATATGTATATAAAAGCTGCACAATGAAAAAAGAAAGATTGAAGAGGAAGAATTGCATTTAAAAAGTGGTATTGGTGAAGAATATTCAGTATACCATGGGCTGCCAGAAGAACAAATGAATCCGCTTTGGAGGAAGTACAGCCAGAAGGCTCTTTAGAAGTGAGGGTGCTGACACTTCATCTTGCTTGCTTTGAACACGTCATCATGAAAGACCAGTCGTTAGAAAAAATATCATGTTTGGTAAATATAGAGGATCGGTGACAACGAGGGAAACTCTCCATGAGACGGATTGATGCAGTAGCTGCCACAATGGTCTCAGGCATATCAACAATTGAGAGGATGGTGCAGGACCTGGCAATGTTTCATTCTGTTATACATAAGGTTGCCATAAATAGGAGCCAACTCTATAGCAGCGAATAACAACAACTTACATGTTTATTCCCCATAGTAGTCTTATTAACTTGAATGCCAAAGTCACATCTTACTCATTTTTCCTTTCCTCGTGCATAGCAATTTCAGGCCTATCACTATACATACTTGGAGATGAATGAATGGATGAATATATTTTTCTAGCACAATTTCTGATTGGTTAATTTATTATAAATCAATAGTAGCCTTATTCTTCGATCACTTTTTGTTTTCTCTCTTAAAAACATTCTTCAGTTGTGTTATGGTGACAATTATTTCCCTTACTATAATGTTTACCAGATGATTGGCATTATTTATTCTTGCAAGTATTTGTTTTTAATTTCTCAGCATGGTGTTTCCTTTATTGATTGAAATTTAAGAAAAAAGGAAAATAAACAAATTAAGTGCCTTTTTTCTAACCTGTTGCCCATGTTTCTTTCATTCCCTCCATACCCACTCTCTCCTAACCACTTCCAATGGACTGTCCCTGCCCATCACTTTACAGAACCAACACTATAAATTGTCACCAGTGACTCTCAATAACCAAATTCAGAAGTGCTTTCTTAGCCCTTAATCTCGTTTTTCTTTGAAGTGTATTTTACCTTGCTCATCCTTCTTTTCTTATTTTCTGTAATAGCACATTATAGTCTCACTTATTTCTTTTTCTTGTTCTAAGAGGCTAAGTGTTGCAGGGAATAACAGAGAAAAGTTAGAGAATATAGAAACTTTTTTCTTTATGGAATAATTTTTTATAGAACAAGTTTGAGGAAGCTGGTAGTGTTGACAGGTGTTGGTTTTAAGAAGGAAATGTTGGAATGGTTGTATTAATGGAAGGTAGGAAACCACCAAAGCATACATCTAGAGAAACAATTGTGAATTTCAGAGATGAAGACAGAATTTTAGAAGGTTGTCTTTAAGTGTAGTTGGCAGAATTAGAGAAATTTTGTGAGAGATGTTTAGTAATACAGTTGTTGTTGGGTGCTGTCAAGTTGATTTTGATTCGTAGTGACCCCATGTGACAGAGTAGAACTGCCCCATAGTTTTCTAGGCTGTAATGTTTACAGGTATAGGACATATATAACAAATAAATTCCAAGATTTTATTTGTAATTTTTATATGAGTTATAAAGTCCTAATCTGGCTTAGGCAAACTCTTGATTATTACCCAAAATCTAGATATCAGTGGAGAACTATAAATATTTATTGATTAATTTACAGCACCAAATCCTTCCACACACTTAATAGCATTATAACATAATGAAGACAACACCACAAGCCATTCACAAATGTCAACCCTTTAACTATTAATCACACTTTGTGTAATCTATATAATTCTGATTTTTTTTAACCCAAGACAAGTACAATTGCTTTTTGGGATATTCTAATTAACTTACATTTATATGACCTTTAAGAAATAATCAATGTCTGTGAAAATGTTGGAGAAAAAAATATAGAGGGAAGGTGGATAAAAATACAAATGTGAAATTGCTCTGTTGACTAAACCAAGAAACTTAGAGGAAAAAGAATAAATCTTTCCTCAAACCTGTAAAATGTACAGATAATACAGAAACCAAACAGGTAGAAATGCACCTCAGAAAGTATTTAAAAATGGCAGATTAAAATGCACAGAAAGAAAGGGAAAGACAGACACAGAGAGAGGAGAGATGGTGCAGGAGCATGTGATTTGAGGCAATTCTGAGAAAAAGCAGGACTTAAGAAAGAACTCATTAGCCTAACAGAATTTGAGAGAATCCTGATAGAGATGCAAATTTGGAGGTGAGTGAAAAGATTTTAGCAGAGCTGATTTCTACTAGTAGAGAAGGGGAAGGAGATAGAAAAATTCAGAAGTCCATGAGAAATGACAAGTACTCCCGAAATAAACCTGGAGCACAAAGTACAGTTTGAAAAATATTTCAAGTAGTGTTAAAATGGGTTATTGAAAGTATCTGTGAGTGCTGTCAGATTGTGGAAGGACACGTACACTTAGAAATGCAAATCTGAAGTTTGCTTCACAGAATTCTCTTTAAAAGCATTGCTGATTTTTGCAAAAATAACTGGCTTTCTCTTTCCTCTCCCTCTGTGTAAAAGGCCCCTTTGGGATTCTTTACATACAGGTGCTTTGCTTTTCACTTCAGTTTTGCTACAGCTGTAGTGGAATATTTGGGTGTGACCCTTTGAAAGAAGCTAAGATTTGCTCTGATAGTGAAACTTTCAAAAATGGTATAAAACCTGTTACCACCCAGTCAATTCTGACTTATAGTGACTCTATAGGACAGAGTAGAACTACCCCATAGGGTTTCCAAGGAGCAGCTGGTGGATTTGAACTGTTTGAACTGCTGACCTTTTGGTTAGTAGCCAAGCTCTTAACCACTGCGTCACCAGGGCTCCCAGAAAGGGTATAGTCTCAGGATTTTATAAGTAAAGTCACTCAGTATTGAAAAAGAAGAAGAAAAACAAAACAAAATCAGGGAATTGTTTTAAATTTTGAGAGTTTGTCATGACATCAATAGGTTAGTTTAAATCTGGATAAAGCCTTTCAAACTTTGGTGTATGTGATCTGAAAGTTTGGGCAAAGAGTTTAATTACAGCAACTGTGATATTTTGTATTTAGGGTGTTATATATAACTTGTTGAGCATTTATAACTGGGAGCTAGGACACAGGGTTATATTTAAAAGAAAGTGACATAAAGTTCATACAAAAAAAACAGACATGGAAAATATTATCCTACTTTTATTCATGACACTAATAGTAGCAGTTAATTTTCCTAATGCCCTATACATAAAATATCTTCATATTCTACATAAGGAATTTAAAATTTGCATTGTTTTATGTACAAACCCATTTCTATTGATTTGCTGTTTGTCAGAAGAATAACAACCAGGAATCATGCATAGCTTCTGTAACTTTTAGAAAACAATAAGTTGACATATCATTTTCCATCTTCAGTTAGATAAATAACAAATAAAACGCAATCAGCCCACTTGTGAGCCCACTTATATTTCTTAAGAAAACTAAAATGGAAAATTATTAAATGCTAATACTTTACAATAGGAAGCTACTTTTATTGAAACATTCATTTCACACACATTTTGTTTTATTCAATATTGATATCTCTGATAGATGATATATTTGATCCAAGCCTAGGACATAAATGTAGTGTCTTAATTAACAGGTGATAGATATTACTAAGAGAACAATGCATCGGATTTAATAGAGCTGTACTATATCTGGTTCTGAAAGTGTTGGTCTTTTTAGTGAGAGATTAATCCATTTCAAAAGGTGATGCATCTCTTTCAGTATGAGATAAATCAAATCTATAATGAATTTTTTTAGTGTGCAAAGGTAAGACAAGGAACAAGTTTGCCCTCAAGTGGACTTCAAAGGGAGATCAGCATTTCTAAACAGGAAGGGGAAAAAAAAGTTGAACCATGTGTTTATGTATTCAGATTAACAGGAATGAGGCTGAAAAAAAGGTGTCTCATTTCTAATAGAAGCTTTTTGCTTTTGGAGCATCTTTTATTTTCCTAGGGTGCTCCATTATATATTCCTTCATTGAAATGGAATACAGCAATTTTAGTAACAATTCAAAATATTCAAATACTTTGGACATCAATTAGTTATTGTTAAAATAAGACAACTTTGAAAATCTCAAATTTCCTTCTCTATTAGTCATTCGTTATGCAAAAAATCTTCACAAAATGTATGATTAAAGCTAGATGGTAATGTCTAAATTGCTTTTGGATTTTAAGATGTTGTCATTTTATTATTTTTTTGAATTACATTATTTCTATAACTTTGGTTACATTATGAACCCTGGTCTCACAGTGGCTAAGTGCTTGGCTGCTAACCTAAGGGTTGGTGGTTTGAACTCACCAGCCACTCCCCTGGCAAAAGATGTGACAGTCTGCTTCCATAAAGATTACAGCCTAGGAAATTCTATGGGGGCAGTTCTACTCTGTCCTACAGGGTTGCTATGATTCAGAATCGACTCCATGGCAGTGAGATTAGGTTTTGTGTTTTTTTTTGCTAACATTTGATTTTCCTCAAGAAAATCAATTATAAACCCTCCTAACAAAAGAAGGCTAGGCTTATTATGCTTAATAAAATGTAGCACTCTTCCATTACTCAGTACTTAATTTTATCAGTAAGTAATTTGTAACATCAGTTCAGCTTTTCCAATTTCTCCAAGAAGAATCCTACCCTTTAGGCTCAGTTATTTTCCTCAGTTTTATGAAAACAAGCCACAGCACCTACAGTTCCTGGCAAATACCAAAAAAAACAAAACAATGCAAACCCGTTGCCATTGAGACAATTCAGACTCACAGTGACCTTATAGGACAGAGTAGAACTGCCCCATTGGGTTTTCAAGGAGCAGCTGGTGGATTTGAACTGCTAAGCTTTTGGATAGCAGTCGAGCAGTCTCCTCCTGACAAATAAACCAAGCCAAACCAAACCCATTGGCAGTGAGTCAATTCAGAGTCACAGTGACCCTATAGGACAGAGTAGATATGGCCCATAGAGTTTCCAAGGAGAGGCTGGTGGATTCAAACTGAGGACATTTTGGTAGCAGCTGAGCTCTTAACCACTGCACCACCAGGGCTCCTCCTGGAAAATAGTAAGTGCTTGATATTTGAAATTAATGAATGAATTTGCATGTCTTTTCTTTGTTGTACTAATGATCTGGAATGTTTTTCCTTATTTTCCTTACATTCTATGTTTTTCATGTTGTGAAAAAAAAGTAAACATTTAATAGAAACCAAATACAAGGTTCTTTATCAGAGAACCTACTTAAAGGATGATGTAAAGTAGATTTTATTTTGTTTGTCAGTCGTTATGAAATAGCTTTTGAAAATATACTCCCAGTTTTAATGCAATTGGGTAATTTTTTACTTCACACATAAATACTTAATGGGTATAATGGGTACAAATCATTAAAAAAATGAATGTAAGTTTACAGAGGATTTTTTCTTAATTTCAATAAATAGTCATAGAATTAGAACTAAAAATAAATAGTTTACACATTAATTAAAATTGTATAGGTTGTACTACAAGAAGAAACTGTCGTAGAGGTTTATTTATCAGGAATCATAAGGGGCTCTTCTGCATCATTTTCACTTAGGAGCCCAGACAACGTAACTGCCCTTCACTGTGGCCATGGAAAGAAAAAATGGAGGATAACTCCTTGACTTTTAATGCCTTCACCAGGAAGTTAAACATTTCATGTCCTATCATTTATCACTGGCCAGTGCAAGTCATATGATAATGTCAAGTGACATAAATTCAAGAGGGCATGAGGTGTAATTCTCCAATATGCTCATACGTATATGTCCCTGGGTGGCACAAACTGTTTGCACTCAACTACTGATCTAAAGGTTGGCTGTTCAAACCCACCCAATGGGGCCTCAGAGGAAAAGCCTGGAGATCTATTTCTGTAAAGATTACAGCCCAAAAAAACCCTACTCTGTAACATATGGGGTCACCATGAGTCCGAATACGCTTGTCTGCAATGGATTTTTTTTTTCTGTTTTGTTTTTGTAGGAGACCAGAGTGGTGAAAAGTTGCAACAGCTTTCACAGCTTGAAAGAAAAGATTACAACTTAAAGGGATTCAAATTCTTCTTTTCTAATGTGAAGAAGTTAACCTCAAAGTAAACAAACATCACAGCATAGAAGAAAAATATGTAGTCTTCCATAAGAAATATATATAGCTATAAATGATTCACACATAAAAGAGCTCACATACAAGACTTTTCTGCCTTGTCTTTTCTGGTTTGTCTTTAAGCTACTTCTCTGAGTTATCTCTATAAATTCATTTAGTGAACAAAATATGAACAGTATTTATCACATAGTAAATTTTCAGTACATATTTGTTACATAACAATGAAATTGGCAATAATGAATGTGACACCACATCTAAGATCTAGGGGTGATAACATCATTCTAAACTTTGTCAGATTATGGAAAGAGACATGAAGGCCGTGTGAAGAGAGTAGCGTGGAGGATGATTAATGAGGGTCTGAGCTTTTGTAATCTGAAATATCTAGGCATCCAGTGTCAGTGTCAGGAGTGAATAGTGAGAACTCTATAAAAGAAGGGCACTGCCGATAGAATTTGAAGATGACAGAATTCGACCCAATAAAACAATCAGATTTTTTCACAGGAGTGAACCACTACCAATTTCTGTCAAGTCGATTCCAACACATGGTAGCCCCCGTGTGTCAGAGTAGTATTGCACTCCCTAGGGTTTGCAATGGCTGTAATCTTATGGAAGACCCTTGGGTGCCAAAAATGGTTTGCCCTCAACTACTAACCTAAAGGTTGGAAGTTCAGACCCACCTAGCAGCTCAGCAGCAGAGGCTTTGCAATCTTCTTCTGCAAAAATTACAGCCAGAAATACCCCATGGAGAAATTCTACTCTGTAACATATGGAGTCGTCATGAGTCAGAATTGACTAGATGGCACAATGAGTTTGGTTTTTTCAGTTTAATTTTACTAAGTTTGTATTGAAAATCTACTGTGTGATAAGTACTGTTCAGATTATGTTCACTAAATGAATTCATAAAGAAAAATCAGAGAAGTAGCTTAAAGATAAACCAGAAGTAGATTGCCAAGCCTTTCTTCCGAGGTGCCTGCGGGTGGACCCGAATCTCCGACCCTCTGGTTAGCAGCTGAATGCATAACATTTTATACTACCCAGGGACTCCTCAAAAAAGTGAAATAAACAAACAAAAAATCCATTGCCTTCAAGTTGATTGTGACACATGAGGTGAAGACCCCTAGAAATATTTACTTTGTATAAACCAACAACCCAATCTAAGATAGTTCCTATGCACAGCTAGATTCAAGAACCAATTGATTGGACTTTTAAGGGCTCTTCTAAGCATGAATGTTTAAGATTCCCTTGCAAATGTTCTCATAGTTATTCTAAATCTCACAGATCTGCCCCTTTCTCTGAATGTCTTTCTGCATCATACACTTAAGCTCTTAACTATATGCTCACTGGTGTTATTCACCTTTATTTCCAACAATATTATAAGAAATTTTAGGTCAGAACCCATGATCTATATTCTATAAAGCCCCTATATTAAAAATTCTGAAGGCTTGTTTCACGGAGAAATGAATTTAGATATAATGGAATTTAATGCTATTATGGTAACACCCTGATTAACCAGAGTTTGTTCTGGTTAATAGCATTTTCTAATAATTAAATTTAACTAGTGAATTCTATTCCTTTAAAATGTTGTCAAAATTCTTTTCTGTGTCAAATGCATTAGTTCATTTACGACTTTAATAAGTAAAATACAGTGAAGATAATTGAATTTCTTTGATAAATCAAGGATCTTGTAGTGCCTGCAGGGGTTTCATTCTGAAACCAATTTCTCAACATCTTATGGTCCTGGAGAGGTACATATAAAAGATTAACACAAATTTGACAACTCCAGGATTGAGCCAGGAAGCAAAATTTCCCTGAAGTAAAACACACTCATAATTTCCTATATTTTTTAACATCCTTCAAAAGTTCTGGATGAACCAAATAAATTTTGGTTAGTTGGGGATTGAATTTAATTAAATGCTGTTAATTCAATGCCTTGCTATGTTGAAAAAATAAATTTATTTTTAAAAAAATTCTTCCCAATTTCCCAGTGTGTTGAAAAGGCTCGAGATTATTTTAAAAAAATCTGGTATCTACCTAATGGCTATATAACTGTGTATGTGTGCATGTATGTAGGTTAATTTGTGCAATTATGAAAAAAATTACAAACTTATCAAGAAGTATATCTTCTTTCCAGGTGAAAGTTGTCACATTTTATCACATATGTTAGAATTTTTGAAGAAAATGAAATATCACGTACTCATATTAGCCCTCTCTCCTTTCCTGGAACTGCCAGACTTTTGATTAGCAGCCTGAACTCTTATCCACTTTGTCACCAGGGCTCCCCTCTAAACGCAGTGTCTATCTAAATTTATCATTATATGCAAACACTGAGGGGTAGTTCTACTCTCATACGGGGTCACTGTCAGTCGAAAATCAGCTTGATGGCACCTGACAACAGTAACAAGAACAAGTATAGAGAGATAAAGAAAGAGAATGCCCTAGTGGAGCCATGGTTAAGCACTCAGTTGTTAACTAAAAGATAGGTGGTTTGGACCCACCAGACACTCCTGTGAGAAAGATGTGACAGTCTGCGTCGGTAAAGATTTATAGCCTTGGAATCCCTATGGGGCAGTTCTACTCTGTCCTATGAGGTCGCTATGAGTCAGAATCGACACAGTGACAATGGGCATATATCTGTCTATCTGTCTGTCTATCTATCTATGCACACATACATATGTACTCATATGTACACAAATATACGCATACGTATATATGTAGTTCATGTTATATAAATACTTTCAGTCCCATTGCCTTCCAGTAGATTCTAACACAGTGACCTTATGGGACAGAGTAAAACCGCCCCATAAGGATTCCAAGGAGCAGCTGGTGGATTCCAACTGCCGACTTTTTGTTAGCAGAGGAGATCTTAACCACTGCTCCATAAGTAAATTGAAATAAATGCAGCTGAACTTTTGAAAATGCCTGAAATTGAGATCCATGAAGACATATAAGGCCAAAAAGCATGATTAGAAAGTAAATTAGGTCAAGAACAATGCAATATTCATGGATTCTAAACAAAGAGGACGAGACCCAATAGAGATGAAGTAGTGAGTATCTCTGAATTCTGCAAAGAAGTCAAAAATTACTGGGAATGGGTTTTAGTTGTTAAGAGGTTCTTGACTATTTTGAATGAAACGATTTCAGTTGAGTAGTAAGAAGAAAACACGTACATTAAAAGGCATTAAAGTAGTAGGAGGGACTAGCAAGCTGTTTGATTGTGAACAGATATGTAGATACACTATTACAGGAAGGTGGAAGAACATATGGCAAGTGGCTAGAGCCTGGGCTTTAGAATCAGATCTGGGCCCCACTGGGGCACTCCACTTCTTTGCTGTGCTTTCTTGGGCCAGGGCTAGTTATATATTTTGTGGGGTCCAGTGCAAAATTAAAATCAAAATTTCCTTGTTCGAAAAGCAGGAAGAAAGGCTGACGATGTCACTAAAATATAAAACTTTCATTTTCTTCCACAGTTTACCTCTCAAATTGTCATGGTGCTTTTTATTTCTTATTTAATATCATTCTCAGTAAAGGAAGGGGCCCTGGTGGCACAGTGGTTAATCATTTGGCTGCTAACCAAAGGGTTGGCAGTTTGAATCCACCAACTGCTCCTTGGAAACCCCATGGGGCAGTTCCACTCTGTCCTATACAGTCGTTATGAATCAGAATCAACTCAATAGCAACAGGTTTGGTTTGGGTTTCGGAAGTAAAGGAAAATTAAAATTTTGAGTTACTAGCATAAATTTTACCTTTCATCTTTATATGTGAAATGTCAGTTTTAGATGTAAATATAAGACCACTGAAGTCAAAGGTGGAATCATCAAAATTACACAATTAGTATTTTTTAAGTCTTACATACATGTGCATTTCAAACATACCATAGCAGTGGAAATCCTGCACAAAACTAATTCACTGCTTTTATTTTATTCTTGTCACATGGACACTCTATCAACACCTTCTACCAGTGGCTTATGGGTGAGTAAGGAAAGACTGAAAGAAAAAAGAACTATTACCCTATCTTTCCTGTTCCTTCCCTGTCATCAGTTTTAACATAAGTGTTTGGCTAACGATACAGGGAAATAACATGAGTAACAAAAGATATGATAGGGGAATTTGGTCATGTGTGTTTCTTAGAGTACCATTGTCTTCTTTCTGTCTTCCAGCAAACTCTGGTTCAAAAGGAAAGTATGACCTCTTGGGGTGTCATGAACAGCTATGTCTACTCAATCATGAACATAGTACACTTACTTTGTATTCATTTTGAGTCTCACTGAACTCCCACACACAGTGAATCTACCAGAATTCTGTGATCATGGTGGGGCATTGTAAGCACTACGCGTAAATGGGTGAAAGGAATGGCAGTGGACACGCTTAGAGCATACACCTCCTGTGCTCACACACATTCTCTATTGTCCCAGTGGAATTCACTTACAAAACAGAAATTAAAAAATAAAATTATTAAGAATTTCAAGACAGCAACAACAGAGCATTAAACCAAGAATGAGGCCCTTCTGAGCACAGGGACCCTTGCAACTGCCGAGATCACATTCCCATGAAGCTGACTCTGCTTGAGCGCAATCTTATCTTCTCTGCACCCTAGAAAATGTGGTTAATAATAGTATCTACTTCTAAAAATTAAGTGAAATAATGATAATACAAATTTTAACACAGTGCCCATAAATTTGTGTTATTATTACTAGCTTCTTATATAACCAAAAAGGAGGGAAAGCAGTATAGAATGGGAGTTCAAGTGGATAATTTAGGTAGAGAGATTTTATCTCTGTGAAAAAGAAGAGATTGTAAATGGAAGGAAGAGAGGGATGACTGATGGAGAAAGATTCTAGAGAATCAGGAGGAGTTGGTTGCATGAACATTAACCATAAGATTGGTCTTGGCGATAAGAAATGTCAGGTTGTCTTTCATGACAGGTCAGAAAGGATTAGAGTAGCCACTGGCATCATCTGACCATTTTTTATTTCAATACATCTTGCCCTAGAAAAATTCTTACCAGTAAGGATCCCAAGGATTATAGAAGTACCAAGCATTGAAGCCATGAAGATATTTAAAAAGCAGATGGGACTTACTCAGATTTTGTACCCAGAAATTTGTAAGGTAAGATTTGTACTTAAAGACTTATTTTGTGGATTAAAATCTTGAGTTTTCATTATTATTATCACTATAAAAACATATGTATATCTTCTCTTGTATACAAATCTTCTTTCTAATTTTCTCCAATGTGCTGACAAGAAAATGCATCTATGTATGTTGCAAATAGTGTCTAATTATGATGTTTTAATATAAAATGGACCACTTTAAAATCTGGCATAATTTGATTAACCAGATTGAGCAAACTTAATATAACATGTTGTGGGAGGACATACTTGCCCCTAAAACTCTTGTAACAAGGAGAAAATAATTTATGTGAAAAACTAAAAAAAAAAAAAATTCTAGCTCATTTGATATTTTTATTTCTGAAAATTTGAAATTTTTTTTTCCTTTATAACTTGTCTGTGTCACTATGGAATGATTTTAAAAAATTGACCCTTTTTTTCCTTTGGGATGTCAGATAATTGTCCATATCCCCTGTTTGTTTTGACCTGGCAAATATCTGAAATGAAAATATGATATTTTTTGAAAGCACAGATATAGATGACTACATTATAATAGGGTTTAGAAGGTAGAATTAGGGTACAATTTAGTTAGCAAAGAACATAGCTAAATAAATCCTGTCCAAAATTTAGAAAATGTTAGATGAAAAAATTGAAAGGGATATAAAAATTTCAGCTCTAACAGTAAAGGGAAAGTTATAGAATTTCAGAAGTCAGAGCAAGAAGAATCTTACCTGTTATCTTGCAAAAAGATCTAGGGTGTCTGAAGTTCTTAAGAGATCATCTATGACAAGAAGTTGTACCAGTTGTGAAATAACAAATAATGTGTGATAAAGCTATTCTAAACAACGTTAACCAGTTTACTGTAAGACTTGTCAGAAGTTAAAATGTACATTGGGAATTTTAGGTTACAAGGAACAAGAAATGTTTTCCACACTTATTAGCCCTCCCAAACCCACTTTTTTTTTTTTCTATTGGTAATGTATATTAACATTTTAAATACCTCCCCCAAAATGCATTTAGCAAACACCGATTATTTCATGTATTTCTGGAGTGAATAAGGACTTTTAAAATCACACAAATAATTAATGGCAGTGAGAGAGGGACAAAAGATATTAATATTGTTGAACACTAATAGTAATTTGATAGTACTTACTATCTGACAACCACTATTCTAAGCATATTATATATATTAACGTATTTAATACTAACAGCAACACAATGAAGTCCTAAAAAAGAGAGGTCAAATTACTTACCCAAAGTTCACTGCTTATAAATATTGAAACTGTTATTTGAACCCAGGTGGTATGCTTCAAAATTCCCAATACCTCCTGTGTCCTAGGGAAAACTGTTACCCAAAGCAAGTACTTCTCAGTGTGGCTTCTCCTCTATAAAGACATACAGGGGTGAAGAAGGAAGAAGAGTGTTTATTGCAAGAGCTCAGGCAAGGAGCAAGGAGGTTCATAGCTCAGATCAAGCTCTCCAAACAAACAGAGTCAGATGCTTTTATACTGTCTTACAAGGAAGTACATACATACATCACGGACTACATAGGTTATCATGGCACACAGATAAAGTAAGATAAATCCCATTCTTTTTTTTCGTTTGGCATGTAGGCTAGTAAACTGGGTTTGATTGGCTTGAGTCACACCCAGTGCTTTGAGGACAGTGGACAGGAGGGGGCAGGTTCCCTTTGGTTTGAGCAGCTCCCAGTTGAGCTACATCAGTGCTATCACTTAAGGTTTTGTTTGATAATGTCTAAGAAGCTCCAGACTGCATTGTTTTCCAAAACTATATATATATATATATATTTAATTGAAAAATAAATTAAGTAATACTTTGATTTAAATAACCAAAATAACCATTACATGAAAAATTTGAGCACCTACTCTATGCTAGATACTTTTCAAGATGCTAAGGATAGAGTACTGAACTATGTCAAATTCTTTTCTGTCATGGAATTTACATTTTCATGAGGAAGATGGACACTAGATTTTAATCAAATAAATATATATTGAGATAGGGATAAGGGCTAAGAAAAATAAAATAAAATAGGGAAAGAGAATATAAAGGACTCAGCCAGTGTAATTGGCAACATTATTTGTGGCTATTCTAGTTCATCAGAGTGGGTAGTAGATGCTTCTCTGATAGGTATTATGGGAGCTGAGCCCTAGAAGGTGAGAAGGAGTACTCAGGATAAACTTCTGCTGGAAGAGCAGGTATGGAAAAACTCCTTCAGTAAAGCCCTGGAGTGGGTGATGTTGACGTACAGAAGAATCGGCGAGCAAGCCTTTAGACCATTAGACCATGGTGAGGAGCTGGAATTTTCTTCTAAATGAAATAAGAAGCCCTTGCAGGGATGTAAAGAGTCCCTGGGTGGTGTAAATGATTAAATGCTCAGTTACTAACTGAAAGATTGGAGGTTTGAGTCCACCCAACCATTGAAAACCCTAGGGAGCAGAGTTCTACTCTGACACATGAGGTTACCATGAGTCAGAATCGACTTGAAGGCAGCTGGTGGTGTTGGTGGTACAGAATTTTAAGAAAAAAAATGAGTTTATGTGCCCTGCCCATATCCTTTGGTCCTTAACACTTACTTATTCTTCAACTGACTTTCAACAGCCAGTATATATACCTCTTTGCTTGAGGGGCTTTCTCTGAAGCTTTGAGAGGCTAGTTAGTCTGCCCTCACAAAGGTGGGCAGAAGTGACAGGAATTCACATACCCCTGAGGTAACCCTCAGGGAACAACTGTTGTATTTAAATACCCCACCACTCTCATTCTTCTGATGGCATTACTCCAAGGAGCCATTATCCAGAGTTTCTTTGGGGGAATAAGCTCTAATGAGTCATGGAGGTAACTAGCTAGATAATACACCCTTTATTATCCACCTTCCTTCCTTTTCTCTCTTCTCTACTGCTCTACCATATATTATTTTACTTCCAAAATAAACTTCTGGCACTTAAACCCTTATCTCAGTGTTTGCTTCTGGTGGGAACCAAACTAAGGCAACTTTGATTTACATTCTAAAGTGATCACTTTGGGTGCTATGTGAAGCACAGAATGAAAGCAAGAAAACTAATTAATAAACTATTGCAATAGTCCAAGTGAAAGATGATAGTGGCTTCAATTAAAGATTTAGAGGAAAGCGGACATATTCTGAATATTATTCAAGGATAGGGTGGACAGTAATTGCTAACATGGAGGTGATAGAAAAAAATGATTCAAGGAAAAATCCTGGAATTTGGGCATGAACAAATTGTGTTGATGATGATGCCATTTACTGAAATGGGGGAGATTTAGAGGTTAGATGATCAGGAGAATGGATTAGTAGTAGTTCTTTTTCAGTAATGTTAATTTTGAGTGGGTTGTTAGACATCCAAATAGTCAAGTAAACAATTGGATGATTGAGTTTGTGGTTTTGGGAGGAAAAGATCAGGTGGCTGATGTTGTTCTGGAAGTCATCAGTGTATAACTAGTATTTAATTTCATAGGACTAGATGAGATAAACTAGGAGAAGTATAATGACTAGAGGAGGCCTTAGAGAACAGAGCCTTGGAGCCGAAACATTTATAAGTTTGACAAAATAAAAAATAAGGAGCTAACCAAGAAGTGTATAAAAATAGCCAAGGAGTTGAAGAAAAACTAGAGAAGAGCAGGGATTGCAAGAAAGCTTGAACAAAATGATTCAAGTGCATTGCAATAGTTGAATGTGTGATATGGTCCTGATGATTCAAGAAAATAAGACGATCTTCAAATTCTATAAGACAGAAAACATTAGTGACTTGAAGAGTGTCATTTTGGTGAACTGGTAGGAACAAAACCTGAATGAAGAGTACAAAGAAGAGAATTGGAGGTGAGAACATCAATAAATGAATTATAGACAAGTGGCAGATAGGTAAGAGGTTTTTTGACATTTGCTGAAAATGTGTCAGTAGCTGGAAGTGGATTTGTCCACCTCTCTGTTCCCAGTGATATGAAAACACGTGTGTATGCTGATAGGAATGGAATCATCAGGAGAAGAGATTCTGATGTTTTTTGGAAGTTTGTTTAACACACAGTCGCACAAATACACATGTTCAATATAAGTATAAAGTAGAAACCCATGGCCATCGACTTGATTCTTACTCAGAGAGACCCTCTAGAACTGCCCCACAGGGTTTCCAAAGCTGTAATCTTTATGGAAGCAGATGCCACATCTTTCTCCCGTGGAGTGGCTGGATTCAAACCACCAAATTTTCAGTTAGCAGTTGAGCACTTAACCACTATGCCACCTATATATTTTGACTAAATGCTGAAAAGACTGAGTATTAAAGTCAGCAATGGACTAAAGCTAAGGCTGAAAACAAATATCACTCTTGTAATAATGTACTTCTATGATTTAAGAATAAATAATGCTTAAGGTTAAGTAGGAAAGCCTGGTGGTATAGTGGTTAAGAGCTCAGCTGCTAACCAAAAGGTCAGCAGTTCAAATCCACCAGCTGCTCCTTGGAAACACTATGGGGCAGTTCTACTCTGTTCTACAGTGTTGCTATGAGTTGGAGTTGACCCAACAGCAATGGGTTTGGTTTTTAAGGTTAAGTATTAATTCTGTTTTATTTAAAAATTTTATCATTGATATTTTAAAAGTTTGAAAATATAGTGTAGAACAATTATTTCTCAGCACTGCCAGCTGTTAATTTCCTCCTTGGTCACTATATTTTTCATTGTTAATACTAAATATATTCTCATTTTCAAATGGCACATGTAGTAATATCATTCATCTTTTTATGCACAGCCAAATGTAGTCCAGAAAAAAAATTATTCCAGTTACATGCTTTTTTAAAAGGAATTTTATACTTAGGATTCATAGACTGAGCAACTCTAGAAAAATCTTTTGTCTTCAAATAATGTAAATGGTTGGCAGCTTGTAAAATCATGTCAACAAGTTATTGTTTAATTTTTAGCCTCCAGAGATTCAAAACTAAAAGGGATTGTTTTTTTAGATCATTCTTGTGAAGTCTGTTGTTTTGAAATTCGATTAGTGAGAACAATGTATGTTTTGAGTACGTCAATTTTCTCTAACACTCTATTCTTTTGTTCATGTTCTTTATATAATTATAGTACCTGTCTAAGCTGATTTTCCATGGATGCTCCACCATTGTACATGATTTTGCAGTTTTTCTTTTTCCTATTTGTGAAATCATGAGGTGACTAAATAGGCATTCTGATTTTAATTCAACCTCACAAGGTCTAAAATATTAAATGGAATTAAATAACTAACAATCAAATACTTTTTAAAAAAGCGTTTTCTTCAATGCTACAAATACATATATATCAAATGCTTCTACGAAATTAATATTATAATATAATGTAATTGCTATTATTCTGCCTTGGATTATTATTTAGGTGTTATAAATATATTCTAACTCAAAAAAGATATAATGGTCTTTCTAAATTTATTTAGCTAATATACCGTTACTATTTATGTTAACTCACAATCTATTTCTTCTTTATGCAATTATTTGAGAGTTCTTAATAATTAGTTATATATATATATTTATATGTATATTTAAGTTGCAAAATTAGTTTGCATTTTTCTAGCTCCAGATCAGCTCCCACCATTAAAAACATGCATGCTGACCACCTACTATGTAAAAGGCATGTCTGCCGGCAGGATGGTTGTCCTGAAAAATACGCTACAAACCAAAAATACCTCATTAATTACTCAAAACTCTTTTAGAATCACAGAAGAATTCTTCTCATTCTACTTTGCATAAGTTTTAGGAAAGCAGCAAGAAGAAGAGATATAATGGAAATAAGCAGCTTACAAGGTCTAAGTGGAAGAAAAACTAAAGAGTGGGTCAACAACCTCTTCAGCATATTAATTTATAAAGTTTCCTAGCATAAACAAAAAGGCCAAAACAATAATGGCGAAAGGCCACTTCTTTCCAGAATCTTTGAGATTATATATATTGTGGCAGGCTGAAAAATGGCCCCCCAAATGTATCAAGACCTTACTCCTGGAATCTGTGAATGTTACCTTAAATTGAAACAGAATCTATACAGATATAATTATGTTAAGGATTTTGAGATTGGGAGATTATCCTGGATTATCAGGGAAAGCCTTAAATGCAATCATATATATGCTTGTAAAAGGGAGGCAGAAGGAGATTTGACCACACATAGGAGAAGGTGCTGTGAAGATGGAGTAGAGAAAGAACTGAATATGATGGCCTTAAAGAGTGGAGTGAATGGCTACAAGCCAAATAATGCCAGCAGCCACCCAAAACTCCAAGAGGCAAAAGATAAGTTCTCCCCTGGAGCCTCAGAAGGGAGTGCAACCTGCCAACACCTTGATTTTGGCACAGTGATACTGATTGTGGGGCTTCTGAACTCCAGAACTGTGAGATAATAAATTTCTGTTCTTTCAAGTCATCAATTTTGTGGTAATTTGCTACAGCAGAGGCAGGAAACTTTACATGCTATCTATACCACACATTGACACACACACACACGCACACACATTCTTTTCTCTTTTTCATTTTCCAAGTTCAGTTAAATTCAATTTCTACTTCGAATAGATATAATGTTCCAATAACCACAGAGAATTCATTTACTAATCTTATCTTTTATTGACTCAACACATATTCATTGGATATGTAAGAAAGACAAGTTGCCAACTAATGGCGATCCCATGAGTTTCAGAGTAGAACTGTACTCTCTAAGGTTTTTAATAGCTGATTTTTCAGAAGTAGATCTCCAGTCCTTTCTTTCGAGGCACCTCTGGGTGAATAGGAGCTGCCAATCTTTAGGTTCGTGGCCGAGCACTAAACATTTGTTCCACCTATTTGACATGCCAATCTCTTTGAATACTCCAGGCACATCCCCTTCAGGTCCTTTGCACTGATTGTTCTCTTTTAAAATGCTCTTACATAAATGTTCTTATCCAATATATCCTCATGGCTCCCTTTCTTATTGTGCGGCTGTACTCAAATGTCTCCTTCTTAGTAAGGCCTTCTCAGATTGTCTTCTTTATTTTCCCCCTAATTGAATCCTCCCTCAACTAGTAAGGAGCCCTGGTGGCACAGTGTTTAAGAGCTCAGCTGCTAACCAAAAGGCTGACAGTTTGAATCCACCAGCCACTCCTTGGAAACCGTATGAGGCAGTTCTGCACTGTCTATAGAGTCGCTATGAGTCAGAATTGACTCAAAGGAAACGGGTTTTTGGTTTTCAACTAGTAAACCGTACTCTTTCCATGCTTAATCATTTTTCACAGTATGTATTACCTTGTAAGATACAGGCAGTTTCTGGGTTACAAACGTCCAACTTACGGACAACTCATACTTGACCTTTAATGTTACAAAAATTTGTCCTCACTTTGAAACAATTGAACCAATCCCTACTCACAACAAATTCTTCATCGCAATCAACTTCACTTGCTGCACATGCAATTTCTAAATCCTTGAAAAGGCTTCCAGCCTTTTCTTACCCTAAACTAAAGTGAAATAAGAACTGTACACACTTGATACGACTTACCTACAAATTCTTAAAGACACAGTAATGGATCTTTTTTGTAACCCAGGGGCTATCTATATTATATATTTTATTTATTTATTTTCTTTATTATCTATCTCTACAAGAAATTCAATTCCTTGAGGTAAGGGATTTTAATATATTTTGTTCATCGATATATCCCAATACTAGCACATAGTAAGAACACATTATTTGTTGAATGAATGAATGAATGAAGACATGTATATTTACCTGTTTTCTGACTTATTCAATGATTTTCATGTGTAATCATCAATTAATTTGTTTGTTTTACCGACTGGATTTTAAGCTTCTCCCAAAGGGATAAAGAAAATAAAGACGTTTAAGTGCCAAGTTGCAGTTTTATTAACAAGGTAAAAACAAAAAAACCCATCCAGTCAATGCCGACTCATAGTGACCCTACAGGACAGAACAGAACTGCCCCATAGGATTTCCAAGGAGTGGCTGGTAGATTTGAACTGCCAACGTTTTGGTTAGCAGCCGAACTCAACCACTGCGCCACCAGTGCCCAATTTTTTTTATTAATAAGATAAACCAAACTCGTTGCCATCCAATCAATTCCAACTCATAGCCATCTTACATGAAGGAACAAGTTATTTGTAAAGTAGAACTAACATACATGGCCATGTAATAAGTCCATCATTATAGGTTATGGAGGCATAATTTATAAACCTCTCACAATTTGTAAATAAGATAGAATTTCTAGCAATGCTTTTAAATAGTAACCTAACTGGTATTTTGCAATAAAAAAATGAGGATATTCTTGGCTCTGAGCCTAAAGCCCGCCAAAATTTGTAATAATTATGTAAGTCTAATTTGTGTATCAATCCTTTATGTCTAGTTAAATAAACTCCTCTTCCATCCAAATGACTCTCCTTTTAAGCTCATTATATGTTTCTTAAGCTCCCTACTATAATATGATTTTAAATAATATCCTCAGTGACTTTTTCAAGCATTTATTTATTTATTTATTTATTGTACTTCAGGTAAAGGACAAGCATTTTTAAGAAGGTGAATTTCAAATCTTGTCTTAAGACTTCTCTTTTGCATACCAATCCTATAATCTCTGCTGTTCATATCCATTTACACGTCCAAAACTATTTCCTATTTGTGACAAAATTATTTCCTTGTTATTCCTACAAAGCTATTCCTGTTGCTATCATAAATGGCAAGATTTGTTCCCTCAAAGCCATTGCTCTACTCCTGTTATCATCATCATCATCATTTTCAACATCCCACCTATAATTTAGCAACTGGGTAGAATAATTAACAAAGAACTTCCTATGAAATCTTTCAGGATGTGAAATTTGATTTACTTCTAAATGGCCAGTAAATAATTATTCTTCATTTCTTACTAAAAACATGAAAGTTAAAATGTATTATCCTATATATCCATAGTACATTTGGTGGTTTAAACGACTTCATAACTCAATATTTATATCTTCCTAAGAATATGGGAATCAGAGTATGTATAGTGCTTAGGAAAAATGAATGAAGAATTAGGAGCAAGTATGCCCCAATTCTTAATTCACTATTACTACTAATAAGACATTTAGGCATTCAAATATTCTGTCACTTAATTTCCTCATTTAATAAAAAAGCAATGATAATAATGCTTATTATGGTTATTTTACTGTACTGTTGTGAAGTTGAAGTAAAACAGTATATGGAAGAGTACTTTGAAAATTATCAACTCATGTAAGAATGCAACAGAGCATTTAAGGAGAAAAATATTATAAAACCATTTTTATATATTTTAAAAATTAAGGACAGAAAGATTTAGTCAGAGCTAGAATCTATTGACTCATAGAGCTTTAGGATTATATTATCCTACTTACAACACAAACACTTGGAAAGTATTCACAAATTTACATTGTTTCTAAGGTATTAGGAGAAAAATGGAGCCCTGGTGGCGCAGTAGTTAAGAGCTTGGCTGCTAACCCAAAGGTCAGCAGTTTGAATCCACCAGCCACTGCCTGGAAATGTATGGGGCAGTTCTACTGTCCTATAGGATCACTATGAGTCAGAATTGACTCAACAGCAACAGGTAGGAGGAGAATGAACACCCAACTAGATATCAAGCCTTTTTTAAAGCTATATTAACTTAATGTGATATCAGTGCAAGGCCAAACAATTTGATTAATGGACCAGAATAGAACTCTAATACACTGAGAAATAGATCGACAGAGATTTTTACCTGAAATAAATGAAAAGTTGAGCCAAAAAAGCAGATGTTTTACCACGTATAGCTATTGTCTTAGTTATCTGGTGCTGCTATAATACAAATACCACAAGCGAGTGGTTTTAACCAACAAAAATTTATTTTCTCCCAGTTTAAGGGGCTAGAAGCCCAAAGTCAAGGAATGAGCTCTATGGGAAGATTTTTCTCTCTCTGTTGCCTCTGGAGGAAGGTCCTTGTCTCTTCTGAACTTCTGCTCCAGGGAAATCTTCATGTGGCTTGGCATCCCTCTTCCCCCATCCCTGCTTCTAGCTTGCATTTAATCTCTTTTATATTTCAAAAAAGACTGACTCAAAATACACCCTACACTAATCCTACCTCATTAACATGACAAAGACAATCCATTCCCGAATGGGATTATAACCGCAGGCATAGAGGTTAGTGTTTACAATACATATTTTTGCAGAGACACAATTCAATCCACAACAGCTGTCAAAGGATTAGTTTGAGAGTATATAAAGAATTACTACAACCAATACCAAAAAGACAAATCAAGAGAAATATAGGCAAAGCCCTAGCACATCAGAGGAGGATAATATTAAAAAAAATTAGTATTAAGAAGTGCTTGACCTCTTTATTCATTCCAGAAATGCAAATAAAGACTACAAAGAGAAATCATGTAATACATTCTCAATCGGCCAAAAATTAATGTCTGATACACTACATATTGGAGAGAACACACACATAGAGAAGAAAAGAGAGAGTTACTCTTACACATTTTTTGGTTTTAATGCAAATTGTTACAAGTATATCAAAACATAATTTAGCTTAATCTTAAAAAACTGAGCATCACTTTCCCAATAACCCTGCAATAGCATTCTCAGCAGCAGACATGTGTATTTATAGCTACACTGTTCCAAACAGTAAACCAACTGTATACACATAATGGAATATTATATGGCAATAAAAATGATCTAGAGCCACATGCACTAACATGTATACATCTTTGTAATATAACATCGAGAGTATTTTTCATATTATTAAGCATAAATAAACAAATGAAATAAAAGAGAATGGCACACGAACCATCACAGTGTGCCATTAACCAAGGATTGTGATTTATTCAATTCTTATATGTCGAAAAAAATATGAATAAAAAGGAGAGTGTGAAGAAAATTTAATAAGAACCAGTATAATTACACAACTCTACCACTTACCACACATAAAGAAGCCATTTTCCTATCTGTAATAAAGTAGTAATAATCATACTATCTACTTCACTAGGCTGCTATGAAAATTAAATAGAATAATATATGCATAACATTTAATACAATATTATATATAATGTAATATAAAACAGAATAATATCTGTAATATACATAAAATATATATAACTCTAGCTGTTTATGTTTTTTCCTTCTGAAAGATTCACTCTCTTCTTCTCTCTTTTCTCCTCCCTCACTTTGTCTTGAAGATCTGTTTTGATGACTGTATCCAATTGTTCAGAGTTTTAACTAAAGTTTCTCCTTGAGTGATCTACCAAAAAAAAAAAAATTCTTTATTTTAACATCTACTCTAATGTTTATGGATTCATTTTTTTAAATCCATTAACATATTGACTAAGCAGATATATATTGAATATCACTATGGAAGCAACATGCTGTAGTGGAAGGAAAACTAGCTTTGAAATCAGACAAAGCTCAGTTTGAAATTTTAATTTCTCATTTAATTGTTATGACGTTTGATAATACAGTTGTCTTAGTCATCTAGTGCTGCTATAACAGAAATACCACAAGTGAATGGCTTTAACGAAGAGAAGTTTATTCTCTCACAATCCAGTAGGCTACAAGTCCAAATTCAGGGCGTCAGCTCCAGGGGAAGGCTTTCTCTGTCAGCTCTGGAGGAAGGTCCGTATCATCAATCTTTCCTTGGTCTAGGAGCTTCTCTGCACAGGAATCTCATGTCCAAAAGATGCAGTCTGCTCCTGGCACTGCTTTCTTGGTGGTATGAGGTTCCGATGTGTCTCTGCTTGCCTCTCTCTTTTACATCTCAAAAGAGATTGGCTTAAGACACTAATCTTGTAGACCTCATTAGTATTACTGCCACTAATCCATCTTATTACATCATAGTGATAGAGTTTACAACACATAAGGAAATCACATCAGATTACAAAATGGTACACAGTCATGCACTACTGGGAATCATGACCCAGCCAGATTGACAGATATTTTTTGGGGACACAATTCAATCCATCACAACAGTAGAACCTGTGAGAGCTGGAGCTCGACGGGGCTGCCTTGTTTTTCTGGGTCTCACAAGTTTTCAGCCTTTGACAGGGTGCAGTCACCACTTTTCTATTGCTCATTTTAATGGAAAATATTTGTGTTTTCCTTCTCTGAGAGGTTTTTGCCTGACACAGGTTCCAGCTTTTACAGGTTTTACTGTGTATTTACTATGATTTCTCTCAACTTAATTTCTTATTAAATTGGAATAACAATGTTTACTGTTGCTGGTTGTTATGAGAACTAAAGTATATAACACAAGTAAACCAGCAACTGGTACTGGGTCTGTTAAGCAACAGTCACAAAATTAATGAGTATTTCATTCTTCTCTCTTCCTAAAACTATCACAAGATGAAAAGAGAATCACTGTATGCTGTGGTCAATAGAAAAAATAATTAAGACATGGTTCCATTCCTGAGAAATCTTGTAAAGAATACAGAATATGTGCAACCATAACTTATAATGCAAAACAATACGTATCACTTTTCATGATAAGAGTCACAAATGGCTTGCTATAAGACTCATGCTGAATCTCAAAACATTTTAAACTGCGTTTGGTATCATTACCCTGTGTACTGGATATTCATCATTTGCCCTTCTATATCTGCTCTCTTCTTTTCTCTGACTTGCTCAGCACCCTGGGAGGCTGACCTCTAGCTATAGTACCAACTGGGCTTCCTTGCCTTCTGGTTCCCATTGGAATTTGGCCAGTAAAAAGCACTGGCAAGAGATAGGAAAATAGAAGGAGAGAGAAGGTGAAGTATTTATTCTTCTGTTTGTTCCCAGCTTGATAGTGACTATTTTTTTCCATAAAAGGCTATAGCTACAGTAAGACAGTCCTGTCCTATAAGTATAGGTCTAAATAAGTTCCTGAATCCATTCCCTTATATTCAGGTCTAGAAATAATAATAGCTCCTCACTCTGACTTTTCTTGGGGAGCTTTACCAACCTTTGTTGAAATCCCTTAACTCTACTCAAATTTTATACATTCTCTCTCATTAAATTTTCTTTGATTATCCTATTTAAATGCGCCAATCTTTTCTACTGACATCCCAACTGATACAATAATTCGTGCTAGGAATTGCCCCAGGAAGATATTCAAAATATGATTGTGGGAAAGACCTGGTGAAAACCTAATACTAGTAACCATGGCATGTAATAGTATCAAAGTTTTTCACATTTACTTTGGTGGTAGCATGGATGATGTGCAGGCAGAACGCAGGGCATTGGAAAATCAAATGGTGTGGTAATTACAAATATTGTAGTGAGACACTGATCTCCAGGATTATAAAATAACACTGTGGTCTTCCAGTTAGAATGAAGGTGCATGGAAGCTATAGGTAATAGATAATGTATTATCCTGACGTTGGCTAGAGTAGAAGTAGTTAGACCACAAATAATTCTGTGTTTATTTCTTCATTAAGACCTAGGAAATGAGAACCATTGTTTTTGGACGGGCTAAGTGAAGCTCTTAGAACTTCACATCTGCTCCTCCACCCCCCAGCATCAAAAAAGTAAACCAAACAGTACAACATCTCTTGAAGGATTTTAGAGATTAGCGCTACTAGCAAAGACTGGAATGATACAAAGTGGTGATTATTACCACATTCTTGTTTAACTCCCCCTTTTGGCTAGTGCATGAGCCAGCTGGGTTTTGAAGAATGATTTTGGATTATTGACAATCTAATCAGGTGACGATGCCAGTTGAATCTGTGGTCCTGGAAGGATAGTTCATACAGCTGGTATGAAGCTACTGATATAACAAAAGCTGCTTTTTTCCATTTTTTCCAAATTTCTACCTGCAAAGATAATTAGATTTCCTTCTTAAGTCACAGGCAGCAGAATACCTTCACAATCTTACCTTAAGGCAAGGTCAATTCTCTAGCAATATTTCATAATGTATATTCCAAAGAAACTATTTGATTATCTTGATATCCTGGAAAACATTCAAATAACCCATTAGTTTGATGCAATATGAGCAGACAGTTAACAAGCACTCTAGATTTCTTAGATTATTAGAAGACACATTTGAAAGATAATGAGATAATCTTTGTGAAAGTTCATGCACCTGCCATTTTGGTGAAGTTTCTAGTAATCTGGCATGTTGAAATAATTCCTGCTAAACTAAAAGGTAAATTGCTTTACCTTGTACTGCCCACAAAATACTTGTTAGATCCCTTTGGCTTATAGAGTCAAAAACACCACATTTGGACAAGCTCCTCCAATCAGTTTTACAGGGAACAGTTGAGGCTGCCACTTCGTTTGGGTGGAGTGCTGAGCAATAAAAGACTCTATAGCAGATCCACTCTACTGCCTTCCCTTTTTATGCCTTGAGACCCAGTGGACCTCACATGATTGAAAATATCTGTGGTTGACCGAGATACTCTATGGCAATCCAAAATAGAGGATTCATGGTCCAGAAACCTTGAATTGTATAGTATGGCCATGTCTTCTTTTGCTGACATTTCAAAAGCAGCTATTAATTTGGTAATAGGTTCTAGTAGTCACTGAATGCCTGACAGTGAGACATTAAATGCCTACTCCACCAAAAGTATACATCACAAACTGAGTTATCTGATTCACCACATGGTAAATTTGGATATGTGTATGAACATCATATTGTTAAATTCAAATGTAATTTTAAAAGCTAGTGTAAAATGTACAGGTAAGCTGCATGTACTGGTGGGTTAGACACTGATAGTACCTATTTCTGTCTCGTCAGCCCACAATTATGCCTTAGTGAGGGATTCCTGATGAGCTGTTAACAGAGGATGAAATAGCAAGAGCCAAGTTCAAAGATGGATATGCATAATATTACCTTAAAGCATCATTCAGGAGTGTCACTGAAAAACTGCTGAGATAAGATCTTCCAGATTCTAGAAGACAGGGTGTCACTCTGGGTTAAATTTAAAAGAGCAGATGGAGCCAAGAAGAAGGTCCTGATGTCTAACAGTTCCCTGAACATTATTGAAGCTTTAGAAGACACATTTCTTCTCACAGCCTTGCACAAGGAACCATTTATTTGTCATCCCATTTTTCTATCATAAACAAATTTGTTTAAATATGTTTCATGCCTCAAATTTTCCTATTATCTCTATATGTTTCCTTCCTTCAAAGCCCGCCTTACCGCTCTAGACTTTTTTCTTTTTTTTTTTTTACCAGATGTCTAAATGAATCTAAAATGAAGTCATACTTAATGCAAACAGATCAACATATTTGTAATATATATATATGGCTACTTGTAAACTTTTATTATTGAATATCATGTGGATCATTATATTTTTCTACTGTATAAAGTCAAGTGGGGGACTATGCCCACTTGTTATTTAATAAATTATTAATTAATGAAAAGAAGAAAAGTCACCAAATTTTGTTCTTTTTCTGTTTTGTGTCATATAGATGGCCTATTTTTTCCTTCTCCTATTGAATTTGGAAATGTGATTCTAGCCCACGGGTAAAAGAAGGAGAAAAAAGACCCAACAGTGATTGGAAAAAAGTATTATTTTAATTAGATTATAAGCTTCCTGAAACTAGTGTCATAATATATGCCTCTGTGGGGGCATGTTTTATACCCCTGTAACATATCACACAGCATCTGCAATTTTTAGTCATTGATGAAATACTTTCCCTCCAAAATTAGATCAAGTTTATCGTGCTTGTCCATCCTCATTCATTTATTTCACAAATATTTATTGATTGCACTACATGGAAATAAAGACACAATACGTGGAGATAAATAAATGAATAAGAAAATATCTATAACTTAGAGCTTGTTATCATTTTCACATTTATCAAACTTCTTTATAATTAAACAGATGTTTTTTCCAAATTATATTGTCCTTTTGCTTTTTTTTTTTATACGTGTTTGGTTTTTGGTTATTCTTTTTCTAATTAAATAAAATAGAAACTCCTTGAAGACAGATTTCCCTGGCTATTTCATGTATATTCCTTGACGATCCTATAAAGTATAATGTGTTTCAATGAGCACATGTTTGCCTGATGAAATAATGGTGGAGTAAGAAAGAAAATAGAGTCCAACCAAAAACCAAATCCACCACCAGTCGAGTTGATTTCAACTCATAGTGACCCTATAGAATAAAGTAGAACCGATCCATAGGGTTTACAAGGTTGTAAATCTTTATGGAAGCAGACTGCCATGTCTTTCTGAGGAGGGGCTGGTGGGTTTGAACTGCTGACCTTTTGGTTCACATCTGGGCACTTTAACCACTGTATCACCAGGACTCCAAAAATGTTACAGGGAATAGAAATCGATATTGTAATTTTCTATAGCAGAGTTTAAAATATTGTATTTGGTAATAGTATACAGATCAACCCCAAAACCCCTATCTTCATCTCTTAATATACGCTAGCTGTCAAAAGATGAATTAGCAATGCCAAGCACTTACAGAAGTAGCTAATAATGTGATAGAGACACTGAGCACTTTGCTGTTGTGGGTATCAAATAGAATGATGCCATTAACAGAATTTAAGCTGACACTGATTTTCCTGAAAGGAAAATGTCCAGATTTTATTCCAGGTCAAATCAAAACTTGTATTATGCTTAAGAAAGTAGAACATTTCTACAGTCTTTTTTTTTTACCTTGGAAAAAGGTTATTTCAACACTATTATTAATTTATTAGTACAAACCTGGCTAATTTCCCTAAGGTTCTTAAAATTTGAGAGTACATCTTTGAGGCTTCTAAAGTTCAATTATTGGAAAATGAATAAAGAGCTTAAATTGGAATAAATGTAATAATCTTTGTTTGACTTCTAATATCACAATCAATCCAAAGAGAGTAGTTTTAGTTTGCTTAGAGCTTAACATGAAAATATGCCTGCCTCCCAGCTAAGTTGGTGTTGTTATATGTATGTCTTTGCGTCTCTAATTCATTGACAGATCATATCAGATTTCTGGGGAGTATACAAAGAGCAGATACAATTTCAGACAAAATCCCTTTTTATTTCTAGCTGTGTCTTTAGCCCAAACACCCACAAAATCTCCACATCTGCTGAATTGAGCTGAATTGTAAGGGAGCATGAGGTCTCTTTGGACTCTGAAATGCATATGAGTGAATGCCCACATAGGAGGACCCAGACCAGCACTGCATTTAAAAGAGCAAGTTTGGTCGGAAATCACATAGGAGATTTTGGATCTTTCTCATGTGCTTCAGGAAAGGAATGGCGTTTGGCATTTGGGGAGCAAGGATCGGAAAAGGGGAAGTAGCTGATTGGGAAAAAAACAAATACCCTTTTGCTGACAGAATGACAAGAAAAAGTTGTGAACCCCACATTTTAATACACTGTATCTCAATTAACATCTCTCCTAAACTCACACATAAACTAGAGCGAGGTCTAAACAATATAGTTGGTTCTGTTTTGGTTTTGTTTTCCTCCTTTCCTTGGATTCCCATAGTGTTTCTCATTTAACTTTCTAAGGACAAGAGGCACCTCCCAAATACAGATGCTTTCTTTATGTATGATGCCATAAACACTTGTTAGGAAGTGAGTTTTAATGAAAGCGTTATAAAGGAGCTGAGAAGGTGGTCCTTGCCTTCACCTTTGTCCACGTGAAATTTCTCTATCCCTCATAAAGCTCCATCCACTAGTGCAGTGTGTAAAATGTAAATTCTTAAAAGCGTTGTATTATTCCTCTACCCATTTCAAAACTGATTCTGTATGGGGTGGTGGGAGTGAATATTTTGTACTCTAAAGTTTAGAATGTACCACTGGCATAATGTGTCAATGAAAAGCCAGGACCAAGTTTAGGAAACGCCTTGCTGTCGAGTCAATTCCGACTCAAAGTGACCCTACAGAACCAAGTAGAACTGCCCCATAGGGTTTTCAAGGAGTAACTGGTGGATTTGAATTGCTCACATTTTAGGTTAGCAGCCAAGCTCTTAACTACTGCACCACCAGGACTCCAAGTTAAGGAAAGCTGTATAGACATACTTAGATGTATTTGAAAAGGAGTCTAACGGTCCAGTGGTTCAACGCTTGACTGCTAACCAAAAGATAGGCAGTTTAAACCTACCAGGGACTCCATAAGAGAAAAGACCTGGCAATATGCTCCCGTAATGATCACAGCCTAGGAAACCCTATGGGGCAGTCTACTCTATGGTCGCTATAGGGTTATTATGAATCAGAATCGACTCGATGGCACACAACAGATATATCTGAAAAATGCAATATTTCTAATTCTTTGTCATGAATATAGAATTATACTATTGAATTATGTTCCATGCAGTTCATTATAGAAAAAAATATTTCTTTACCATTGCTTAACTCGGAAGCTTTGAGAAGCCTTCTGTGCTCACTCTGTTCAGACTTAATATAGAATGTCCTTGACATCACAGAAAATGCCATCATATAAATTTTCACTTAATTAAATTTTTATTCAGCAATCTTAATCTAAATCAAAATTGTAGAATTTATGACTTGAATATATAGATTTATTTTTAATACAAAAGAAAATCAAGTTTTGTATCATAAACCAAACATTTAAGAAATTAATGAGAGAATTTAGAAGGAAGGGCATATCATTGTTAATAATTTCTTAGCTAGGTGGTCTCCGGCAAGATGGCGGTCTAGGCAGAAGCACCACGCCGTCCCTCCACAACAAAGATCCGAAAAACTAAGCCAAACAGAGAATCAACAATCCTGAAACCCTAGAACATCAA
>NW_004443939.1:29035107-29054848 GCF_000243295.1 Trichechus manatus latirostris | reverse complement strand
ACTGTTACATGAGAAACTATCTGTTCTGTAAGCCTTCACCTGAAGTACAATAAAATATTAAAAAAAAAAAAAATAATAATAATTTCTTAGCTAAGGAAAAATACAGCTACGTTCTACTGTTCCCTTTAGATATTCAATTTTCTGTAATTTGGCATCTACAAAAATGACCTGAACTATAAGAGGTTATGCACAATAAAATTACCAAAATGTTTGGAAATGAAGGCTTTCAAAATCAAGCTAACATCTTTTGGATGATGTTCCTGCAAATATTTTGAACGGCAATATTAAGCAGTATATATACCAAACACTATATATACCAAGCATTATATATACCAAGCACTATATATAGTCTGTAAATTGAGATTAGAAGATGAGAGTGTTAAAGTTGTACTTTTGTTTGGATGCATTGTTATGTTACATTTGAAAATAAACATCTCAAGTTACACAAAAGAAAAAACAGATTCATAGGTAAATTACCCATTTAAGTGAAAAATGACTCAGCTAAACAATAAACCTGACTAATATCAAGTTTTATTGCAGTTTAAAGACAATTGACAAAATCATTATCAATGAGTGGTTGTTTTACAGAACGACTTTTACCCTCCAAAAATTGGTTGTGCTTCAGCTGAAATGTTTCTCATGTGTTAAACTCAATATCCCACCTTTTTTTTCTTCTCAGCATTGTGAATAGTATGCACTAACTTTCTGTCTCTCAAGCTCATTTCATTTCCTCTTTATAATCTCTATCTTCAAGTTCCTCTATTTCCAGGAAAGTCAACTAAACAGTTTTAGAATCAATAGTAAATAAATGCTTAATTTGGCCTAATTTGCTGTTAAGTAGAAAATAATAGAATTTCTTTCACTGTCAGTTGTTGACCTCTGAACAGTAATTTTTAGTTATTGGAGTTTTTCCAAACAAACAATGGAAGACAAACCATCTAAATCATTCATTCACATTTATTTTGATATAGTTTGGTAAATGAATCTAAAAATAAATGAATGCACATTTCTCTCAAATATGTTAAACCTTCTCTATTATATTCAGGAGTCCCTGGGTGGTACACATGGTTAATGAGTTCTGCTGCTATGCAAAAGGCTGGAAGTTTGAGTCCACCTGAAGTGCTTCAGAAGAAAGGCCTGGTGATCTACTTCCAAAAGTCAGCACTGAAAACTCTATGGAGCACAGTTGTACAGTGACATACATGGGTGGCCATGAGTCAGTCAACTTGATTGCAACTGGTTTGGTTATTTTGTTTGTTCAGTTACCACTGGATAATGACCATTATTAAAAAAAAGTAAAACAACCAAACCGTTTGCCATCCAGTTGATTCTGACTCATAGCGACTCTATAGACTCTTGATAAATCCTGAAAAAATAGACATTCTCTTGCTCTCGTACAGTGCACAACTAATTGTAAATTATAAATATTGACTGCTGTATTTTTTTGCAAATAAAGCATGCCTTCTAGGTTTGTTTGCCAGCCGTGCCCTCCCCCAGCAAGGTATTTTGGTAAGAGTGCTGTGCTAATTTTTTTTTTTTAGTTAGCATCTTATGTTTATGAAATTACCTCCTTGTGAGAGGGCATAGCTGGCAAACAATGGTCCAAGGTGTGCGTTATTTGTGTAAACATGCGGTATGTAAGGCAAAGCAAAAAGAATGCTTTCAAATCTACTCTAATAACCTTGAACACAAATGGAACATGAGTAGGAGTATTCATTCATCCATGTATTTTTCCTTTTCTTTTTTCATTCAACCTTCAAAACTCTTATTTAATGTTCACTGTGCTAAATTATTTCATTAGAAAAAAAGGAAGGAAGAAATAAAAGGAAAGACATAGAGTCTACATCTAGGAGTTTAAAATCTAAGGTATGTGTGTGAACACATAATTAACATATATCAAGTTTTTCCTTCTTTCATTCAAATGTTTATTGAAGCCCTACTATGTACCAGTTTCTATGCCAGGCACTAGGGATACAATAGTGTGCAAAATGATTCTGCCTTCATGGATTTTTACAATCTTGAAAGTTTAAAGGAGGAGACATCCAGTAGTAAAAATCGTGCAAATAAACAGGTAATTATAAACTGTGGTAAGTAGTATGAAGAATAGATAAATAATATGCACAAGTAGATTCACTGGGTGGTGCAAACAGTTAATGCTCTCAGCTGCTAACTGAAAAGTTGGAGGTTTGAGTCACCCAGAGGTGCCTCAGAAGAAAGATCTGGAGATTTGAAAAATCAGCCATTGAAAATCCTATAGAGCACACTTCTACTCTGACACACATGGGGTTGCCATGAGTAAGAGTCGACTCAAGGACAATTGATTATTTATATGATAAGATCTGATCTAGTTTGGGCTGAGATATCAATGAATTTACTCATAAGGATGTGACTTCACCTGAAAGCTGAAGTTTTACAAGGAGTAAAATGAGAGAAAACAAGAAAAGAAGATAAAAAATAGCTTTAATGGAAATTGGCCTAAGCCATAGTACTGATATTCCCAATCAGTGAATATCAAGGATTTATAGGGGAAAAAAAAAATTAAATACATGACCTGGACTCATTTCACGCGAGGAGTTTTCACTTTTAAGTCCTCAGATTTGTTAAGCAAACTTGTCTTCATTTTCGCTTCGTACTCTCATTAAGAATATTGAATATTAAGTGCCCCTTTTAATAATTAGTTTCGATAAATGAAATCAATCGACAAAACGTTTCTGGAAGATATTCTGAATAATAATCTCACAGAAGTTTGACAAATTTTTCTGAATAATCATTCCAAATAAAGGAGATGCTTCTGGATTTTCGCAGATTGCCCATAGCTTTGTTACTTGAAACTCATAGCAACGTTTAAAAACCTTACGTAAAACCAGAATAAAAAATGATGACGAGAACAAGAAAATCAGTGTATAGAAAAACGTCCTCCTAGTGCATTCCTATACTCATTCCCAGAGAATATGCTGTTAGGGAGAACAGACAATACGATTGGACAGCAACCCATAAAAATAAGTATCAATAACTACTTTCAGAAAATCACTCATTATTCTCTTACTCTTAACTAGAATTTCTAAAATTGTCCTACAAAAATCTTATGTTTCTAAAATGCTAATATATATTTCATGAAAAAATCAGCTACATTTTCTAGTAACTGTGGGATATAGAGGACTAAAAAGAATTGAAGAGATTTGGGGCTGAAAGACTTCTCAGAATCTTTAATATGCTAGTGAACTTAGTATGTACCATATTCTGTACTTATTCGGCCTCACATGATTTTTTTTTTTTTTTAAAGAACAACTTTCGACATCTTAAAGGATACTAATATTTCTCAGAACATACAGTTTGGGAAACACTGCTGTAAATTATTTCTTCTTATGATGAAGTTTTCTTCTGGAAAAGTTCTGTGTAGAACTGTAAATAACACTTGTGCTATATAATTATGCTGCTCACCAAATATTCCCTGCTCTTTACTTTTCAGAACCATGGTAGGATTGTATTTTCTGTCCACTTTGTGGTAGCATAGAGCCAATGAAAACTCTGGCCAATGATTTCTGAGTGAAAGTGATAGTTTTCAGTTTCAACCCGAAGACTTTGTCAGTCTGAGACCCTACAAAAGATTTGATTTTTTTTCTCCTCTGCCGTGTTGACCAAATACATTTGAGATGGTGCCCTATTAGCCTGAGTCACTGCATGACTGTAATGGGCAGAGTCACCCTGATGACTAGTGATGGACTCGTGAAAGAAGCAAGAAATAAACCTGTGTTCTTTTAACTAACTGAGATGTGGAGACTTTTTGTTGCTGTAGCATAATCTAGCTTATTCTGACTGATACAGAACCCAAAGTGAAATGCTAAATCATAATACGGTCATAATTTTTAGTGTAATGTTGATTACAAACTAAGACGAAATGCAGAGCCTTGGCATTCCTTTTTTTTTTTTGTAACATCAAAATCTACCACTAAAATACAATAACATTTTCCACCATGAGAGCTGTGATATGCCTATCCATTGACCACATGGTTTACCAGTTGTCTCAGATGAGCAGGACCTCTAACCTTTAAAGTATAAATTACCCTGAAGAAATAATTAAAAAATAAGGGAAATAATAGCTAACTTATGCAAACGGTTAACATGCTTGGCTACTAACCAAAAGATTGGAGATTTGAGTCCACCCAGAGTTGCCTCAGAAGAAAAGTTGGTGATCTACTTGAGAAAACTTAACCTTTAAAAACCTTATGGAGCATAGTTCGATTCTGACATGCATGGGGTCACCATATGACAGAGACAATTCAATGGCAACTAGTTTCATAGTTATAGTTTATAGAAGAAATAAATAAGATAAATAAGGGCTATAAGCGTAATACTCATAATAAAGAATGGTAAATATATAGTATTATTTTCATAGTGAAAATCTTGATAGTTATAGTAAAGAACATTCAGAAGTGGAATATATATACAGTAAGAATCAGAAGATTTGATTTTGTTTTTTAAATTATATGTCACTCTATTGTATGTATTTTTTTGGAGATTTTAGTCTCTCACTAAACACATATGAAGAATTATTACCTCATATATGTAGCTGTAAGAGAAAAGATTAATGTGTACTTCTAAATTTTTCAACAGCAATCTACTACAACTGATGAACAGAATTCTAATTTTGGCTCATTATTTTTATTATTGAGGAAAAATATCCCTATTTTACTTATACAGAATTCTATGGAGTAAGAATTATATTGATTCAAAAACATTGTGTCATTTTATGAAGATGGCAGAAGACCGACTATATTTTGTAAAACCGTTTGTCATCAATGACGAGAACAATGCTCTCATGTGAATTCTCTTATCTAGTAATAAATTATTAACTTTCAGCAAATGATAGTGACAGCTAAGACCTCATCCTTGAAGACTCATCTCAAGACCAGATTGAGAATGCTCCCTTTGATCACGGGAGAGCAAGAGTTCAAAAATTATTTATAGTTTGGAAATTTAAAGTAGCAAAATCATTTTTATCCGAACAAATACAGGTTCATAGAAGTGATTCATAAAGGCATTTCATATACAAATATATTTGTATACAATTTCAGAGGGAAAAAATAGAAAACAGTTTTCTCCTTTATTGAAAATATCTAAAGTTTTTTTTTCAATAAGAACTAAAATTGCAAGATAATACATAACCATAGAATCTAAGCTTCCTCCCTTATGTTTTCACTGTTCCTTATACTCCACCTCTAACATAACACATTTCACATAGACTAGCCTTGATTTATTTGTTTATATGCTAGTTTCTTCTTCTAAAATATTAGCTCTTTGAGACCAGGGGTGGTATTTTGCTTCTCTTTTTATCCCCAGCACATAATCAGAGTACCAAGTGAGCTCTAAATAAACGTTTATTGAATTAAACCCTTACTTTGAAGTTTGAAAAATGTTTTCACATACAGTTAATATTTGCTGCAAGTATATCATATTAGTTCCTATTGCTGTCATAACAAATTACCACAATTTAGAGGCTTAAAACAATACAAATTTATTATCTTTATAGTTCTGCAAAATGTCAGCATGCTGAGTTCCTTTCTGGAGGCTCTAGGGAAAAATCCGTTTCTTGCTCATTCAGTTGTTCACAGAATTTAGTTCCTTGTGGTTCGAGGACTGAGGTTCCTGTTTCCTTGCTGGGTATCGGTTTACAGCTGCTCCCAGTTTGTAGAGGTCCCTTGCATTCCTTGGCTTGTGACCCCTTCCGTCATCTCCAAAGTCAGTAATGGAGTGTATGGTCCCTCTCATACTTTGGATCTCTGTTATCATCACATCTCTCTGACACTTCTACTTCCTCTTTAGCTTTTAAGGGCCCATGCGATTAAATTGGACCCTCTTGCATAATTCAGAATAAACCAAAACCAAACTTATTGCCATTGAGTTGATTCCAACTCATGGCAATCCCACGTATTACAGAGTAGAACTGTTCCATATGGATTTCTTGACTGTAAATTTTACAGGAGCAGATCACCAGGCCTTTCTTTCGTGGTACCACTGGGTGCATTTGAACCGCCAGCCTTTAGGTTAGCAGCCCATCACAAACCACTTGCATCACCCAAGGACCTCATGTTCGATAATCTCCCTATTTAAAGGTCATAAACCTTAATTCCATCTGCAGAGTCCCTTTTGCCATGTAAGGTGACCTATTCACAGGTTCTGGGATTAGGAAATAGGAACAACTTGGTGGGGGGTGGGGTCATTATATGACCTACCTCACAAATTTTTAAATTTCCTTAATTATCCCTATTTTATATATGAAGAAACTGGAGGAAGAGGATGATGTGGTATGCCACAGCCCACACATGCAAATATCAGAGCTTTAACTCCAATCACACCATCTGTCATCAATGTGAAGTCTTTTCACTGTACCAAACTGTTATATTATTCCCTAAAATAGTAGTTGGAGACTACCTGCATTTAGTACTGAAATTAGAGTCAGCAAGTCAAAACACAAGCAAACTAAAGCTTGCTGTGGCTTTTGAGATAAGTGAGTTAAAAACTATGTGTATTTTATGCATAATAAACAAATAAACGTATATGCACATTTAAAATGAATAAGAATAATAACTAGAAAGAAAAGCAGTGAGCAGAATGCATATATAATAATAAACTCTATTCTTTACTTCCCTCTTCATGATCAGGCCACAAGCCTTAAGACCTAAACCAAAATCGATGTAAGGCAATGAACAATTTGCAGGATACAAACAGTGATAAAAGTACTATCCATTTGACTAACAGTATAAGAAGAAGCACTGCAGCCTGTGAAGTGGATAGAGAATTTGTATGGATTGCCAACAGCTACTGCATGGTCTCAATGGTCATTTTATAGAGCTACTTACTTCATGATGAGACTTGGCATAGCTGCACACCTTAATACATTTATATCAGACTAAGCTGTGCTTTTTCGGAGGTTGACAGTTTCTTGACATATTCTGAGGCTTGCGGATTACATTTTGGGTATAAAAATATAAAATCTAACAGCTGTGTTTTGCAGCTAGTATGTGGTTTGCTGCTGTTGCCATTAAAAAAGAGGAAAAAATACAATGAGCAACACTAACAATGCGTTATCCACTGAGGTACTTGAAGAACTCCACAAAACAAAAACTCCTGAATTATTCATTTTAAATGTGGCCATTTCAGTAGAAGCAACTCAGTGTCTATCTGCAGTACAACCCCAAAAGCATCACAAAGAGTAACACAAATAGAATAATTGTGCTTCTCTATGTGAAAAGAAGACGTAGATTTAACTGAATAAAACTCATAAAAGTACTAATTAAACTTTGCAAATGCTAATTTAAGATTAAATAAAATTACGTCTCTATTGCAATGATAAAGCAAAATTACCAGACAATTCATTTCTCCCAAGTAAATCTAGTTAATATTTTGCAAAACCAGTAAGGAAGAAAATCCAATATTTTATTGTTGTATTCTGAATAGTTGTTTCTTTGTCAGATTAAACACTGAAATGAATGAATGTGCACAATTTAAAATTATACAGTGAATGCTTTGTAATGTATGTTATAGAAAGGTCAGAGCACTGGTATTCAGAAATAACAGCTAATCCCCAAAACATTTTTGTTAGTCATTGCCACGCGGTCAGACATTCAATAGCATAAACACTCAGGCTCTGTCTACATGATAACAAATCAACTGAATAAACAGTGAACAATTTAGTTACCCAAGTCTTCCTTTGTTTACATGATACCAGTTTATCTTTTTTTAATGCAATGTTGAAATTGTTATTGCTTAATTAATTTACACCACTATATTCAGCTCCTCTGTGTCTAGCCTCTGTGGCCTTTAGAATCACACTTATATAATAGATTTCACATAATGAAAGGGAAATGTCTAGAAATATGCATGAAACAAATTATCGTTTCTCTTTTAAGCATGCGTGTGTGTGTATGTATGTAACACACACCCACATATTCAGAGACAAAACTATTTTTTCATGGATTACTTGTAATCACAAACATTGTGATGCTGCTGTCATTATTATTATTATTATTATCATCTTGCTTTAAGTCAAGAACTGCAATGCAAGCAGACAGGAGGCAGCATGGATAAGAGAAACACTTGGATTTGGGAATTAGGATACATGGGTCTTTGTTCGATCTAAAGATAGCCTTTTCATGCTATTGGGCAAATAGCTTAACCTCTCTAGATATTGGATTCCTCATCCTTAAAAAGAGCCTTAAATAAGTCTATTATCTCTTAGAAATTGACTCGTTCCTGGCAGACAGTGTGTAGACTTTCAGATAACATCAGATCTGTCTGGTTTCTCTGCTACAGCCAGGCTAGACTCTGCCACAAATAGCAGCTCCAACCATCTGGGAGCTAGGAAATAAACTTGCTTTTCATATATGCCCTATATCAGAGTTTTACAAACTTCTATGCATATAAGCATCATATAGAGGCCCCCTGAAGATGCAACTTCCATGGCCTAGTCTCAGTGACTGATTCAGTAGATATGTCTCCAGTCCTAAAAATCCACATAATAATTGTCCAAAGTGATTCTGATGCAGCTGATTCTCAGAGTATGTTTTGAGAAGCATCCACCCACACCTAACAGAAAGCATAACTATATGGTAAAGAGTTAACATCCTTCCAGGGTAATGTCTGTAATTCTAAATGAGTTCCTCACATTGTCCTGATTGTTTCACAGGTGATTTTGTCTGGGTGGAGTCTCTGGGTACTGCAAACTGTGAAGAAGCTTGGCTACTAGCCAAAAGGTTGTCTTAATTTGAGTCCACTTTGAGGTGCCTTGGAAGAAAGGCCTGGCAATCCGCTTCTGAAAAAATCAGCCATTGAAAACCCCATAGAACATAGTTCTACTCTGACACACATGTGGTCAGACTCTACATGAAAACAATTGGTTTACTGGTTAGTCTGGGCTCATCAGAAGAGAACATTGCGAGGAGAATTTTTGTACAAGTTTTCTCAGGGAAAAAAAAAGGAAATAAATAGGGAAAAAGGATAGGGATGGCCAAGAAACGAAGCAAGGTGCAGTAGTAGGTGTGAAAAGCCGTGGAGTATAAATTACAGCACAGTTTGTCAAAGTAAGGCAGCTGGGCCTTTAATTTATGGCAAGAGTCCCTCATTGGCTACCGCATGCCCTGTGGGACTCTAAACTTCCAGGCACTTTCCTTTCTAGGACAAAAGGGCTCAGCACCCCAAAGGCAGTCCTCTGGAAATGACTGCAGATTCTAGTCCTGAGGAGAGAAGTGTGCAGAGGTTGGGAGTGCACTTTCCAAGGGTATTGAACTGGGCAGGGAAACAGCAGTTTCCACTTGAGTGGGGTATCTTATTCCCGATTGTATCTTCTCTTGTTAACTTGGCTTAAATTCTAGATATTAGTAAGACTGGCTATTTCTTGCTTGTCACATTTCATTGGTCTGAGAACTCTGGAAATAGAAATTGAATAGCTAATTCACGTGGACTTTTTTCTGTATATTCTTCTGTTCTGTTTGTATTTCCTAATTCTGACCCCAGTGTGCTTTCTTTGAACTTCAACAGGGAGGATCATTCATTTGGTGTTACAGAACACCGAAACACGAAATATAGCATTGCTTTTTATCTTTAGTGAACCCTCATAATTACTGAACTACAGTCCTCAGGCCACTGCCTGCTAGACACACACTATCTTGCTGAATGCTCCGTTGACATTTAATCTCAATCACTCTTGGACTGCCCGAGGAAAACTGCCCATTCAAGTTCAGTTCAATTCAATTTAAATTAACCAAGATTAACTGGAATCCAAGGGCCTGCAAAGAATTAGGTTTAGGAAAAAGGAGTCCTTGTAACTGCATAATGATAAAGAAGACAGTATATATTTTAATAGCATTTTAATAGCACTAAAACTAGAATGCCATAAAACTCTTATTTAATTTAATTCAATGCACAAAACAGTATATTCTCTGAATCCCATACAAATACAAAATGCTAGTTAAGGCTGTACAATAAAGATAGTAAAAGATAACTGAATATTTTTCTAATTGAGTTAAAAATGACGTGACATGCTTTTAATGACTTGAATTTAGTATAAAACTATGTTGTTATTGTTAGGTGCTGTCCAGTAGTTCCAACTCACAGCAACCCTATGTACAATAGAACAAAACACTGCCCAGTCCTGCATCATCCACACAGTTGTTGCTATTTTTGAGCCCATTGCTTCAGCCGCTGTGTCAATCTGCCTCATTGAGGGTCTTCCTCTTTTTTTTGCTGACCTTCTACATTACCAAGCATCATCTCCTTCTCCAGGGGCTGGTCCCTCCTGATAACATGTTCAGAGTAAGTGAGACAAAGTCTCACCATCCTCAATTCTAGAGAGCATTCTGGCTATGCTTCTTCCAAGACAGACTTGTTCATTCTTCTGGCAGTCCATGATATATTTAATGTTCTTTGCCAACACATATAATTCAAAGGCATCATTCCTTTTTCAGTCTTACTTATTCATCGTCCAGCTTTCATATGCATATGAGGCGACTGAAAACATCATGGCTTGGGTCAGGTGCACCTTAGTCCTTAAAGTGACATCTTTGCTTTTGAACACTTTAAAGAGGTCTTTGCAGAAGGTGTTCCCAATGCAATAGGTCATTTCATTTCTTCACTGCTGGTTTCATGGGTGTTGATTGTGTATCCAAGTAAAATGAAATCCTTGACAACTTCAGTCTTTTCTCATGATGTTATTAACGGTCCAGTTGTGAGGATTTTTGTTTTTTTTATGTTGAAGTGTAATCCACACTGAAAGCTGTACTCTTCGATCTTCATCAGTAAGTGCTTCAAGCCGTCTTCGCTTTCAACTAGCAAGATAGCGTCATCTGAATATTGCAGTTCGTTAATTAGTCTTCCTCCAACCCTGATGCCGCATTCTTCTTCATATAGTCCAGCTTCTGGAATTATTTGCTTAGCATACAGATTGAATAAGTATGGTGAAAGGATACAACCCTGATACACACCTTTTCTGATTTTAAACACTCCTCTTGTTCTGTTAGAATGATTGCCTCTTGGTCTAAGTACAGGTTCCTCATGAGCACAATTAAGTGCTCTGTAATCCCCATTCTTCACAATGTTATCCATAATTTGTTATGATCCATACAGTCAAATGTCTTTGCATAGTCAATAAAAGACAGGTAAACATCTTTCTGGTAGTCTCTACTTTCAACCAAGATCCATCTGATAACAGCTATGATATCCCTCTTCCACGTCCTCTTCTGAATATGGCTTGAATTTCTGGCAGTTCCCTGTTGATGTACTGCTGCATTCGTTTTTGAGTTATCTTCAACAAAAGTTTACTTGTGTGTGATATTAATGATATTGTTGGATAATTTCCTCACCTTTCTATGGAATGGGCACAAATATGGACCTCTTCCAGTAGGTTGGCCAGGTAGCTGCCATCCAAATTTCTTGGTATAGACAGCTGTGTGCTTCCCTCATTGCATCCATTTAAATATCAGTTGGTATTCTGTCAATTCCAGGAGCCATTTTTTTTTTTTTTTTTTTTTTTTTATGCCTTCAGTGAAGCTTGGACCTCCAGTACCATTCATTCTTGATCATATTCTACTTCCTAAAATGGTTGAATGTTGACCAATTCTATTTGGTATATTTTTATTCCTTTCATCTTCTTTTGATGCTTCCTGAGTCATTTCAATATTTTACCCATAGTATACCTCAGTATTACAACTCAAGCTTTGAATTTTTTTTTTTTTTTTTTTTTTTCGGTTCTTTCAGCTTGAGAAATGCTGAGGGTGTTCTTCACTTTTGGTTTTCTGACTCCTGGTCTTTGCACATTTCATTAGAATACTTTATCTTCTCCAGCCACTCTTTGCACATTTCCTTTTAATACTTTACTTTGTCTTTTCGAGCTCTTTTACCTCATCATTTCATCCTATCATTTTAGCTACTCTACATTCAAGAGCAAATTTCAGAGTCTCTTCTGACATCCATTTTGGTCTTCTCTTTCTTTCCTGTCTTTTTAATGACCTTTTGCTTTCTTCATGTATAATGTCCTTTATGTCATCCCACAACTCGTCTTATCTTTGATCATTAGTGTTCAGTGAGTCAAATCTGTTCTTGAGACGGTCTCTAAATTCAGGTGGAATATAAGCAAGTTTGCACTTTGGCTCTCATGGACTTGTTTTAATTTTTCTCAACTTCAGTTTGAGCTTGCAGATGAGCAACTGATGGTCTGTCTGCTTTGCAGTTATTCCCTGGCCTTGTTCTGATGATATTGATGATATATTGATATTGAGCTTCTCCATCATCTCTTTCCACAGATGTAGTTGATTTGATTTCTGTGTATTCCATCCAGCAACGTCCATATGTTTAAAAAACCAAACCCATTGCCATCCAGTCGATTCTGATTCATAGCAACCCTATAGAACAGAGTAGAACTGCCTCACAGAGTTTCCAAGAAGCAGCTGGTGGGTACAAACTGCCAACCTTTTGGTTAGCAGCCGAGTTCTTAACCTCTGTGCCACCATGACTGCCATTTATGTTGTTGAAAAATGTATTTGCAATGAATAAGTCACTGGTCTTGCAAAATTCTATCGTTCGATCTCGGGTATAGTTTCTATCACCAAGGCCATGTTTTCCAACTACCATTCTTTCTTCTTAGTTTCCAGCTTTCACATTCTGATCACCAGTAATTATCAGTGCATCTTGACTGCGTGTTTGATCAATTTCAGACTGCAGAAGTTGGTAAAAATTTCAATGTCTTCATCTTTGGCATTAGTGATTGGTAGGTAAATTTGCATAGTCTTATTAACTGGTCTTCCTTATAGGCTTATGGTTATTATCCTATCTCTGACAGCATTGTACTTTAGGATAGATCTTGAAATATTCTTTTTGACATTGAATGCATCACCACTCCACTTCAAGTTGCCATTCCTGGCATAGTAGACCATATGCTTTTCTAATTCGAAATGGCCAATACCAGTCAATTTCATCTGACTAATCCCTAACAGACTGATCTTTATATTTTCCATTTCATTTTTGATGACTTCCAGTTTTCCTAGATTCATACTTGTACATTCCATGTTCTGATTATTAATGGATATTTGCAGCTGTTTCTTCTCACATTGAGACATGCTACATCAGCAAATGAAGGTCCTGAAAACTTGATTCCATCCACGTAATTAAGGTTGACTTTACTTTGAGGAGGTAGCACTTCCAGAACTATTTTGAGTGCTTTCTAACTTAAGGGGGCTCATCTTCCAGCAGTATAGCAGACAATTTTCTGCTTCTATTCATAAGACTTTCGTTAACCGATTTTTTTAGAAGTAGATTGCCAGGCCCTTCTTCCTAGTCAGTCTTAGTCTGGAAGCTCTGCTGAAATCTGTCCACAATAGGTGACTTTGCTGATATCTGAAATACTGGTGGCAAAACTTCCAGTATCACAGCAACACACAAACCACCACCGTAGGTCAAACTTACAGACGAGTGGTAGTTCATAAAACTATAAGTAGCTGCAGAATTTTTTTTTCCAGTGGAAATGTGTGTATAGATGATTTATTTCTTTTCCCTTTGTTTTGTATGCCATGTAATGTGTAAAGATGTTGCTAAGACAAAGTGCTAGGAACAGAATTCTCACAGTTTTACTGCACTTGGAGTGACTAAGCATGAATATAGCTAACTTTGGATATATTGATCTAAAATGTATATCTGAAGGAAAATCAAAACTAAAAATATTCCATTCTTGGGTGGTGCAAATTGTTAAACACTTGGCTCTAACCTAAAGCCTGGCAGTTGAAATCTACTCAGAGGTGACTCAGAAGAAAGGCTTAATAATCTTCTTCTGAAAGTTCACACCCATAAAAATCCTATGGAACACAGTTCTTTACTGAAGCACATGGAGTCACCACAAGTCAGAATGCATTTGATGGCAAGTGGTTTGGTTTTGTTTTGGAGATAGTTGCATATTTATATTCTGCTTACCTATTGAATGTGTGTGTGTGTGTGTGTGTGTGTGTGTGCATGTGTGTGTTTGAAACATCTGTTAATGTTGGAGACTACATATAACCAGTCAACCAGTTCATCTTCTCTAGACATACAATTATTTGGTCTGTTATTACAATTATGCATAAAAGAGATTTTTATCAAAGTTATTTTTTAAATCTATTTTAGTGAAATAATCAGTTTGAATATTTTCTTTCCACATAATTGACTAGACATTAGGTCAAAATTACCTTGTCGCTTTAGTTTCCCTGACAATCTAGCACATACCGGCACTCAACAAAATAAATTGGAAACATCTCCAAATATTTTCTTAAATGGTCTGAGTTGGACAACAACTTGAGTTTAGAACTGACGAATGAAGCATCTAGATTCCAAAACAATAAAGGTTGAAGATTCACTTAAAGCAATTTAAGTCAGAATCTTTCCATGAAAGCAGGGGTGGGGAGAAAGGTATGAAAAGGGTTCTGTTGATTTTGGAAAAACAGACTGTATGGCAAGCAGAATTCTACTTGTAAAAGAAAAGAGAAGTTATATTTATAAAATATTTTAGGTTTCTTTGAAGTGTAGTTATTAAGTATTTTAAGCTTAGAATTTTAGGCATTTTCTAACAAATCGTTGTAAATAAGGCATAGAATTCTTTCCTATCTGTTGTGTGACATGCTGTTATCTTCCAAAGCCAGGTTAATTTAATTGCCTAATGAAATGTTTTGTTGTATAGGGATTGATTTTTGTAATACTAATTAAGTTTTTTTTGTTTGTTTGTTTGTTTTTACTGCTCAAAACCAGTTATATTAGTCATAAAATCCAACTTGCACATTTTGGATAATGCCAAACTTTTGTGCCAAATAGTCCTGATATTTCCTCATGAATGACTTAAAACAACACACATTGACTGAGCATCTATTATATACTAAGTTACTAGAGATTGTGGAGGATACAAAAAAGTATAAGACAATTTAAAGTGAGAAATATCTATCTACATAACTATCCATAATTATAGATATACACACACATATTAAGTGTACTCAGAGGAAAATCAAACAGATTATTCTAAGCATAGAGGAATGTAAGAGCATGGTGTATTTCAGGAGTGTAATTAGTTCTAGTCACTTAGTTGGGCTTTAAATAAAGAAATAGGTCCATACTGCGATCAATTCCACATCATTTCACAGGGTTTTCTTTCATTCGCTTGAGTTTACTAAGATTATCCTTTGCTTAATAATTAATGTCTCTTGACTAAAATTTTTGCAAGAAGATTTTCATCAAACCCAAGTTTTTTGTTTTGTTCTTTCCATTTTTTCCAAAAAAATAGATCTTTATTATAGGTCCGTATGCTGTTATTACATTAGCAGTGATTTGAAAGTGTACAATAAGAATAGAAGAATTTGAGCCACTTAGAAATTGATGTCCTTCCCAATTGAATAATTAAGTGCATTAAAGAAATTAACTCAGCCTTAACTGTCCTTTAAATCTAGGTTTACAAGAGGCATTTAGTGTGACTTGTGATGAAGGCTTGTGGAAAGGAGGGGGAGAAAGCTGCTTCTACTTCTCAGACATCTTCAGGTAAGAAGAAGTCTCCTTATAGCTTTCCTACTGTGAAATAACTAATTTAAAGAAGTATTTTCACAGCTTGACAACTTTTCTCTTAACTTTAGATCCCTCATTTATTCGATGATTCATAAATGAGAAATAAAATTTAAGCCTAAATCAAAATTTGTGCTTTAAAGGAACTTCAAATGGTGAAAACGGTCTGTTGAACTGTGGTGATCGCCATTATCGTTTTAAAGTTTTTTTTTTAATTATTCATAGAAGTATATTTTACATTTGACACAAAATCGATTAATCCTTTAACTTCTAAAATTACAGTATAAATAAATCATCAAGTTAAATCTTGGTAGGAAAAAAGTAATAAAGATAATAATAACAAAAATAATAACAAATGATGATATAATAATTTGGAAAATAAAAATGTTAATTTCATCTATGGTTTTGCATGACTATTTTGGATATCTTTGAAGAACTCATATTTCAGCAGCCTAAGATTTGACTATTAACATAGAAAATATATTATTAAATTATAACTAATAAGTTTGATTTATATTAAATATTAAAATTTAGTGAGATATATTCATGTTCCTTACTATTATTAGCATCAGTTAAATTATAATTGTTATTTCAAACAGTAATCTCAAATAATTTTTGAAAAGAAGCACGAGTTATTGATCCACCAAACATTCAAGTATAAAAATAAGTATAGGGTGTTTATGACAAGTAGTAGACGTATATAAAATAAAGGCAAGAAGATTTTAATTGAAAATCTGCTCATTATAATTCAACAGTGTGATGTGGTTTTCCCCAAAATGTATATATTATATAATTTTGCCCACTCTAGAAATGTGGGGATATAATATTTAAATGGTAGTCCCAAAACTTTCTTTGTTTGCTTTCTTTTTTTTTAAAATGTACCTAAATTATAGAATTTTCCAGTATATGCACAGGGTGGAATAACGAATCCTTATGCCATAAATTTTTTTGGTTGCATCTTCCATTGAGATGGAGTCTACTCCCCAACTTCTTAAATCTGGGATAGCCGTGTAGCTTGTCTGATCCAAAGAATGAAGCAGAAAAACACTGTGTAGCTTTGAAGATTGAGCCTTAAGAGATCTGCAGCTTCTGCTTTACTGCTCTGAAAACACTTCCTCCTGAAAACCAGCTACCATGCTATGAGAAGCCCTCACTATGTGCAAAGACCATGTACAGGGAAAGTAAGTTATTCTTGTTGGTAGACAAATATGAGTTCCTTATGGAGAGCCAGTGCCAAATCTTAGCCACATGAATGAGCCATCTTAGATATTCCAGCCCGCCTGAGCCTCCAGATGACTGTAGTCCATTCTCACATCACATGGAAATAATGACATGGAATGGAATAACCACCCAGATGATTCAAGTAAAACCACTGAATCATCAAAGAGTTAAAAGAAAAAATCACTAAATTGGTCACTAAATTTTGGATGATTTGGTATACATTATTAAATAATTGAAACAATCTTCAAGGGTTATAGGCAAAATTGAGTATGTTTAGAGAAGAATTCTAAGCCTTTCATATCCTTGTCAACTCTATAAAATTTTATTTTCAGTCAGCAAACTTGACGCTGTTTAGATTTTGAGTCAATCTTGTCTATGGTGGCAGGATGTCATAAGCTCATACTTATGGGATCTGAGATTAGTGTTACTGCACTCAGCTTGGTGTAAAACGTGGCAAATTTCCAGTTTTCCTCCAAGTCTCATTGCTTTAGCAAGGTTTTTGTGGCAGAGATTCTGGCTCAGTTTCTGGCCAGCACTCCAATGCTCTTCTGAGATCTCACTTCTATTCTGAATCCAGGCATTTGGCTTGGGCCTGTACAATCTGCTTAATACTTTTCAGGCGCTGTCTCTGTGAACTGACATTATCGCCTACATTTGCTTTGACTAAAGAGTGGTCTAATCCAAATGAATAAGTCTGAGGAATCCGTAACCCTGTCATTTGATTGGCTATGAAGTCACAGAATTCCCAGCTTCTTCAAGGACATGTGAAAATCTCACCTCTCTTGGGGCCTCTTTTACAATAACCAGTTTTATTATAAATAGTCAGGGAAGACTAAACTATTTTACAGTGTGATTTGTAAGTTTAGAGGTACCATTGAAATTCCTTAATATCATAGTTATAAGCAATGGAATTTAATGACCTACAAGCAGGTAAATAGAAAAAGAGAAAATATTACTAACTCTGATTTAAATATTTTATGTTCATTGGTTCATGTATTCATCAGCTAGGTGGTATGAAGTTTTCAAATGAACAATGCTATTGATATATTTGTGATCTAGATGTGGTGACAGACATGCTGTTAACTGTACTGTAAGTCAGAATGAGCACACACATGCAAAACAAGGTTTAAGTAACATGCTATCTAAGTCCAGAGGAAGAAACAGCTAATTTTGAGTTTAGAAATTAACTGAAAAGGAGAGAATAGGATTTGAGAAAAGCTTCTTTGGAAAGGAAATATTGGAGTTAGGAAGACAGGAAGAAGAGGGTAAGTAAATTACAAATTGAAGGAACACAATAAAGACAGTGAACAAAAAAAATAGACATTTAAGCATGTATAGGAAACTTGGAAAATTTGATATGGCTAACATGAGAGGACGATGAATATGAAACAGGAGTTTGAGGTCAGGTTTACTCAACACTTGCTAGAAGTTTGGGTATTATTTGGACAATAGGGGGCTAGGGAATGTTTTGGGGGGGAGCAATTGGATGACATGACCAAACCGATATTTTGGGAAGAAAACTAGTGGTAGCATGGAGGATGTGTTGAGGAGTAGATAAATGTGTACTATATAGACATGTAGGATGCCCCTGCAATAGCCCAATAGGAAAAAGATGGAAATACATAACAGAAAATGGGAATAGGTGACAAGGTTCACTATTGAAGACTATCTTAACATAACTTGTAGTAGATGGTGTATGAAAGGAGAGTGAGAATGGAAATGAAACAAATTGGAAATATATAAACTGGATGGCTGGATAGATCATGCAGCAGGTATTCCAGTGAAGAAAATGGTATGGAGGAAGGAAAAAAGGGCATAGTGAAGAACATAGTGGCTTTATGTGGAGATGGTAAGCAGGAATTTTGAAATTCGTTTTTAAAACTCATGAGAAAAATCAGAGAAAGTAACATTAAATCAGTTGTAGAAAGAAATGTAAGCCCTGAGTAGAGAGGAATTGTGCAGAAGAGAGTGGAGTAGACCCTCTGAGAGTCCCTATGGTTCAGGAGAATAAGCACAAAGAAATGTCAGTAAAGTAGAATAAGAAACTCATGAGAGTGTTATTGAAGTCAAGGAACGAGAACTTCCTAGAGAAGGGTGATCCATGGGGTCAAAAGTTCACAAAGGTTAGAGGTTCTGGCAAAATGGCCCTCTAGGCAGAAGCACCACGCCGTCCCTCCACAGCAAAGATCCAAAAAACTAAGCCGAATAGAGAATACAACAATCCTGAAACCCTAAAACATCAAATGAAGAGATAAAGAACTCAGCCAAGCATGAAATGGAGTGAGAAAACTGACAGAGAACACAGAGCGAGGACAGATTCATGCAGAGGTCCCCTACCAGCTAACACAGCACGGATCTACCATCTTGGACTCCTATCAGAGACCAGTAAATGGGGGTACAAGAAAGCATCCTCACAGAGTGTCCAGCGGGAGACAAAACAACCGGTAATTTGCGGTGTGCACTTTCCCACCCCCACCCCTCTTCACCCCTGCTCAGCCTCCTCTACTTCCCTCGGCCATGGTCTCTTGACCAGGAAGCGCCAGCTGCTTGGATTCCACACACCCAAGCGGGCGGCTCTCTGGGTGCCATTCGTTGGCTGCTAGTGTTGCTTTTTTTTTCTACTTCTTTTGATTTCTCACTTGCCTCTTGCCACCTTCCCCTCCTTTCACTCGAGTGCCTGGCTCTGTGTGCCATCTTTGCTTCTTCCTGAGATGCTCCAGAGCACCCGCAATTTGTGATATATGCTTTCCCACTCTCTACCCTTCTTCACCCACACTTGGCCTCCTCTGCTTCCAGCGGACACAGTCTCTTGTCCAGAAACACCAGCCCGCACTAGCTGGCTCTCTGAGGGCCATTTGTTGGCTGCTAATGTTGTTTGTTTGTTTTTTCTGCTTCTTTTGATTTCTTGCTTGCCTCTCACTGCCTCCCCCTCCTTTCACTCGAGTGCCTGCCTCCATGC
>NW_004443939.1:29033681-29034733 GCF_000243295.1 Trichechus manatus latirostris | reverse complement strand
TTCATTGCTCAGTTTCTCATCTCTCTATATCTTCCTCCTCTTTCTGATCCCTGAATACCAGGCATTGTATACCTCTGCGCCTTCAGGCCAGGCTGTACTGCAACACCTGAGAGCAACTTCCCCAGACTTCATAGCTGCATCGGTGGGATCCCTGGGAACTTTGTGGTACTTTAACCTTTCTGATTTTTATTTATTCATTCTTTGCTTTTCTTCCGCTTTCCCTTTCTGTTTTTCTCCATTTCATAGTCTCTCATCTCTCCATTCCAACGGCAAGATCCCCTAGCATTCTTTTTTGTTTGTTTCTATGTTTTTGGCTCCTGTTCCTCTCTCCTGTCTCCCGTATCCATCTTAGCTTCACCCATAACAATCTCCCCGCTGCATCTTGCCTACCTGCACTGTGCGCTTAACATCACACCACCAAGCAGCAAAGGCATGGCCCTGGAACCTGCCCTGCACTGATTACCAGCCCGCCCTGGTGGCTGTAGTAAGTGCCACAAACAACCTGTCCCAGTCACTCCTCTGCAGCTAGACCTGCCCTGTACCATATCTGAGTGACTGAGCCTGCCAGTTGGAGAAGGAGGTGAAAAGTATTGAGTGCATAGATGAGCAAACAACAAAGAACACACAGTCCGCCTTCTCAGACATAGTCATTTTTTTTTAAAAGGGAAAAACAAATCTACAATCAATAAACGAGAAAAATAACTACTGAATGTCCAGAAGACAGAAGACTATATCAAAACATTTACAAAACAAGGAAAGGATGGTTCCAGTAGGTGCCCAAAATAAAACACCAGATGATTTTCCAGGAGAAGAAAAGGCACTGGAACTACCTGATAGGGAATTCAAATCTCTAATACTCTGAATTCTCCAAGAACTGAGGCAAAAAGCTGACAAACATGAGGAAAAAATAGACAAAATCATGGAAAATACAGACAAAAAATTGGAAGAATTCAGGAAAATAATGCAGGAACAAAATTCCAAAATAAATTCACAACTAGAAATTATACAAAGACAACAATTAGATATCCAAAAGATAAACAACAAGATTTCAG
>NW_004443939.1:29022581-29028113 GCF_000243295.1 Trichechus manatus latirostris | reverse complement strand
AAAAAAAAAAGTTCACAAAGGTTAAAGATGATGAAGAACGAAAATCCAAAATTGGGTATAATAATGAGAAGAGAAAAGTAAGGAAGTTGAGAAACTAAGAAAAAAAAACAATATTTCAAGACAATAGCAGGGAAAAGGAGAGAACAAAAATGATATCTGAGGTACACAGATTATCAGCATAAATAACAGCTTCTCAGAAGAGATCAGTTATAAATGATCCAAAAATGCATCTGAGAGTAGAATAATGAATTTTAGATTAGTGATTTACAACATGAAGTATTTCATTTAATGAATACCCTATTATAAATTCTTAAAAGATATTGGCACTGCTAGAAGAGAGAACAAACACATGGACTATTTAGAAGCCACATCTGGGTAGTTTTCATTTATTTTCATTAAAAGTTATAGCTAAATTCATCTTAAATATTTTGTTGTATAATTTTATATCATTTGAATATGTATTGGGTACAGCCAAGGGAAATGTATAATTAAAACTTCATTATGGCATCACTTAAAACTATATTTCTTTTTTTAAAAACTCACAAACTAATTCATTGCATAAATACCATACACAATTGTTAGTGATCGTACAATGTAATGTTCAAAAGTTTCAGCTACTTGAAGAGTGTTAAGATGCAGAAAAAACAGAATATTTTATTTATTTTAATGCTTAATATTATTAATTTATCAAGAACTGTTTCATTTCCACAGAAGTATCAAACAGTTCCAGAAATTAGAAATAAGAGGGCAATGCCAGAGTATTAATTTAGATTATTTTTCCGTGGAAGAAAAAACTATGGAATTTCCATGTTTATAAACAAGAGAAAACATATGAGACTAAGCAACACAAGATAACTTACCCTTAAAAATAGTTTATATATTTTTTGTAGATTGCTTTAATTCTCTAATTAGAAGTGTCATTTGGCAGATTCAATTCTCTTAAGAATATTTTAGCTCAATTCAATGTGAGTAGCAATTTCATTTCATGTAACAAATGTTTTGATGTGAAATGTACTTTTTATAGTCAGGTAGTTCCTAGAGTGAGAAAATCAAAAGGGAAGAACACCCTCGTCATTTCTCAAGCTGAAAGAACTGAAGAAAAAATTCAAGCCATGAGTTACAATACAATAGAAAAGATTCTATAGGCAAAAAAATTGAACAACATAGGAAGCATTAAAAGAAGATAGAAGAAATACACAGAGTCACTGTACCCAAAAGAATTGGTCGACATTCAACCATTTCAGGAGGTAGCACGTGATAAAGTGATGGTATTGAATGAAGATTTCCAAACTTCACTGAAGGCATTGGTGAAACATAAGGAATTGATGAAATACCAATTGAGGGGTTTCAACAAATGGATGCAGCTCTGGAAGCACTCGCTTGAATATGCCATGAAATTTGGAAGACAACTACATGACCAACCGACTGGAAAAGGTCCATATTTGTGCCCATTCCAGAGAAAAACAATCCAACAGAATGCAGAAATTATCAAACAATATCATTAATATCACACGCAAGTAAAATTTTGCTGAAGATAATTCAAAAGCGGTTGCAGCAGTACATTGGCGGAGAACAGCCAGAAATTCAAGCCAATTTCAGAACCTCAACAAGGGATATCACTGCTGATGTCAGATGGATCCTGGCTGAAAGCAGAGAATACCAGAAAGATGTTTACCTGTGTTTTATTGACTAAGCAAAGGCATTGATGGTGTGCATCGTAACAAATTATGAATAACATTGAGAAGAATGGAAATTCCAAAACACTTAATTGTGCTCATATGAAACTTGGACATAGATCCAGAGGCAGCTGTTGCAACAGAACAAGGGGACACTGCGTGGTTTAAAATCAGAAAAGGGGTGTGACAAGGTTGTATCCTTTCACTCTAGTTATTCAATCTGTAGGCTGAGCAAATAATTCGAGATGATAGATTATATGAAGAAGAAGAGGCACCAAGATTCAAGGAAGACTAATTAACAACCTGCAATATTCAGATGACACAATATTTCTTGCTGAAACCAAGGGAGGCTTGAAGCACTTACTGATGAAGATGAAAAACCACAGCCTTCAGGATGGATTACACGTTAACCTAAAGAAAACAAAAATGCTCACAACTGGACCAATAAGCAACATCATAATAAACCAAGAAAAGTTTGAAGTTGTTAAGGATTTCATTTTACTTGGATCCACAGTCAACGGCTGTCTTAATTATCTAGTACTGCTATAACAGAAATAACACAAGCGAATGGTTTTAACAAAGCGAAATTTATTCCCTCACAAACTAGGAAGCTGAAAGTCCAAATTCAGGGTGTCAGCTCCAGGGGAAGGCTTTCTTTCTCTGTAGGCTCTGGAGCAAGGTTCTTGTCATCAATCTTCCCCTGGTAGAGTAACGTCTCAGCTCAGGAATCCTGGGTCCAAATGACATGCTATTCTTGTTTCTTAGTGTTATGAGGTCCCCATGCCTGTCTGCTTACTTCTCTCTTTCATGTCTCAAAAGAGATTGGTTTAAGACGCAATCTAATCTTGTAGATTGAGTCCTGCCTCATTAACATAACTACCACTAATCCTGTCTCATCAACATCATAGAGATAGGATTTGCAACACATAGGAAAATCACAAAATGGTGGACAATCACACAATACTGGGAATTGTGGCCTAGCCAAATTGATACACACATTTTTGGGGAACACAATTCAATCCATAACAATGTCCGTGGAAGCAGCAATCAAGAAATGAAATGAGGTATTTCATTAGGCAAGTCTGCTGTAAAATACCTCTTTAAAAAGCAAAGTTGTCACTTAGAGGATTAAGGTGTGCCTGACCCAAACCATGGTATTTTCAATCACTTCATATGGTTTTGAAAGCTGGACAATGAATAAGGAAGATCGAAGAAGAATTGATGCATTTGAATTATGGTGTTGGAAAAGAATATTGAAAATATCACGGACTGCCAAAAGAAGGAACAAATTTGTCTTGAAAGAAGTACATCCAGAATGCTCCTTAGAAGCAAGGATGGGAGGCTTCGTCTCATGTACTTTGGCCATGTTATCAGGAGGGTCCAGTCCCTGGAGAAGAACATCATGCTTGGTATAACAGACAGTCAGCCAAAAAGAAGAAGATCCTCAAGGAAATGGACTGACACAGTGGCTACAACAATGGGCTCAAACATAGCAGTGATTGTGAGGCTGATGCAGTACCAGGAAGTGTTTCATTCTATTGTACATGCGGTCACTGTAAGTCAGAACCAACTGGACAGCAACTAGCAACATTTCCTGGTGAATTGTGAACAAATATTCTAGTATGCATTCCAGGAGATCAAATCTGTGAGTGTGGTAGAGTTGGGTGAGATTTCAACTACCTGTTTTTCTAAATATAATTGGAAGACTTGGGAAAATCCTTCAAGGGAATCAGAATATTTTTTACTTGTTTGTGAATAAAAACAATTTTTAAAAAATCTCTTTTAACAGAAGACAATTAAAGCTAAAGAAAAAAGCTAAAAACTTAACATCAGTGGTACCCATGGATACAAATACTTCATTAATTGGATAAAACAGAAGGAAAACAATCTTTCCAAAAACATTACTATGTGTTTCTGAATATATTTCATTGAATGCATTCTTAATCAGTGATCAGCATAGGCATCCCATAGTTATGGCTTAAAACATTTTTAGATAAAACATCAAAATAAAGTGGAGAGGATGTATAAAAAGAATAACTCATGGTTTTTGTTCTAAAAATAGAGCAAAAAGGGGAGGTGCGGTCAACATGGTGGAATAGTTAGACGCTTCCTGTATCCCTCTTACAACAAAGACCTGGAAAAACAAGTGATTTGATTCTATGTGAATATCTGGCAGCCCTGAACAAGGCAAGGTTAAGAAATCCGTCTGAGTGATATGGGAGACGGAGACCGTTTGGAAGAGATGAGGAGGGCTAGAGCCGTGGCGGCGAAACTGTAGCACCACAGCCACACAGTCCGTGGTGAAGCAGGCAAACAGCTGTGTTGTGCACGCACTCGGGAAGTAGTTTCCACATCGAGAGAAACCCGGCAGCAGAGATTCTGCTTGGACACTCCAAACCAGTGAAAAGCAGCTCCCAAGAGGCTAGGATAAGTACACGTGTACACCCTTTCATGGGGATTTAAAAAAAAAAAGCCAATTTGGGAAAAAACCTTTCTCCCTTTTACCTCCTCCCTCTGCGCTCTGCACCGGGAGTCCGCTGGGCTGGAAGTAGATCCCAAAAGGTGCCCTGACCCATTCTTCTGGCATTGGAGAGGGAACAAATAAACTGCTGGCTACCCTAGGCCAGGAACACGGGGTCAGCACAGCTCCTTTGCTGGCCACAGGTATCAGGGGTCCACAGACTTTGAGTGCCTTACACCCCTGTATAGACTTGTGGGGACCCATCTCATTAGCATTAGTCCTCACTGCCACAGTATAATAGGGCAAACATCTGAAGTTTAACTTCAACTATTCAGCTGTGAGCTGGCAGATGTGTGACCCTTGAAACAGCCCTGCCCCTTAAGTAGGCACTTTTATTGATCTGCAGCAGGAACTTGAGGACTGGTGGTAGCACCTGAAGTGCCTAGTAACCTGCTAAAGAAGTTCAAGAAAAAGTGGTGCCCTCGAGTCTTTATAGTCAACAGAGTGGGGTGCTCATAGTCCGGCTGCAAAACTCACCTACCTACTCACCTTAGAGAATAGGGACACGCTTTCCTTTCAGACTCTCAGGGGCAGCCATCAGCCCGCTGCCTGGCTCAGCGCACGATCCCCTTCCACAGCCAGAGTCCAGTGCCTGCACCAATCACCCATGCCTCTCTAGGACTGGGGGTGAGAGCCTGCATCACACACTTGGTGACCGACTGCCTGAACACCCGAGCTGAACCCATATAGGAAAATTTGCTGGACTCCTGTGTGCACATAGTTAGTTACAGAACTAACTACCTGGTGACAGGACGTTAGCAATCCAAAGGAGTCAAAAATCAAACTAGTGCACAAGAGCAGCCTAATTGGGCATATCAAAACAAAACAAAATAAGAAGCTACTTCTCACTAAGAAAACACAAAATAAAATTATAATTAATTATTGATGGCTCAGAGACAACAGTCAATATCAAGTCACATAAAGAGGCAGTCCATGATGGCTTCAGCAAGCTCCCAAAATAAAGAATCAGTAAATTCTCTGGAGGAAGAGAACTTCTTGGAATTACCAGAGGCAGAATACAAAAGATTAATATACAGAACTCTTCTAGAAATAATAAAGGAAATTCAACAGAATATAGAAACAGCCAGGGAACATACAGACACAGTAGTAGCAGAACTTAAAAAAGTTACTCACGAACATAATGCCAAATTTAATAGGCTGAAGAATCCATAGAGAGATAGCAATCAGAAATCCAGAAGATTAACAAAAAAGTTTAAGAATTAGAACACTCAAAAGAAAGTCATAGGAGCAGAACTGAGGAAGTAGAAGTTAGAATTAGTGACATGGAAGATAAAGCTCTTGACACCAACTTATTTGAGGAAAAATCAGATAAAA
>NW_004443939.1:28952531-29019343 GCF_000243295.1 Trichechus manatus latirostris | reverse complement strand
TGATTTTAGGACCTATTATACTGCCACAGTAGTCAAGACAGCCTGGTACTGGTACAACAACAGATACGTAGACCAATGGAACAGAGTTGAAGAGTTGAGAATCCAGATATAAGTTCATCCACTTATGAGCAGCTAATATTTGACAAAGGCCCAAAGTCCATTAATTGGGGAACAGACAATCTCTTTAACAAATGGTGCTGGCATAATTGGATATCTCTATGCAAAAAACTGAAACAAGAGCCACAGCTCACACCATGTACAAAAACTAACTCAAAATGGATCAAAGACTTAAATACAAAATTGAAAATGATAAAGATCATGAAATCAAAAATAGGGACAGCTCTAGGAGCCCTAATACATGACATAAACACAATACGAACCATAAGTAACAATGCACAAGCACCAGAATTGAGACTAGATAAGTGGGAGCTCCTAAAAATCAAACACTTATGCTTATCAAAAGACTTCATCGAAAGAGTAGAAAGACAACCTACAGACTGGGAAAATATTTTTGGCTACGACAAATCCAATCAGCATTTAATCTCTAAAATCTACAAGATACTGCAAAACCTCAACAGCAAAAAGGCAAATAACCTAACTGAAAAATGGGCAAAGGATATGAACAGGCACTTCACCAAAGAAGATATTCAGGTAGCTAACAGACACATGAGGAAATGCTCACGATCATTAGCCATTAGAGAAATCAGATCAAAACTACAAGGAGATATCATCTTACCCCAACAAGGCTAGCATTAATCCAAAAAATACAAAATAACAAATGCTGGAGAGGTTGTGGAGAGGCTGGAACACTTATACTCTGTTGATGGGAATGTAAAATGGTAGAACCACTTTGGAAATCAATTTGGCGCTTCCTTAAAAAACTAGAAATAGAAGTACCATAAGATCCAGCTACCCCACTCCTTGGAATATACCCTAGAGACACAAGAGCTGTCACACAAATAGCTATATGCACACCCATGTTCATTGCAGCACCGTTCACAATAGCCAAAAGATGAAAGCAACCTAAGTGCCCATCAATGGACGAATGGATAAACAAACAATGGTATATCCACACAATGGAATATTATGTAACAATAAAGAACAATAATGAAGCTGTGAATCATCGTATAATTTGGGGGAAGCTGGAACTTATTATGCTGAGTGAATTTAGTCAGTCACAGAAGGACAAATACTGTATAAGACCATTATGATAAGAACTCAAGAAAAGGTTTTAACACAGAAGAAAACATTCCTTGATTGTTACAGGGGTGGAGAGAGAGGGTGAGGATTATCCACTAATCAGATAGTAGATAAGAATCATCTTAGGTGAAGGGAAGGGCAGCACATACTACAGAGGAAGCCAGCACAACTGGACTAAACCAAAGCTAAGAAGTTTCCTCAATACAATCAAATACTTTGAGAGACAGAGTAGCAGGGATGCAGGTTCTGGGGACCATGCTTTCAGGGGACATCTATGTCAATTGGCATAACAAAGCTTATTAAGAAAATGTTCTGCATTCTACTTTGGTGAGTGGCGTCTGGGGTCTTAAAAGCTTGCAAGCGGCCATCTAAGATGCATCAGTTGGTCCCAACCACTTGGAGTAAAGGAGAACGAAGAACACCAAAGACACAAGGAAAGTATTGGCCCAAGAGACAGAATGGGCCACATAAACCAGAGACTTCATCAGCCTGACACAGAAGAACTAGGTGGTGCCTGGATACCACCAATGAACATTCTGACAGGGAACACAACAGAGGGTCCCTGATGGAGCAGTAGAACGATGGGATGCAGAACTCAAATTTTAGTAAGAAGACCAGACTTAATGGTCTAAGACTGGAGGAACCCCGGAAAGCATAGCCCCTGGGCTCTCTATCACCCCATAACTAAAACAATTTCTGAGGCCAACTCTTCAGACAGGGATTGGACTGGACTGTGGGACATAAAGTGATACTTGTGGAGAATGTGCCTCTTAGTCAAGTAGATACAAGAGACCAAAGGCACGGCTTCTGTCCAAAGGTGAGATGGAAAGGCGGAGAGAGTTAGGAGCTGGCTGAATGTTCATGGGAAATCAGGGGCGGAGGGGAGAAGTGTGCTGTCGCAGAATGGGGTGAGCGGTTGGGGTCTCATAACAATGTATGTAAAAAAAAAAAATGTGTATGGGAGACTAACTTGAAATGTAAACTTCATTTAATTACAACAATAAAAAAATAAAAATAGAGCAAAAAGACCATGGTTATTTGTTCTTCTGTGTAGTACATAATCCATTGCAAGCAAAGATAATTCATTCATTCATCTATCCAACAATTATTTCCTAGTTACAATGTTTGTGGTCTTCTCCTAGGTGCTCGGTAGAGTAGTGAACAAGAAGGACACACAGACGTTTCCATTTTTATGTGGCAAGTGATATATCATGGGTGACTACAAAATAAGATGGGAAGATCAAAGTGATACAATTAACCCAGTCTTAAACAAAACCAAAAAAAATAAAGGCCCTTCTGAGGAATTTACTTCTTTCTATGCTTAGATCTAAGAATGAAAAGGAATTAAAAAGTTGAATATAAAGGGAAGATAAGTGTTACAAGCAAAAAGAATGGTATAGACAGAGGCCTGAAAGCAGTGAAAACTTGAGACTTCAAAAACTGTGATTCCATTCTCTGTGTTTAGACAACACTGGAAAGGGGTATGGGGAGTGACGGTAAGAAAGGAGATCGAAAATACAGGCCAGAGCCAGTTATTGATGAACCCCATGAGCCCTGGTGGCTCAATGGTTAAGTGCTTGGCTGTTAACCAAAAGGGCGGGGTTCGAATGCATCAGCTGCTCTGTGGGAGAAAAGACCCCGCAATCTGCTTTCGTGAAGATTACAGCCAAGGAAACCCTACAAGGCAGTTCAACTCTGTCCTATACGGTTGCTGTGAGCCAAAATCGACTCAAGGGCATGCAACGACAACATGAGCTATGTTAACGAGAATGAACTTTACTTGAAAATTAAAAATATATGTAATCTATGTCAACAACTGATATCTCATCTTGTCATAGATATTTTGACAATGGATTATGCTTTAAAACTGTTTTTACTCAAACAATATAAGAAACAAAACTAAGTGTAAAAATCCATTTTTTTTCAAAGAAAGGACTAGATTAGCAATGATATCCTCACATAAACTGACTTAACATCACACATTTCATGCAATAGTTGTTTTACATATGCAATGGTTGATATCACGTATCCCCTGGGGCACAGTCCTACTATATAATGCTAATAATAAAATTTTGAAAGGCTAAAAATTATTAATAACAAAATCAAATACTCCAGAACCAGTCTTTCCAAGGCAGACTGAATGTCAAACTTGTCTAAATAATACAATCTTACCGTGCATGTGAGAGAAATTTCCAAGTGCAAAATGGTTGATACTACCTTTCATAGGAATGTGAGCATAATTATCTGCACCCAGAATATCACAGAAACAATGGATGAGAATTAGTTGATGATGATAACAGTGGCATGATCTAAACTGATTACATTGTATAATCTAAATGATATGTTGACAAAGCACGGGCCTACTTAGCAAGAAAATAAACAAAACGTGAAAATCACTCAGTCACCTATTTTTGAAGAAAGGAATAGTATGAAAATGAAGAGAAACTTTGTTTTTTTTACTCATTCACCAAGCTGTTTTAGGGAGAATTGTAGTCTAAGCAATAATGTGAGAAAACTTAGCAATATCAGCTAGCGCATTAACTTGATGAAATTAAAGCAGTCAGTATACTGATAATACTAAAGGAAAAGGATGAAATAATAATAAGCTAATGATAACAGAAGGAATTCTTTAAGGCATAAAAGGTTTAACTTCTGGTGTACTAATCACTAATGGAAGCAATGATAATTTCCCCCTTTCACAAGATATGTCATAAATATCACCTGATAAGCCTCAAACTACATTTTAACTTTAAGAGCTGGATTTTTCCCAGAGAATCTCAGCCACATAATGCTATGTATCTTCTAAAATCAGCTATTGCACATGTGCCGTAGAAGATATTATAAGATTTGTAGCAAAAGCAGTTACGCTTTGAGGATAAGAATCCTGCTTTCAAAGGGATCCAACTTGCTTCAATGTTCTTCAGTTTATTCTTTATAAAAAAAGTTGTAAATATATATATTTTTTTCTGTATGGACTAGATTGATACTGATTTTAAATATTTTCTAACTATTGCTAACGATGTAATCCCAATCTTAACAGATGTGTTACAAATTTTTCTAGTTTCCATTGCTGGTTATTTTGATTAGCTGGGAATTGAACATAATCTTTGAATGGTCTCTTTCTGTGGGCATTCTTATTATTGTGTAAAGCCAAGAGGCAACCTTCTACATTTTGCCTCTTACAGTTTTCTTTTCTTCTAATCTTTTTATTCGTTGCATGATGATCATGCAAAGACAAGGGAAATAACAGTTTTCTGTTGTGACACAAAGACAAACTACTTTCAGTTTAAATGTACTCCTGGCTAGAAAAATGCAATGAAACATGGTACCTATGGAAATATATTAAGCATTTCTTGAAGTTAAATTGAGGAATTATGCATGGACACAAACACAGAGTATTTGTGTGAGTGATTGGATTTCTTTTCCTCTGAGAACGGTAAGAGCATTTCAAGATTTTTTCCAGACCAACTCCCTGCAATTGGGAAACAGGCTTAATTTCCGTAAATCTGTTAAAGTCTGGAGAAAAAGAGAATCAATAAAAAAAACAAATCAATGTATATATGAACTATGAGCTAAGAATATATTTTGATAAGCAAAGTGCTCTGACTCTCAAGTTTCTTTAAGAAAACATCTGAAGCCGAAAATATAACTACAAAGAGAAACAATTAAAATGGTTGGCATTAATTATCTTAGTCATCAAAAACTATTCTTAAGTACATAATATCAGAGGCTTTTTTATTCTGTGCTCTGATACAGACTATTCATCATTTGATCATGACATCTATCCTTCATTATCGTTAGTGTTTCTCATGAATTTAATGACATAAAGAGGTTAAGGAGTGATTTATATTGTTATAATGTTTACAATAAATGAAATTACTGTTTACTTCAGAAATATCATGATCGACTTGGCCATAAGAAGAAAGAAGGGTATTAAGAAAGAAAGACAAATAATTATTTGGAAGATGTTTATTTGTTTCTAAGAAAAAATATCCTGGTTAGCAAAACCAAAGTTGCCAAAATAAGATCTAATAATAAAGGAGGCAGAGCAAGATGGCAGCATAAGCAGTAGCACTCCTTGAGACCCACAACTTTTAGAGAAGAAAACAAGCAAATATTGTGTAAAAAAAAAAAAAAAAAAAAAATTGATAGTCTGAGAACTCCAGACATCAGATAAAGGATTGGAGGACCAAAGGGAACACTGAACCAAGTAAAAGGTAACACACTGACTGGAAGAGAAGAAGTTTGCAGAATATCCTCACTCCACTCTCCTCACAGTACAGCCATCTTAAGCCAGTGGTAAGGAGTGCAGAATGCAGTGAGGCCTGGAGTTTGCAAACAGCCAGGCCCATGAAAGCACCACAGGCAGGGAAGCCTAAGAAAGAAGACCCATGAAAGTGCACTATGGCCCACTGTAAGCCTGGTGCCATGGGGGTCCAGGGAAGCGAACAAAGTGTGGCGTGCAGTGAGACCAAAACTTTGCAAACAGCTGAACCCTGGTGAAGGCACTGAGGGCAAAGAAGTATGAGAGCATAGACCTAAAAAAGGACTCATTTGTGCACCACAAACCTGGGACCACAAGGATCCCAGGAAGGAGCAGGGTGCAGCAGTAGTGAGGCCTGAACTTTGCAAACAGCTAGGCCGTAGTGAAGACACAGTGGACAAAGAAGCCTCTACACACAGACCTAAGAATTGATGTCTTGGAGCACTGCAAGCCTGGGGACACATAGGTTTCAGGAGAATGCACTGTGGGGAATAGTGAAGCCCAGACTTTCAAACAACCAGGCCATGGTGAAGGAACCAAGGGCAGAGAAGCATGAGAACACAGACCTAAGAAAGGTCTCCTTGGAGCACCAAAAGTCTCAGGTCACGTGGGTCCCAAAAGGGAGCACCATGCACTGCAGAGTGAGACCTAAACTTTGCAAACAGCCAGGCCCTGGTAAACGCTCAGCATTCAGAGAAGCCCAAAAATGTAGACCCAAAGGCAATGTGGCTTACCACAGATCTGGGACTGCCTGGGCCCTGTGAGGGAGTGGTGTGCAGAGTGAAGAGAGGCCTGACGTTTGCAAATAGCCAGGCCCCAGTGAAGGCACCATGAGGAGAGAAGCCTGTGCATATAGACAGCCTTAGTTATCTTGTGCTGCTATAACAGAAATACCACAAGTGAATGGCTTTAAGAAACAGAAATTTATTTTCTAACAGTTTAGTAAGCTAGAAGTTCGAATTCAGAGCACCAGCTCTAGGGTAAGGCTTTCTCTCTCCGTCAGCTCTGGGGGAAGGTCCTTGTTCCCTGGTTCCTTGGTGATCCTCATGTGGTATGACATCTATCTTTCCTCATCTCTGCTTGCTCGCTTGCTTGTCTAATCTCTTTTATATCTAAAAAGAGATTGACTTAAGACACACCCTACATTAATACTGTCTCATTAACAAAGAAAACACATTCCCAAACGGGATTATAACCACAGGTTACAACACATCTGGGGGGATGGGGGGGACACAATTCAATACATAACATAGACCCAGGAAAGGGTGCCTTGGAGCATGGTAACCCTTGGGCCACATGGGTCTTGGGAGGGAGTGGCAAGTGAAGCCTAGTGAAGTCCAGTCTTTGTGAGCAGCCAAGCCCCAGTGAAGGCCCTGTTAGCAGGGAAGCCTGAGCATGCAGATCTAAGAAAGGGCTCATTGATATTTCACCACCTAAGATGGCGATCTGAGCAGAGATGTGGCTCAATTTCAATCCCCCTGCAACAATTATAGGAAAAAAAAAAAAAAAAACAGCAAAATAACACTAATAAGAAGATAGAAATGCAAATATAGAACCATGGAAACCAATCCAGAAGTTAAAGCAACAAGCCAGGTACTGAAGGAGGAAATAAGCAGTCAACAAGAGAAGCCCACACAGAAACCAATTTGGGGAAAAGAGGTCTCTGAAATCCAGAATTACCTCAACAAAGTATTTAAATGCCTCATGTTCAACAAAATAAAAATTTAAGGCATACAATAAAGAAGAGACAGCCCAATTAAAAGAATAGCATGAAGAAGCAGAGATCACTCCCAGGGAAGTAAGGTTAATAGAAAAAATAGAGAACTTTCAAACAACAAAGTTAAATGTGCTCAAAGAACTCAAAGATCACACACACACACACACACACACACACACACACACACACACACACACACAAAATTAATGGAGGTTACAAAACAATATGAGAATCATAATGAGATGTATTGTTGTTGTTGTGTGCCATTGAGTTGATTCCAACTCATAACGATCCTATAGGACAGAGTAGAACTGCCACATATGGTTTCCAAGGAGCAGCTGGTGGATTCGAACTGCTGACTTTTGGTTAGCAGCCTGAGCTCTTAACCACTGTGCCACCAGGGTCCCTAATAAGGATATAGAAAACATAAAAAAGAAACAGACATACTGGAATTGAGGAACAAAATAACTGAACTGGAAGATGTAAAGGAGGAATACAACAATAGACTTGAACAGGCAGAAAAATGAGTAAGTGAACTAGAGGAAAAAACAACTGAACTTATCAAATCCAAAGAGAAACAAGAGAGAAAAACAAAGGAAATTGAACAAAGTCAAATGGAACTAGGAGACACTATCAAGAAAACCAAAGTACATATTATGGAAATTCTGAAAGGTGAGGAAATAAACAAAGGAACAGAAAGAATGTTTGAGAAAATTGTGGCAGAAAAATTCCCAGACCTGATTAAGGAAATGAACCTGCAAATCCAGGAATCTTGGCTTACTCTAAATAGAGTGACTCCAAAGAGGTCTTCATAAAGACACTTTGTAATTAAATTCCTAAAGACCAAAGACAAGGAAAGAATTTTGAAAGCAGCAAGGCAGAAGAGAAAAACACAAAATAACCTATAAGGGGTATTTACTAAGATTAAATACTAACTTCTCCACAAACACTATGGAAGCAGGAGGTAATGGAAAGATATATAGATATAGATACATATATAGATATATCTGTATATATACATATAAATATACATATATATATATCACTGAAAGAAAAGAACTTTCAACCAAGAATTCTCTATCCATTAAAATTATCTTTCAAAAATGAGGACAAATTCAAGACATTCCCAGATAAGCAAATACTGTGTGTATTTGTTACCACTAGATGTGCCTTGCAAGAACTGCTAATGAGTTTCATTCAGGTGGACAGGAAAGAACATTAGACAACTATCTGACCCAGTACACAGGGAAGAACACTAAAAAATAATGGAGCAATGTCCAATAAAGGTAATGGTATGGGCAAACGAAAAGGCCTGTTGCAGGATTTTTTAGTGGGTAAATTCAATTATTATATGTTACAAGCTTCATATCATCAAACGTATAAGAAATAAGTGCATAGTTATCCTAACAGAAACAGAATGTATAATGATGTGAAAAGCGATCCAGTAGCAGATGTGGGGAGAGGGAGGAGAAAATTAAAATTGGAATTGAAATGTGTTAATATTGTATGTTAGTTCTTGTTGATATGTTACGTGCTGTTTGTTTGGTATCAAGGTAAAATAGGTCAGTGTAAATGTACACTCTCAAAAGTAATTTTCATGTTAACCACTAATAAAATATTTCAAAATTATACACAGAAATTAAGAACAAAGAAACTGAATAGACTAAACACAGAAAGCAACAACACAAAAAATGACAAAATTGTAAAAAAAGTAGGAAAAAGAAATTATGACACACAAAAAGCAAGAAACAAAATGACAGAATTAAGTTCTTTCTTATCAATAATTACCTTAAATGTAAATGGATTTAACTTTCCATGCAAAAGTCAGAGAGTGGCAGAATGAATAAGAAAACATCACCTATCTATATATTGTCTACAAGAGACACATCTTAGGCCCCAAAACACCAACAGACTAAAAGTGAATGGATGGAAAAGAGTATTCCATGCAGATAGTAAAGAAAAGAGAGTAGAGGTGGCCATGTAGATATCAAACAAAAGAGACTTTAAGTCAAAATCCAAAAGATGACAAAGGAGATTATATATTAAATAGGGACAATCCAGCAAGAAAATGTAACAATCACAAATATATATGTACCAAACATCAATTCACCAAAATACATAAAGCAAACACTGACACAGCTGCAAAGAGCAATAGACAATTCTACCATAATAAGAGATCTAATACATCATTGTCAATACGGTACAAAACTTCCAGAAAAGAGATCAGTAAGGAGCTAGAGGACTTGAACAATATCATAAGCAAATTAGATTGAAAAGACATATAGAATTCTCCACACAATATCAGAACAATACACATTTTTCTCTAGTGCATATGGGACATTCTCAGGATTGACTGTATGTTAGATAATGAAACAAGCCTCTACAAATTTAAAAAGATTTAAATAATACAAAGTATATTCTCTGACTATAAAGGAATAATATTAGAAATTAATAATACAAGCAAAAATAGAAAACACATAAATATGTGGAGACTAAATAACATACAATTAAACAACCAATTGGTCTTGGAAGAAATCAAGAGTGAAATAAAAATATTGGGAGTTAAACTAAAATGAAAACGCAGCATACCAAAACCTGTTGGATATAGTGAAGGCAGTTATGAGAGGGAAGTTTATAGCAAAAAATGCCTACAACAAAAAAGAGGGAAGATCTCAAATCAATAGTCTAATTCTACAACTTGAGGAACTACAAAAGAAAGAAGAAACTTAGCCCAGACCTCAAGAAAAAAAGAAATAATAAATTTTGAAGCAGAAATAAAATAGAGAATAAAAGAACAATAGAAAAAATCAACAAAACCAAAAGTTGGTTCTTTGAAAAGATTGATAAAATTGACTAACCTTTAGCTAGATGGACAAAGAAAAAATTGAGAGGAAGCAAAATAACCAAAATAAGAATTAAAACTGGAGATACTGCAACAGATCCAACGTGGGGGGCGGGGGGAAGGATCATAACAAAATACTATAAAAATTTGTACTCCGACAAATTTGAAAACTTAGATGAAATGGACAAACTCCTCGAAACACATAACCTACAAAAACTAAAACAAAAAGAGGCAGAAAAATATCAACAGACCCATAATAAGAGAAGAGTTTGAATCAGTAATCAAAAACCTTCCAACAAAAAACAAAAAACCCTGGACCAGACAGATTCACTGGGGAATTTTACCAAACATTCAGAGAATTAACACCAATCCTCCTCAAGCTCTTCCAAAATATAGAAGAGGAAAGAATACTCCCTAACTTATTCTATGAAGCCAGCATTAACTCGATGCTAAAGCCAGACATCAAAAGAATGCTACAGACCAATATTTCTCATAAATATAAATGCAAAAATTCTCAACAAAATATTAACAAACAGAATCTAACAACATATTAAAATAATTATAAACCATGACCTAGTGGGATTTATTTCTGGAATGAAACAATGGTTCAACATTAGAAAAATCTATCAAGGTAATACACCACATTAACAAAACAAAGGAAAAGAACATGATCATCTCAGTAGACTCAAAAAAGGCATCTGGTAAAACCCAACACTATTTCCTAGTAAGAACTATCAAAAAGATAGGAATAGAAGGGAAGTTCCTCAACATGATTAATGGCATTTATGAAAATCAACATAATACTCAATAGAGGAAGAATGAGAGGTTTCCCCTTAAGAATGGTAACAAAACAATATGCTCCCTATCATCAACTCTATACAATACCGTACTGGAAGTCCTAGCCAGAGCAATAAAGCAAGACAAAGAAATAAAAGGTATCAAAATTGGAAAGGAAGAAGTAAAACTGTCTCTATTTACACATGCAACCACTTGCTTGTCAGTATGTCGTACTGTGGTGGCATCTATAAATAGAGATAGAAAGAAGAAACTGTCAGTCTACTTCTCAAAAAATTGGCAGAAGAAAACGTTACAAATAGCAGCAGAACACTGTCAGAATAGTGCCAGAAAAAGAGCCCATCCTTTTGGAAGTCACTCAAAATACGACTGGGGAAGAGCTGCCTCCTCAAAGTAGAGTTAAATGACGTGGATGGAGTTAAATTTTCGGGACCTTCATTTGCTAATGTGGTATGACTCAATATGATAAGAAACAGCTGCAAACATCCATTAATAATCGGAATGTGGAATGTACAAAGTATGAATTTAGGAAAATTAAAAGCCATCAAAACTGAAATGGAACACAAAAACATTGACATCCTAGGAATTAGTGAGCTGAAATTTACTGGTATTGGCCATTTTCAATCAGACAATCTCTGGTCTACTATGCCAGGAGTGACAAATTGAAGAGGACTGTCATTGTATTCATTGTCAAAAAGAACATTTCAAGATCTATCCTAAAGTACAGCACTGTCAGTGATAGGATAATATCTGTAGATCAGGAGGCAGTCTTTTGAATGGAACAAAGGAATACTGTGTGTTTAAAGTCAGGAAAGGTGTGTGTCAGGGTTGTATCCCTTCACTATACTTATTCAATCTGTATGCTGAGCAAATAATCTGAGAAGATGGACTATGTGAAGAACGTGGCATCAGGATTGGAGGAAGACTCATTAACAACTTGCTATATGCAGGTCACACAACCTTGCCTGCTGAAAGCGAAGAGGATTTGAAACACTTACTGATGAAGATCAAAGACTGTAGCCTTCAGTATGGATTACACCTCAACAATAAAGAAAATAAAAATCTTCATAACTAGACCAATAAACAGCATCATGATAAATAGAGAAAAGATTGAAGCTGTCAAGAATTTCGCTGTACTTGGATTCACAATCAACGCCCATGGGAGCCACAGTCAAAATATCGAAGGACAGATTGTATTGAGCAAATCTGCTGCAAAAGACCTCTTTAGAGTACTAAAAAGCAAAGATGTCACTTTGAGGACTAACGTTCGCCTGACCAAGCCATGGTATTTCATTCGCCTCGGATGCATGCGAAAGTTGGACAATGAATAAGGAAGACCGAAGAAGAATTGATGCCTTTGAATTATTGTGTTGTTGAACAATACTGAATATATCATGGACTGCTAGAAGAACAAATAAATTTGTCTTGAAAAAGGTATAACCAGAATGTTCCTTAGAAGTGAGTATGGCAAGACTTTGTCTCATGTACTTTAAACATGTTTTCAGGAGGGGCCAGTAGCTGGAGAAGGGCATCATGCTTGGTAAAGGAGAGGGTCAGCAAAAACGAGGAAGACTCTCAAGAAGATGAAATGATTCAGTGGCTGCAACGATCTGCTCATGCATTGCCACAATTGTGAGGATGGTGCAGGACCAGGTCACTATGTACATAGTTCTGTTCTGTTGTACATAGGGTCACTATGAGTCAGAACTCTTTGAATGGCACCTAATAACAACAACAAATTTACTGAATACTTGATCCTGTTTGTAGAAGAGCCCAAATAATCCACAAGAAAGCTTCTAGAACTAATAGAAGAATTCAGCAAACATTCAGGGTACGAGCTCAACACAGAAAAATCAGTTGGGTTTCTATACACCAACAAGGAGAAATCTGAAAAGGAAATTAAAAAAAAAAAAAATTCCTTTTACGGTAACACCTAAAAGAATAAAATGCCTAAGAATAAACTAACCAGAGATGTAAATGACTTATACAATGAAAATTATAAAACACTGCTGCACGAGACTAAAAGAGACTTAGGTAAATGGAAAAAATGCATAGATTGGAAGACTTAATATTGTGAACATAATATTGTGAACATGTCAGTGCTACCCAAAACGATCTATAGATTTAATTAATCCTGATCAAAATTCTGATATTATTTTTTACAGAAATGGAAATACTATTGCTCACCCTTATATGGAAAGGCAAGAAGCACCGAATAGCCAAAGCAATTTTGAAGAAGAAGAACAAAGTAAGAGGGAGGTATCACGCTTCTCAATTTCAAAACATGTTACACAGCTACAGTAATCAAAACAGCTTTGTACTGGTTTAATGATAGATACATAGATCAATGGAATAGAATTGAGATCTCAGAAATAAAATCATAAATCTATAGTTAACTGATTTTTGACAAGAATGGTAAATCCATTCAGTGGGGGAGGGAACAATGTCTTCAACAAATGGTGCTGGAAAATTCGATTTCCACATGCAGAAAAAATGGAGCAAGATCAACACCTCGCAACCTTACACAAAACTAATTCAAAATGGATCAAGAACCTAAATGTTAATTCTAAAACCATAAAATATAGAAGCAGCTAAGGGACCTGTTTTTTTTTGTTTTGTTTTGTTTTTGTTTTTAATGATTATCAAATACAACAACACATTCACTAGCAACAAAATGACAAAACAGATAATTTTGAACCTTATAAAAATTATATACTTATGCTCATCAAAGGACTTTATCAAAAGAGTAAAAAGACAACCTACAGACTAGGAAAAATCTTTGAAAATTATATGTCTGATAAGGATCTAATATCCAAAATATATATAAAACTGCTACAACTTAACAACAAAAAGACAAATAACCCAATCAGAAAATGGGCAAAGGACATTTATAGATACTTCACCAAAGAGGATATTCAAGCAGGCAACAAACACATGAAAAGATACTCAGTGTCGTTGTATATCAGAAAAACAACAACAAAAAAATCGCCATTGAGTCAAATTCTAACTCATAGTGACCCTGTAGGACAGAGTGGAATTGCCCCCATAGTGTATCCAAGGCTGAAAATCTTTAAGAAAGCAGATTGCCACATCATTCTCCCATGGAGGGGCTGGTGGGTTTGAACTGCTGACCTTTTGGTTAGAGGTCAAGTGCTTAATCAATGTACCACCAGGGCTCCCATTATCCATTGGAGAGATTCAAATCAAAAATACAATAGTACACCACTTCACCAATACTAGAATAGCAATGATTGAAAAAACAGAAAATTACAAATATTGACCAGGATGTGGGGAGACTGGAACTCTTATCCATTGCTAACTGGAATGTAAAATTGTACAACCGTTGTGGAAAACAGTATGATGATTCCTCAACAAATAAAAGAATTAACATGTGACCCAGCAATTCCACTCCTAGGTATATACCCAAGGGACATAAAGTAGTAACATGAACAGGCATATGTACACCTATATTCATAGCAGCACTATTCACAATAGCGAAAAGGTGGAAACAACCTAAGTGCCTATCAATGGATGAATGAATGAACAAAATGTGCTACATACATACACTGTAATACTACTCAGCCATAAAGAGAAATGAAGTCCTGATGGATACTACAATATGGATGAACCTTGAAGACATTATGCTTAGTGAAATAGGTCAAACACAAAAAGACAAATACTATATGACCTTAGTTATATAAAATGACAAGAATAAGTACATATATAGAGACCAATGGTTATTAGTGGTTATCTGGGGCAGGAAGGGAGAAGGAGAGAGAATCATTCTCTGGTTTATGTCTATGGGAGTTTATGTCTACGGTGATGGGAAAATTGGCATTGATTAAGGTAACGGTTACACAACTTGACTAATGTAACTGATATAACTAAGTTGTATATCAGAAAATGTGAAACGACAAATATTTTGTTATACATAATTTTATAACAACAGCAACCAAAAAAAAGAAGAACAAGAGGGAGAGAATGCAGTTGCTAGTACTACTTAGGTACAAAACAAACACCTCATGGGATTGGTCCTCTTGGTTCAAAAGCTTGGGGTCATGGCTTCATGAGACTGTCCAGGCAATTGGTTTAACACTATTTTTAGAGTTTCTGATCCCCTACCCCTCTAGTTTGGTGAGTAGTGTCTATAATATTAAAAGCTTTTGAGCAACCATTCAAGATACAACAATTGGTCTCTATTTCCCTGGAGTAGCAGAGGAAGAAGGAATTCCAGGAACCAAAGAAGAAACTGGACTGCAGGTCTAGTTACCTTTATGAGCTACTGCCTCCTTTGCCATGAGACCAGAAGAACATTTTGACCAAGGACTCAATAGATGAGTACTGATCAAAAGGGGGCAAAAATGTGGAACAGAATTTCAAATTTCTTATAGAATCCAGATTTACTGGACTCAATAACGCTGGAGGAGCCCCCAAATCCATTGCCTTGAGAAAATTTTTGAACCTTGAACCAAAATTATCCCCTGAAATACTCTTCAAACTATAGTTTAGCTGAAATAGTAAAAAATATTTCCCTTGAGTATTACGCTTTTTTAAAGAATTACCTATATCAGATCAAATTGACAACAGTAACTCTAAAGCACAGATAAATAGTTTATGAAGCAATGAGTATAAGTCAATGATGGTGAAATAATATAGGGAGAGATAGTGAGAATGGTGACACAACATAAAGATTATAACCGATGTCATTGAAGTGTAGGTGTAGACATTGTTGAATAGGTGTATGATCTGCTGTGTATATCTTCACCAAAAATAATGTTTAAAAAAAGATCTAAAAACTTAATAACAAGAAGAAAATATCCAAAAAGCATTAATAAAAAATAAAAGAGAATAAAAAGCAGGAAAGAGAGAGACTTCTACACCAGTCAGATAAACTCTCATTGAAGGTAACCTTCTGAAATCCTCTCCTTCCACTTGTCAGGAAACACCTCCCTGGTATCATGATCTGATGGAGATTCACTCACAAGTTTTATTATAAAGAAGAACTTCTACTAATATGTAATAACCAGCTATCTCTGTATGAAAATATCTGAACATTTACAGTTACATTCTTGTTAATTAGTTTATCTTATTTTCCAACGTCTCTGCAAAATGTTTGTTTAACTAGCAGAGAATATTATTTATCATACATTTTTACAAAACATCTTGATGCTCAAAGCTATGCTCTTGGAGCTTCCAGTTTTCTATCCAGAGATGAAAAGAATGGAGCTTAAATTGATTGCTACTCTCTGCACTCCTATAGGACAGTCCCCCCCAGGCATATGTTAGGAGCAGAAATAATTACCATTATTTTCCACTGTTTAAGGGAACTGATTTGAAAGTGCCTACATAGGATACTTACAGATTGTTTAATAGTTGGCATATAAATAAAAATGCTATGTGACAACTCTTGTTGACAAGAGTATTTATGTGTGACACATTTATATAAGCATATATTAAAATGTGAACAACCTATTAGGGTAGCATATCCTAAATCTCAAGTGATGTATGAGCATTCTGATACTTGTAAAGTCCTGTACAGATGTTAAGTTTAGCAGAGTGGTTAGAGAAGGAGACATACAAGTGATAGGACTTGAGACAAGGACTTGATGTCGGAATCAGACAACCCCACAAGATGTTCAAGGGCACATTGAAAACAGAACAGGTATAAGCAAAGGTTCAGAACTAGTTAAAAACCATGAGGTATTAGGGAATTACAAGTAGGCATGATTAAGAAGTGTAGAGTAGAAGAAAGTTTCACATTTTACCATTTGAAATGCAAAGGGAAACAAAACAAAACATATCTGTGTTCTCTCCATTCAGGCTCTTCGGGTGATTACCCAGCTTGCACTGGACACTGCCAATACAGAAACGTTTACTCAAAAAAAAAGAAGTTGGTATAAATTACAATAAATAGTAACACTTTAAAATAGTTGCCTAATCAATATTAGTTCCTCTCTTATCTATTTAATATCATTAATCACAGCGAACTTATTTAGTATTAATGTGAATGTCACAAGTAATTCAATTGGATTTCCACTGTAATTCAACATTAATTACCTTCACCAGACCATTATTTTAAAGTGCTACCCAGTAAACATGAAAATAAAGGCAATAAAATAAGGCATTAAAGAATTGCAGTATATATCTATATGTAGTAAACTATTTGATTCATTTGAGATATTTTCATTGAAGGCTTTAACTTATTATTAGAATATACACACTCACACATGCCCATGAAACTATGACATCTTGCTTATCCACATTTGTCAGGAAAAGAGTTATGTCTTATAAAGGAATTTGTCAAATGTTGAAATGTCTCATTTAATTTCCAACACTTAATAAAGCATGTTATTTTAACTGTTAACTCCCTACCTGCAATAAGAGATATATGAATACTTTCCCCCAACACAATATGGTTCTAAGCAACTATGTTTCATGTTATTTATGCCAGTTTGTCCAAGTTATTTTCAGCCTTCTCACTATCAGGTAAATAACTATCATATACCATTTGTACAGAGGCATTTAATTTACTTCTCTTCACTCCAGGAAGGCTCCCTTGGTGGTGCAAATGGTTTGCTTTCGTCTCCTACCCTAAAGGTTGGTGCTTTGAACCCACCCAGTAGTGTCATGGAAAAAGATCTGACAATCTGCTTCTGTAAAAATCATAGTCAAGAAAATCCTGTGGAACAGTTCTACTCTATAACACATGGGGATACCATGAGTTGGAATTGACTCGATGGTAATGAGTTAATCTACTGAAAGCAAAAAAAAAAAAAAAAACTAAAGGAAAAAAACAAGCTTGTGTAAAATATGGATCAGTAAGAACTAAATGGCATTCTGAAGGCTTCTTTCAAATATATCTACGAATCGTCATGCACTAGTTATATGAGAGATAATTTGGCTTTGAAAATCATCAAAACATTTCTCTGAGTTTTAGGTTGTGTTCCAGGATGTTAAGATTTCCATATCCTGATTTCAAGTTAAACTGTGCTGTGATATATTATAAAATATAAATACTGTATCTAACAATTTATTTTACATTTGTATGTCATATATAAGTTTTCAAGGAAGATAGAGTGTTTTATTCAGCTTTACATCACCCATAGCACCAAGTTCAGTGTTTTGCACAACAAACATTTATCGTAGGGGAAAAAAAAGAAGAAAGGAAAGAAAGAAAGAAAAGAAAGGAAGCAATAAGAAGGAAGGGAGGAAGGAAAGAAAGAAAGAAGAAAACACTATGTCATGGTAAGTGTTAAATAAATATAGTAATTACCTACTAAGTAAGTTTTTCACATATATTTATATACTACATACCATATAATGCATAATACAACATGGCATCTTTCAGTATTTATAGGAAATAGAAGCCTTCAAAAGTACATCACACACTTGCGTATTCTAGATATTTCATATAAGTGGGATCATATAATAGCTGTTCTTTTGTGACTGACAAGTTTATTAGTGGTTACTAGGGTTCGGGGGGAGGGAGGGGAAAAGGGGGACTCATTGCCTAAGGGACATAGAGCTTCTGTTAAGTTTTGTGATGGTTAAGGTTGTGTCAACTTGGGTGGGCCATGATTCTGTTGTTTGGCAGTTATGATGTAGTTTGGCAGTTATATGATGTGATCACCTCCATGATGGGGTCTGCTTTGAGTAGCCAATCAGTTGAAAGGGAATTTCCTTGGGTTCATGGCTTGCATCAAATATAAGTGGACATTCTGACAAGGCTCGTGGGCTTTTGCTCACTCTGGATCCTGCAGCTGGCTCCTGATCATCTGACCTCTGGTTCTTGAACTTGAGCTAGCAGCTTACCTGCGATCTTGCCTGCTGATCTTGGGATTCATCAATCTTCATAGCCTGTGATCAACAGCTCTGCTGTCTGACCTGCTGATTTTGAGTTCGCCAGCCCCTGTGGCCATGTGAATCAGGAGAAGCCTTTATCCGAACCCATGGGCTTGGGACATTCCAGCATCTACAACCACATGAGCAATTTCATTGATATAAATCTCTCTATGTATTTATAGGCTTTACTGGTTTTGCTTCTCTAGAGAACCAGCCTAAGGCAGAATTTGGTACTGAGAGTGGGGTGCTGCTCTAACAGATACCTAAAAGGTGGAAGCAGTTTTGAAACTGTGAATGGATAGAGGCTGGAAGAGTTTTAAAGTGCCTAATAGTAAAAGCCTAGATTGCCTTGAAGAGACTGTTCATGGAATTATGGACATTAAAGACTATTCTGGTGAGGACTCAGAAGGAACTGAGGAGAGCTGCTACACTGGAGACAGCGCAGATGGTGACAAGCAGCATCAGATAAACAACAGCAGCAGAAAAAGGAGACCAGCTCAAGACAGTGCTGGAGACAAACCACAGAGCAAGAGAGCTGAGTGCCTTCAGGCAGGAGGCTTCCTGGTTAAGTAGGGTACCTCTGAGCAGTTATTGGTGGAGCTAACCTTGCTGACCCACAGAGCAAGAGAGTTGAGTGCCTTCTGACCAAAGTTTTCTGTGGGAGTGGGGTACCTCCAGGCACTTATCAGTGGAGCTACAGAGCTTTGGAACACTTGCCCAAGAAGGGCAGATGCAGGCAGCGAGGGCCATGGGGCCGAGAGACCAAGGAACCAGGAAGCAGAAGCTGAAGAGACGAGGAACATGAGAAGCAGGACTGCCTCAGTCTCAAAGGTTAGGGCCATGACTTTTAGGGTCTCAAAGGATGGAGTTGCCACTCAGACGGACTAGGAGAATGAGGCGCACCCAAATGTGAGGGAGCAGTGTAGTTGTTCCAGTGGGCCTGGAAGGCTGAGCTGAAGCCCAGGGCCAAGAGACCTCCACTCAGAATCGAGAGAGTGTGGCCAATACCTAGAGTCTGGAGGGCAGGGCCATTGTGTAAATAATCTCAGAGAACAGAGGATTATTTTTCAAGCCTTGAGGGCTAATGTAATGTGTTCTGCTGACTTGCTTGGTGGCTGTTATCTCTTCTTTCCCTCCAATTTCTCCTATTTGTGATGGAAATGTCTAGATTGCACATGTTCCACCACTGTACTTTGGAAGCAGGTAACTTGTATTCTAGATTCATAGATGAAGAGGAATTTTTTGGGTTTTGGACTTGGAGTCAAATTAAGACTTTTGCTATGAGACAATGGGGTGAATATGTTTTACATGTGGCAAGAAAATGAATTTTGGGGTGCCAAAGGGTAGAATATTGTGGATTGAATTGTGCCCCCCCAGAAATATGTGTCAACTTGGTTAGGCCATGATTCCCAATATTCTGTAATTGTCTACCATTTTGTCATCTGATGTGATTTTCCTATGTATGCTAAATCCTACCTCTATGATGTGAATGAGGCAGGATTGGAAGCAGTTATCTTAATGAGGCAGGACTCAATCTTCAAGATTAGATTGTATCTTGAGTCAATCTCTTTTGAGATAAAAGAGAGAGAAGTGAGCAGAGAGACAGGGGAACCTCATACTACCAAGAAAAAAGAACCAGTAGAATATCATATCGTTTGAACCAGAGGTCCCTGTGCTAAGATGCCCCTCGACCGGGGAAGATTGATGACAAAGACCTTCCCCCAGAACCAACACAGAGAGAAAGACTTCCCCTGTAGCTGGCATCCTGACTTCAGACTTCTAGCCTCCTAGACTGTGACAGAATAAATTTCTTTTAGTTAAATCATCCACTTGTGGTATTTATGTTATAACAGCACTAGATAACTAAGACAAGGGTGATGCAAATATTTTGGAAATGGATAATGATGATGGTTGAACATGATTAGTATAATTAATATCACTAAATTGAACATGTAAAGATGGTCGAAATAGTAAATGTTTTGTTACAAACATATTCATAACAATAAAAACAGCAACAAAAAATGCACCTGAAACATCATACACACACACAAAACCTACTTCAAATGAAATCTTACATGAAGTTCAATACATAAAGCAAATGTAAATCTGATTCTTGATTGAAATGGGGACTGTGGAATCTGGATACAGCCAGACCTTCTCTTCATGATGAGGGCAGCCCATTAGGAACCTCTAAGGACCAAGGAAACTCATGGCATTAAAAAAAAAAAAATTGAAAACCGATGGCAGGGAGAAGTGGAGCAATATGGCAAAAGGAGTGGAGGCTCCCATTTACTCCCCCAGCAATGAACTCACTAAACAATGAATGAAAACGAGCACAGACTGAGATTTCAAAACTCTGAACAGCAGCTTGGGTGTTGGAAAGTTGGGGTGAGTCCAGAAGTGGGGGAGAGGAGGAACAGGGTTGGCATAGAAGCTGGGAGAACCTACCTGCTAACATCGGGTGCATTTGTTCAACACAGCCATTTTGAGATTGGGCTGGGTAACATCCGAAACTAGGAACACAGCAAAACTGCTAATTTGAGGAGGCTGTAGCCCACTTTTGTTAAGGTGGTGTAAATTGGCTGTGGGAGTTCGTGAGCTGTGCAATTGGGATGGGGTGAAGGGAGACCATGGTGCTGCGAGAGAGAGCTGTTGAATCTCGCTGAGACCGGAGATGGATGAGCACTAGGACCAGGAAAAGGATCCGGAGGAATTGTAAGGACCAGAATAATCCAAAGAATTGATAATTTTCAGACTATGGTATTAAATATGTTTAAAGAAAGCAAAAAGCACCCAGAAAACAAACTAGCAGAGATCAGGAAACAAATGGAGGAATAATATGAGAGATTCAACAAGAAAATTGAAAACATCAAAATAAATAAATAAAGATAACTACTAGAGTTGAAAATCAAACATCTGAATTAGAAACAGCAAGAGAAACCCTCAACAATAAAGTCAAACAGACAGAAGATAGAACAAATGAGCTAGAAGAAAAAATAACTGAACTTATCAAGTCTTAAGAGAAAAACGAACAAAGAAAATTTAACAAAGCCAAAAGGAAATATAGGATTCAATTTAGAAATCTACTATTAGAATTATTGGAATCCCAGAGCACCATGCTATACTGAAGGCTGTGGTCTTTGATTTTCATCAGTAAGTGCTTCAAGTCCTCTTCACTTTCAGCAAGCAAGGTTATGTCACCTGCATAATGCAGGTTGTTAATGAGTCTTTCTCCAATCCTGATGCTGCATTCTTCTTCATATAGTCCAGTTTCTCGGATTATTTGGTAGGCATACAGACTGAATAAGTATGATGAAAGGATACAACCCTGATATGTACCTTAGGGACTGACATACTCTATAGTTCTTATGGACTGCCATAAGAAGTAACAAATTTGTCTTGGAAGAAGTACAGTCAGAATGCTCCTTAGAAGCGAGGATGGCAAGACTTTTCTCCCATGTACTTTAAACATGTTATCAGGAGGGACCAGTCCCTGGAGGAGGACATCAAGCTTGGCAAGGTAAGGGTCAGCAAAAAAAAGGAGATAGATTGACACAGTGGCTGCAACAATGGGCTCAAACATAGCAAGAATTGTGAGGATGATGCAGGACCAGATAGTACTTCATTCTCTTTTACATAGGGTCGATGAGTCAGAACCATCTCGACGGCACCTAACAACATAAAAAACTGTTCCAAACAGAATTCTAGGTATTGGAGATGAAGTGAATAAAACATATCAAGGCCCTTCCCACATGGAGCTTATATTCTAGTGGGAGAGAAAGATACTGAATAGATAACTGATACACAGTTTTATATAGTGATGTAGTTAGTTGCTTAGAGTCATCTCAGACTCATGGCAACCCCAGGTACAACAGAATGAAATGTTGCCAGATCCCGCAACATCTTCATAATTGTTGGTATTCTTGAGCCCATTACTATAGCCACTGTATATTCAGAGTATCTTCCAACCTGGGAGGCTCATCTTCCAACACTCTATTGAATAATATTGTGTTGTAATCCAGAGGGTTTTCATCGGCTACTTTTTGAAAGTAGATTGCCATGCTCTTCTCTGTAGTCTGTCTTTGTCTGAAAGCTCCCCTGAAACCTGTCCTGCATGGGTGACCCTGCTGGCATTTGAAATATTGGTGGCACAGGTTCTAGCATCATAGCAACATGAAAACCACCATGGTGTGACAAACTAACACGGTGGTGGGCAGAAAGTAATAAGTAATATAAATAAAAATAGAGCAGGGAAAGAGCAGGAGTTGTTTTTGTTTGCCTAATATTTAGATAGGGTGGTCAGGGAAAACATTTCTGATAAAGCGGCAGAGATAGCCAGACAGATATCGTAGGAAGAATATTCTTGGTAGCGGGAATGGTGAATATAAAGGTCCTAAGGTGAGAGTACTCTTGATGTGTTCGGGGACCATCGAGGAGGCCAGCGTGGCTGAAGATGACTGAGGGAGGGGAGTGATAGGAGCAGAAGTCAGAACCATATCAGGGAGCCTGATCGTGTAAAACTTCATCTATACCATTTTAGGAACTTTGGATTTGATCCTGCACAACACAGGAAGTCACTGGATGGTTTTGAGCAGAGATATGATTAATCAGTTGAAGGAAATTACTCTGGATACTTTATGGGAGATACTGAAGTAGAATGCAGCAGGAGGGAAGGAAAAGAAGCCGATTAGGGGACTCTGCTGATGAGACATGAGGATGCCTTGCCTCGGGTGCTAGTCATGGAGCTGGGGATGTGTGTGGCTGTATTTGGAATATATTTTTGAAGTGTTTATTTTTTAATGCAAAATGAATTATAAGTCATGATATAGTAAACAGACCTCCCACAGACACATATACGCCTATACTAGAACCAGATTATATTTGTATTCATATTTGTAATGACACAGAATTAAAGGTCTAGGAAAGTGGTTCCTCTTTCCATCATTCTCCTGTAGCTTTCAATTCCCACTGGCATCCCTCCCCATACACCATGGGTACTCCTTCTCCAGCATCAGAAGCATGAATTTAATCTAAGCCTTTTTGCAGCTTTGCTATTTAGGTTGAGAGTGAATCAAATGAGACAGGTGGAAATGCTTTGAAAACTGTAAAATTGTCCACAGTTGTCAGGTACAATCCCTGTATTATATCCTATTACATTATATTATATTTTATGGTTATGTAAACTTATCTCATGATCCTTGTGGGCCTTTATTATCCACTAGCATGTCCGTTTCTAGTTTTTTTTCAATATATCGTTTCTTTTTCAGTATATGAACAAGAAGACAGTTTGAACACTAATGTACTTCTTCCTCAGGGGAAAGTGTTGTGGGACAGTTTGTTGATACATCTGCTAAGAGAGTCTTCTCCAAATCCAGAATAACTAAGACATTGCAATATGATATAACATACCACAGACCACAGATGGTATAGTCTTATTGTCTCTCATGCATATAAGTATGTTGGAAAATATGTTTCTTCATTGTATTTTATAGCCTGCCAGTAGTAGCGAGACCTTTTTTTTTTTTTTTTTGATCAAAGGGGTGGTGCTATATGACTAATTTTTATAATTATTGCTTTTGCATTTCTTACGGGTTCATTCAATTCATATAATAGTAACTGCTTTACTGTAATGCTGCTCTTCTATCTGGTTTTGCTTTTTTGATCCTTAATTCCACTAAGTTTTCCAATATGCTTCACTTTGCATATTAAGATGACTCTAATGATCCAGTCAGAAGGCCATGACATTTGAACTGTTTTTCTACAAGTAATGATGGATTTGTTTGAGTTCCCTGAACGATTTGGCCAGTCCCCTGATGAAATTTGTGAAACACGAGCTAAGATGGATGAATGTCACTATGAATTTTTATTCTTTTTTTATTCTTTTTAAAACTTTTAGCCCTGCCTAATAATAAGGGATCAGTTAACATGTTAGAGTATGTTTTTGATAATTTTCCAAACTTTTCCCAAAACAGTTCAGTTGTAATGACATTTCCATTTCTGAGACAATACCTTCTGATAATCTTTTCATACTTCACATCTGGTTTTGCTTTCTGTATAGGAAAGAAACCACTTAAGCTGTCAATGAAATATCTGCAACACCTGTTCACATTATTTTATTTTATAACAGCATTATTGAGATATAATTCACGTCATACAACTCACACATTAAAAGTTTCCAATCTAATGGTTTCTAGTATATTCAAGGTTGTGCAACAATCATCACATGTGAATTTAGAACATTGTCATGACCCCAAACAAGAAACCCCAAATGCTTTAGCTGTCATCTTCCATTTCTCCCAGTCCTAGGCAACACAAGTTTACTTCTGTTTCTATAGATTTGCTTATTATGAGCATTTCTCATAAATGGAATCATGCGATATGTGATCTTTTGTGACTCTTTTCTTCCACATAGCATAATGTTTTCAGGATTTATCCATGTTGTATCCTGTATCAGTGCTTCATTCCTTTTTATTGCCAAATAATATTCCATTGTATGGATATACCACATTGTATTTATCCATTCTTCAGTTGATACATATTTGGATTGTTTCCACTATTTTGGCTGTTATGGGGGGAATAATGCTGCTATGCACATTCATATCCAATATTTTGTGTGGAAATTAGTTGTCATTTTTTGGGGGGTATATGCTGAGGACTGGAATTGCTGGGTCATATGGTAACCATATGTTTAATCCTCTGAGGAACTTCTAGATTCCCAAAACAACTGCATCAATTTACCTACCTACCAGCAGTGTGTGAGGGTTACAATTTTTCTACATACTTGTCAATGCTTTTTATCATCTGCCTTTTTAATTACAGTCACTCTGAAGAGTGATAGGGGATAATGCATTATAGATTTGATTTACCTTTCCCTGATGGCTAATGATGTTGGACATCTTTTTGTATGATTATTCGCCATTTGTACATCTTCTTGGACAAATGTCTATTCAGATTCTTTCTCCTTGTTTTAACCCTTTTGTGCTCACAAGTACCTCTAGAGACCAAGTACTGACAATAAGTGCTCCTTCAAGGCAGGGGCCTTTATGACTGTTTGAAACAGAAGAAACCAGCGTGTGCCGAAAATTACTGTTTTTACAAGGTATTGTATGAGGTGTCTGAATTTTTGGTAGGAAGAATAGAAACTTTTTAAATTTTTATTTGTTATACATATGTACCAATAGACCCCAGTGAGGATTCTCAGGTATAATTAGAGGTACTTCATATGTACCACAAAACACTTAGGGTAGGCTTGTGGGAGAGGGCAAGAAAATAAAATCCATACTACCTACCAAAAATTCAGTCACACTCAATGATTCAGCATGCTTCCATTAATACAAACACATGGTATCAACAAAAAATTCAAAGCAGAAAATAACTGGTTCATGAAAGGGTTAAGTTGTGTTATTCAACATTTTATTATTAAGTAGTATTAGTTATTTATATATTCTAGATACAAGTCTCTTATCATAAATATTCTTTGTAAACTTTTATCTCATTTTGTAGGTTGTCTTTTTACTTTATTAATTATGTCTTTTGAAGTATAAATTTTTTAAGTTTTTTTTATAATTTTAAAATTTATATGAAGTCAAATTTATCTGTTTTTTCCTTGTGCTTTTGATGTCATATTCAAGTAACCATTGCCTAATTCAAGGTCATGAAGATTTATAGTTATGTTTCTTTTAAGGGTTTTGTAGTTTTAGCTTTCACATTTAGTTAGGTCTTTGGTTCATTTTGACTTAGTTCTTCGCTACGGTGTGAGACAGGGGTGCAACTTCATTCTTTTGCATGTAGGTATCCAGTGTCCCTGTACAATTTGTTGAAAACACTATTCTTTCTGAGGAAACCTTTATCTCAGTGTCAAGATAACTGAGTTTTGCAGGGATTTAACCAACAAATAATTATTCTCATATAATTCAACATGTGAAGCCCTGGTGGCACAGTGGTTAAGAGCTTGGCTGCTAGCTGAAAGGTTGACAGTTCGAATCCACCAGTCACTCACTGGAAACCCTATGGGGCAGTTCCGCTCTGTCCTATAAGGTCGCTATGAGTTAGAATTGACTCTAATGCAATGTTTTTTTGTTTTTTTAAATTCAGCATGCATCTGTTAATCACAGATTTTATGATAGGCTTTATGCTTGCAACCACTAGGGCTCCTATCTTTAGAGTGATTACAGCCTCTTTAATATATATACATTCTCTAAAACGAAAAAAAAAAACAATATCTTACTTAGATCCAAACACGAAGCATTCTGCACATGCACACTTTTTTTTTTTTTAATCCTAACAACGTAGGAAAGCAGCTTCATCCAAATGCAAGTACCAGAGTATTTATTTTTTATTGGTTCTTTTCTTTTATTCTGTCTGTTCTCTTTCTAGTTTCTTAAGTGTGTTCTTTTCTATTTCTTAAGTGATTTTCACTGAGGAATAAACAAAAAGATAGCTCCCATTTTCCATATCTTCCTAAAATGTTTGTATTCACAAAAGCTACTCAAACTGTCAAGTGTGTTATTTTTAGTGAGACTTGGAATCTTGGACCTGCGTTCTATAATATTTTACTATACCCGGCTCTATATCTGGCTGTTAGCTATTTAGGACTGCTGTGATATTTGCAGTCATAACATAGGTTGAATTTGCAATAGGTACATTGTTTCTTACATTATCTTCAAGGTAGTGTGGACACTTGTGGCTCTATAGAAACAGTGGCAATAACAATAAGAAAGATGGATAAAGACAATTTCTGAGCATTTGTGTAAACTGCTCTCTGCACTAATAACCAAGTATTTAAATTCCCATCTTCATCTCTCACAGATTGGTTTGGTCAATGCCTGCAGTTGTTATGGAAGCATCTCTGTGCTTTCCTGGAAACTATAAGTCTTTGCCTGGATCAGCAGCTGTTGGTTCTATGGCATATCTACCTCTAACAGCAGCTTCATGAATGCAGAAGCAACCCCCACTGGAGATCTAAAATGCTAAATCAATTTCTGTTTTAAAATCTAAACCAAAGTAACTGATGTTTAATGTTGCTGTTAAGAATTTTTTATTTTTGTAAAGTTCTTGGGGATTCTTCAAGAAAATCACTCAGAATATTTTGTCTGCACGGTATTAAGTCAAACTGCCTACGTTCATTTCCCTTAAAGAGAAAGATACCTTTTTCATGATGTGTTTTTTCTTCTTTCCTAAGAAAATATGTGCTCTCAAATAAAATTTTACTATAGCCAAGAACAATTTCTGCTCAACTTCTGATGAGATAAGCACAAAGACAAGTAGAATTTATGTGAATATCACTCAGAATGCCACTAACTTACCTGGGCAGTAAACTGGATTTTGCAATTCTACTAAGCATGTAGCAAGTGGACTCTTATTAAAATTGAAAAGGGTTAAAATTAAAAAGGAATACCTTCTTGTTCCTTCTTTGGCCATTTGTGGATGTTCAGAATAATCATACATGTAGAGTAAGAGTATTGATCACAGGTGAAACTTTCATACATGCCCATCACTCTCAAAATATGGAAGTGGAAGGAAATACAGTAAGGAACCATCTGATGCAGTCAAGTTCAAGGATACTCTGGATCATGGCTACCCCATGTGTGTCAGAGTAGACTTGTACTCCCTAGGGTTTTCATTGGCTGATTTTCCAGAAGCAGATTGCCAGGCCTTTCTTCCAAGATGCTTCTGGTTGGATACGAACGTCCAACCTTTTGGTTAGCAGCCTAGCGTGTAAATCCTTTGCACCACCCAGGGACTCCACAGTAAGGACATCCTAGTAGAAAAAAGTAAAAGGTGATTCTGACATTTAAAGAAAAAAAAATCTGCTAGCAAATAAGTCAAGAGTAGTTTTCTTGAACTGACTTTAACATGGCATTAAAACACTTCTTAAAATTTTGACAACTCCAATTGGAAATTTGGTTCTCCTTTCACTTAACCAGACATTAAAAGAAATCAGAATTTGGATGTATGAATGAATGGTAAGCACACTGAAGCCTATTCTTGGTGATTATGGAAGTGAGGTTTGAGGTCAGTACAAGTTCTGAGTTCAATAGCTAACAAGAATGTTTACAGATCATGTGACCTTGGAAAATTAGATTTACAGTTTCTCCACATCTGTAAAAAAGGTGCCATAATAAAACATATTTCTTATGGCTGCTACAAAAATTAAATGAGATAATCCATGTACATAGTACACAGCACACTGCCTAGCATAATTTTAAGTTCTTATTGAAATATTATCTTTAATTATAGCTGTTATTGGTGGATAAAGAAGGTCATATCAAAATAATCAGATTCTTAAGGTAAAACAAAGAAGAATCAAATATAGCTACTTTGATTATTTAAGAGAAAGAAAAATTAGTAACTTTTTTCCCTCATGCTACATGAATTTGTGTAACATCTATAAGACCACTCTGTGACTATGTAAAAAGAAATGTCTATCACACTACAGTACTATTTGAAAAGTTCAAAAGAAAAAGGTCAAATAGTGCACCCAATGCAAATGGAATGTTTTCATTTCTAGTTAATTAATTATATACTAGACTTTTGTAGCCTTCAAGAGCCTTCAAATGCAATAGGCATGATTGCATGCTTTCAGAGATTTGGAGAATGGATGCTTGGTTTCCTTTAACCAGATTTAAATGTTACCTAGCTTCTGCAAGGCAGACACATTTATTGATTTAATAATTAAACGCCTTATTCTCATTCCTTGTTCTACCCATACCTTTTTCCTCAGGCAGTGAATATAATGATGAAGAATTTAAGAGTCTAGACTTTGGTGGGTAGTCAAATTTGGTAAAGGAAGTTGGTAAAGTACGTCATGCTAAAACAAATCTAAAAGAATTTACAGTTCTTGCTGGACTCCTTAAATGTCGTAGAGGTTTCTAAATGACAAAAGTATATTTTTTTTCTTCCCATTGTCTTAGTAAGTGCTGACATTTTGCTCATAGAGTAATAGAATTTCAAAACTGAATTTTTAGATCTTACAGTCCCAATCTCTCATTTTAGACATGAAGGAATTGCAACCCTGAGAAGTTAAATTACTTCATTGTACACACGTGATCCAAAGACCATATCTTACGTAAAAACAAAACAAAAGAACAATAAAAAAAATGATATTAGTACAACATGGAAATCCATTTAATATACCTACATATGTTGTTTTAGATGCTTTTGAGGAGGCTCCAACTCACAGCGACCCTATGTACAACAGAAGGAAATATTGCCAGTCTTACGCCATCCTCACAATCGTTGCTATGTTTGAGCCCATTGTTGCCGCCACTGTGTCAATCCTTCTCATTGAGGGTCTTTCTCTTTTTTGTTGACCCTCTACTTTACCAAGCATGACGTCCTTTTCCAGGGATTGGTCCCTCCTCCTCCTCACAATATGTCCAGAGTAAGTGAGACGAAGTCTCACCATCCTCAATCCTAAGGAGCATTCAAGCTGTACTTCCTCCAAGACAGATTTGTTTGTTCTTCTGGCAGCATGTGGTATATTCAATATTCTCTGCAAACACCAAAATTCAGATGCATCAATTCTTCTTTGGTCTTCCTTTTTCATTGTCCAACTTTTGCGTGCATATGGGGCAATTGAAAATACAGTGACTTGGGTCAGGTGCATCTTAATCATCAAAGTGACATATAATGTATGCATTTATAATTATCCATATTAAAACTGTAAATACAGATATATATTTACAAATTCCAAAAGAGGAATATATATAATATATAATACTATAAGTCATCTATTATATTATACATGATACACTGCACATTATGTATTATATACATTATGTATTATGTGTGTATGGATACACACACACACACACATATATATATGCATATATATATATATGGAGCCCTGGTGGCACAGCGGTTAAGTGCTCAACTACTAACTGAAAAGTCAGCAGTATGAACCCACCAGCCACTCCATAAGAGAAACACGTGGCAGTCTGTTTCCATAAAGATTACAGCCCTGGAAACCCTATGGGGCAGTTCTATTCTGTCCTATTGGGTCAATATGAGTTGGAATCAATGGCAATGGGTTTGGGTATGTGTGTGTGTATGTATATATATACACACACACACACTTCTACATACATATATATACACATATATATACACACACCCACATACATATACATATATTTGTTGTTGTTTTTGGTGCTGTCTAGTTGGTTTCAACTCATAGCCACCCTATGTACAACAGAAGGAAACACTGCCCAGTTCTGCACCAGCCTCATGATCATTGTTATGCTTGAGCCCATTGTTGCAGCCACTGTGTCAGTCCATTTAGTTGAGTGTCTTCCTCTTTTTCACTGACCCTCTACTTTACCAAACATGATGTTCTTCTCCATGATAACCTATCCAAAGTATGTGAGATGAAGTCTCACTAGCCTAGATTCTAAGGAACATTCTGGCTGTACCTCTACCGAGACGGATTTGTTCATTCTTTTGGCAGTCCATGGTATATTCAGTATTCTTCGCCAACACCCAATTCAAAGCTGTAAATTCTTCTATGGTCTTCCTTATTCATTGCCCAGTTTTTACATGCATATAAGGCAACTGAAAACACCATGGCTTGGATCAGGCACACCTTAGTCCTTAAAGTGGCATCTTTGCTTTTTAATAGTTTGAAGAGGACTTTCGCAGCAGAGTTGCCCAATGTAATGAGTCATTTGATTTCTTGACTGCTGCTTCCATAGGTGTTGATTATGGATCCAAGTAAAATGAAATCCTTGACAACTTCAATCTTTTCTCCATTTATCATGATGTTGCTTACTGGCCCAGTGGTGAGAATTTTTGTTTTCTTTATATTGAGATGTAATCCATACTGAAGGCTGTAGTCTTTTATCTTCATCAGTAAGTGCCTCAAGTCTTCTTTACTTTCTGCAAACAAGGTTGTGTCATCTGCATATTCTAGGTTGTTAATGAGTCTTCCTCCAATCCTGGTGCCTAGTTCTTCTTCATATAGTCCAGCTTCTCAGATCATTTGCTTAATATACAGATCAAATAAGTATGGTGAAAGGGTACAACCCTGATGCACACCTTTCCTGACTTAAACTGTGCAGTATCCCCTTGTTCTGTTCTAACAACTGCCTTTTGATCTATGTACAGATTTCTCATGAGCACAATTAAGTGTTCTGGAATTCCCATTCTTTGCAATATTATCCATAATTTGTTATGGTCCACACAGTCAAATGCCTTTGCCTAGTCAATAAAACACAGGTAAACATCTTTCTGGTATTCTCTGCTTTCAGCCAGGATCCATCTAACATTGGCAGTGATATCCCTCGTTCCACGTCTTCTTCTGAATCCGGCTTAAATTTCTGGTAATTCCCTTTTGAATTATCTTCAGGAAAAATTTTACTTGCATGTGATATTAATATTCATGACATTGATATTAATTGATATTAATTACATATATAAATATTTTTATAAACCCATAAACCATTACTGTTAAGTAAATTCTGGCTCATATACATAGTGCATTTATAAGTACATATGTACATGTTCTGGACTGCTCTGGCACAGTGCTTTCGATGCCTGCAAGGGTCAATGTGTCTCAGATACTGTGTAGTTCCCCAATTGTACAAGCATCTTGTATTGGGCCGAAATGATTTCTTTCTCTGTATCAGGGCATATATGGCTAAAATCTACCCCACCTCAAATCTTCTTAGGAAATACGTCATAACGTAGTTAAATTTCACCCAAATGTTTCCAGACCTTCACATTTTGTATCACAGTCTATGATTACCAATAAAGCCACACTTAAAACAAAAAAATCAAAAACAGAATAACTGCTTTTAGTCTCTAACATGACTCAAACTCAGTTAAAGAGGCCAGATAAAGCATAAATATCATGTAATTCTATCTTCAATCCCCTCCTTTCATCCCTAAGTTCCCCTTCTTTACCATCAAAGAATCCTAACATTCCCAGTTACTGACCACTAATTATTAAATCCATGGAAATAGCAGTCAAGAAATCAAATAACATACTGCATTGGGCAAATCTGCTGCAAAAGACCTCTTTCAAGTGTTCAGAAACAAAGTTGTCACTTTGAGGACTAAGATGTGCCTGACCCAAGCCATGGTATTTTCAGTTGCCTCATATGCATGTGAAAGCTGACCAGTGAATAAAGAAACTGAAGAATTGATGCCTTTGAACTATGGTGTTGGCAAAGAATACTGAATATACCATGGACTGCTGGAAGAATGAACACATCTGTCTTGAAAGAAGTATAGCCAGAACGCTCCTTAGAAGCAAGGACTGCAAGACTTGGTTTCACTTACTTTGGACATGTTATCAGGAGGGACCAATACCTGAAGGAGGACATCATGCTTGGTAAAGTAGAGGGTCAGCAAAAAAGAGGAAGACTCTCAACAGGATGGATTGACACAGTGGCTGCAACAATGAGCTCAAACATAACAATGATTGTAAAGATGGCACTGGGCCAGGCAGTGTTTCATTCAGTGTGCTCGGGGTCCCTTTGAGTTGAAACCGACTTGATAACACCTAACAACTGTTTTTTTTTTTTTTTTCCTCAATGGAAATAAATCATGATAAAATATTTGCCATAATGAAGCTCACTTCAATAATATCCCCTTTCCATGAAGGACTCAAATATTATCAGTTGTTTTTTCTGTGCAATAGCGTTTGCCATGTGGCAGAGGATACATTCAAAAATCAATAAAAATGAATAAGCACTCCAGATATTTTGCCATAAAAGAACTTAAAAATGTACTCATGCTTGAGAAAAGGAAGTCAAAAGTTTTGAAAGTATGAATTTCACAATATAAGAGTAACCTAAGGAACCCTGGTGGTTTAAACAGTTAAGTGCTCAGCTCCAAACTGAAAGGTTGGCAGTTCGACCTCACCCAGAGGCTCTGCAGGAGAAAGACCTGGTGGTCTGCTTCTGTAAATACTACAGCTAAGAAAACCCTATGGGGAAGTTCTACCCTGTCACATGGGGTTGCTATGAGTGGAAATCAACTCAATAGCACCTAACAACAGCAAGAATAACTTCATATTTCTTTGCATTACGTTAAAAGTTTGAAGATAGTATCTCTATATTTCCATGTATGTTCACCATTATGTATTTGTTGTAGTTGTTAGGTACCTTCAAGTTGGCCCCCCACTCATGATGACCCCATGCCCAGTGGATTGAAATGCTTCCTGTTCCTGTGCCACCCCCATGATTGTTTGCAGATTGAGCCATAATGATCCAGTTATTTTCTGTTTTGAATTTTTGTTGATATCATGGGTTTTCATTAATGAAAGCATGCTGAATCATCGAGTGTGTTTGAATTTTTTGGTCAGCAATATGGATTTTTTTTCTTTCCTTCTCCCACAAGTCTACCCTTTGAGACCCAAGGAGTAAATATTATCCCACTAATTCTACCCTAGAATCTCCTCAGAGTCTATTGGTATATATGTGTACCAAATAACAATTTTCAAAATTCCTTGTTTTCCTACCAAAAATGCACACACCTCATACAGTACCCTAGTAGAAACAGTAATTTGCTGCAAACACCCCTTTTTTTTTTGGTTTCCAATAGTTAAAAAGGCCCCTGCCTTGAGGCAGCATACACTGTCAGTGGGAAAGTGGCTTCCCAATAGATCTGAGAGGCAGAACATCCCAACAGTCGTGAAAAGGTTAATTGACTGATTTTATATATATATATATATTTGTTTTTTTTTTTTTGAAGTAGATTGCCAGACCTTTCTTCTTAGTTTGTCTTAGTCTGGAAGCTCTACTGAAACCTGTTCAGCATCATAGCGACACCAAAGCCTCTACTAACAGGCGGTGACTGTGCATGAGGTTCATTGGCCAGAATCGAACCCTGATCTCCTATATGGAAGGAGAGAATTCCACCACTAAACACCACTGGCCTCTACTGTATATTTAGTGATGGCATATTTTAAACAATATTTTGCATCTTAACTCTAAAATTCAATTTGTTTAAATTTTATCTCAAATTGAAGATAATTGATTTTATGTACTAATTGGATTGGAGTATTGCCATGAAATACAATAAATTGACAAGTCCTTGGGCACTTTGTGGCCGAGAGTGCCTCCCAGACTATATTAATTTTCTTTTTGTCATCTCTTAAAATGAAACAGATCATGTACAAGGGAAGAAGATATTCATTACTTTACATCTACGTCAGAAAATACTACTATATGTAGTACATATTGAAGCTACCTAAATATACAACCCATTTTTATCCCATGACTTCATTTCCCCTCTATTCTGCAAAATAACATTATTATTCAAGATAGTGTTATTTTCTAATGAATATTCACATAATACCCTCCACTTTCTGTGTTGCTTCTGACGGGTACCATCAGGATGCATTGGAAACATCTCTCCTAGTTCGTCTTCGGTTTTCTGGGGAGTTTGAGTTTTCTACTTTGATCTCTCCCCTCACACGTGGAGATTTTCTCCTGACTCCACCAGCCCAGACAGAATTTCTGCCCTTGGTCTCTAAGGTAATCTTAAACACGCTCTTGACACCAACATCACTCGGGGGTAAAGTTTTCCCTCTTAACCAAGTATGTTTACTCTTTACTTCCTGTGTCGTCTTTTGCTCATCAAGACTCAAAAGTGACTTGTTTAAACTTTCCAACTGAGGAATAGCTTCTCAGTCATTTAGCTCACATGTTTCCTGCCTTGATAAAAGTGTTTTGAGGTTCCATTTTTGTTTCCTTGATGCTTTAAACTCCTTTATGCTGAGGAAACTAGACTTTCTCTTTGATCTCTCAAAGAATTTATAACATCATTTGACCACAGGGTGAACTCTGCTTAAAGTGGCTTCATATTTTTGCAGGGCTCTCATTCATCCCTTTTTTATTCTGCCTCTCTCCTGAGGTACCCTACACTTCAGATATTAACGTTCTTTTTTTTTTTTTGCTCATGCTATTAAACCTAATCTCTGAAATTGATCTTTCATCAGTAATTTCTAACTTAGTGTTTCATTAATATAATGTTTTACTTCTGTTAGGGATTTCTACGGTTGAGTCCTGTCTTTCACGGGAGAGAAAAAAAACAGGCGGTTTGTTTGCTATGAAACACAATAAATTAACAAACTCTTGGGCACTTTGTGGCAGAGAGTGTTTCTTTAGTAATTTTCTTTTGGTCATCTATTAAAATGAAACAGGTCATCTACAAGGGAAGAAGATACTATTTACATCTACATCAACCTTTCAGATAACATGATAAATAATATGTGGAATATATAAATAATACGTTCATGACACATCAACCACCACAAAGACCTTCCAGAGATATAATCTATTTGTCACTCACATCAAAAAGAATTCTCAGATGTTGTCATTTTAGTCTTAATTTAATTTAAAAAAAAAAAAAAAACTCAATTTTTGAGAGATTAAGGTTTTCCAAAAGGCTCCAGTTAGCCTCAATTGTATCTGGAGCTCTATTCCAGGTCTTCTGTCCCAAATCTTGTTTACTTTCCCCAACAGCACAGCTGCCATAGTTATGATTCCACCATTTCATAAAACCTATCATTTCCCCAGTTACTTCTTTTTCACCAATGCTTTGCTTTCACCATATGGATCCCAGACAGCATTAAATGTGTTTAATACCAATTGCAGATGGGACTCAGACTTAAATGTCTTAAAATACATCTCAGAATGAAATTGAAATAGTTTATTTAGCATCGGTCCTCGCCAAGATGTAGTTCTGGACCTGAGAGGCAGTGCCAGGCCACAAGAACCCAAATGTCGATGTTAATGTCTTTAAGTTATTGTTGCCTGTTATTTGACTATTACTACTAGCTTACTTGTCATGTTTGTCTGCTTTCTGTAGCTCATTTTTGAGTCTGTTTTTTTTTCATTAGCTACAGAATTTTTTATTTAGATTGTCTGAATATTACTAGAGTTGGGGATTCTTCTGACAACAACAGCTCATTAACAGAATTGAATTAAATTTAATTCAAAGGTTCTTAAAAATTAGTATGACCTCCAAGGGATCAATATAGAATTTCCACTATTAATGTCTATCCTAGTTACAGTCAATCATACATTCATTCTGAAAACATTCATTGTACCAAGTTCTTCCGGTTTTTAAAACTATCCCTTAGAAACTTATCTTAGATATTTCTTTTGTTTCTACTAAGGGTCTGTTACAAAAATAAGCAAGAAATATTACAATGTGAAATCTTAAGCATTGTTTGTTCAGAGGAATAAAGACAAAATATTATGAATGTATAAATCCCCTAGTGAGATTTGTGCATCATTCTTTCCATTTCTCTTTTGTTTGAAGTTAACATGGACAAGGTAAAAGACACTGAGCTAAATCCAGTGCTGGAGTCTGAATATACTCCTTGCTCTGATAGATTCACTAGGATGCCTGCCTTAAATGCTGAGCTGGAGCCTAGTTTCCATCGACAAAAAGGATTGTAACAGAGGTGTAGCAATTAATTATTGGTGCCTGCTATGCTAGCAATCTGTCTGATATATATACACCACTGACCAGACGAAGTGATTTTGGAGATCCATTATCATCCTTCCAAGTACTACCCGCAACCTGACTACTCCCACATGCTAGACTGGGTCTTCAACCGTACCTTGTATACACACTGATCTCTAGACAACCATATGACGCTGACAACTGAATTAATGGTTACGTCTACTCAGATCCAACATCAAGTAGGTCTCTCTTTTATGTTCCTTTCTTAGGTAAAGACATATTCTTATAAGTGTGTACAAATATAACCTCACATAAAAGCAAAATTCATCCTAGCTTGTATATTTTTAGGAGCCCTGGTGGTGTAATGGTTAAAGTGCTTGGCTGCTAACTGAAAGGTCTCTGTTGAAACTCACCAGCCACTCCTTGAGAGAAAATATGGCAGTAAAGATTACAGCCTTGGAAACCCTACAGGGTAGTTCTACTCTGATGAGTGAGAATCGACTTGACTGTAATGGGTTTGGTATGGTTTTTTTGTGTGTTTTTACAAGGAGCACCTACATACTTGCCAAATTTTTTATAACTTGAAATATTGCCATTTGCTGTTTTATCCTTGTTTAGACGAACAAAAATATTAAGCTTTACAGAAGACTATGGGAGTTAGAAAAAGTTAGAACCCTTGACTTCAAGAAGCGTACATTTTAGAGGAGTCAGGCATAAAATGAGGAAATGTCACATGACTATATGTGCTCATTTAATTATACTGACAGGTTTGTTTTGGAGTTTGGAAATTTCCTGAGGGCTAATAGAGAAGAATTCATAAAGGGAATGCAATTTAAGTTGTATTGAAGGCAACTATGAAATAGTTTTTAAAAAAGCCTCACTTGGGATTTTAAGTCTAAGTTCTGTTATTTCATAGATCTGTGACCTCAGCAAAAAAAAAAAAAAAAAAATTTAGTATGCCCAAACTTTAGTTTCTTAATTTTTAAAGTAAGCCTTTGTTTCAAAGATTCACTTGGTGAATACACAGTAAAGTATGCAAAATCACCATGTACAGTTTCTTGTAAATAGTGTTGTTGCAAGCTGCTGTCAAGTAGGCTCTGACTCATGACAACCCCATGTACAGCAGACCAAAATGTTGCGTGGTCCTGCGCCATTGTATTTTGAGGGCCTCCCACCTAGAGGACTCATCTGCCAGCACTATGTGGACAACATTCTGATGAGATAAATAGGGTTTTCATTGGCTAATTTTCAGAAGTAGATCTCCAGGTCTTTCTTCCTAGCCTGTCTTAGTCTAGATGCTCTGTTGAAACCTGTCCACTCTGTTGACCCTGTTGGTATTTGAAATACTGATGGCAGATCTTCTAGCATCACAACATGGCAGTCCCCATGGTATGAAAAATTGAAAGACGTGTCGTGGTATAGACAGTAGGCATTCAATAATGTGTGAAGATGGGTGGAACTTTCATCAAAGAGGAAGGGCAGTCCAAACAAGGAAAATAACAGAGGTGAGTGAAAGAAAACAAGATATATTCAGAGTCTATTATGTGCGCTAATTTGGTTTACACTGGGGATCAATACAGAGGAGAAATAAGGGGCCAGAATGTGAATCCCTCTCAGGAAGAAATCTGGACTTTATCTTTGGGCAATAAACCAAAACCCAAGACCCATTGTCTTCCAATCGATTCATACTCATAACAACCTCATAGGACAGAATAAAACTGCTTCACATGGTTTCTAAGCAGTGACTGGTGGATTTGAACTGCCAATCTTTTGGTTAGCAGTTGAATGCTTAACCACTGTGCCAAGCATTTCAACATGAACATACATGCAAAGCAGCATTTTGAGAGCTCAATCCATCAGCAGCATACTTAATTTTTTTTGTAAGAATTATATATTTACAGCCTGAAATATTTTCATGATGCTATTTATTTAACCTCAGCCTTCAATTTTACTTACACAGTGATCTGATGCAGTGCTGCAGAACTACTTGACTTAGTGTCTACCTATAATAAAATTACGGACATTGGGGTGGAGTATTTTATCTGACTATTAAGGGAGACATTCCAGCATCCTATAGATATTAGTTGCTCTAACTGAAATTTAATTGGTTCAGAATTTAAACTCTGATAATATAATGATCACAACAAATGGGCCAAAAAACCGTTTGAAAATCAAACAGGATACTGTTTTCAAAAACATTGGAAAGCTGTTGTCCAGAATGAGCACTGTACTTATGGAAGATGGCCAGTAGGTAAGTCAGGGAAAGCTTTGTAGCTACATTTGGATGGATGCTGGTGCCAATGTGTCCAAGAAGTTTGGAAACCACTATCACAAATACTACCTTGGCACTTCAGTCAATAATATGCCTTTAATCTGCCAAGTGTGTATTCTTAATAATGACTTCTGCTTTGATGAAGGAGCCGGGAGAGGACAGAGCAGTTACATATTTACTCTTAGAGCACACGCCAGTGATATTGCTGGTATTCCTGAGGTGAAGCATCATACATTAAAATTAAATACAAACCATGACTGCTGATGCCTGTCTTGGTCCTTGAAAGAGTCCAAGTCTTTGGTGCAGTCACATTGGTAGTTACTTTGCAAAAACTCTAATGAAGAAAGTGAGAAAGATACGTTAATATTTAATAAGCCTACTGATCGATTGCTGTGCCTCCTAAAATGTTCATCTTTTTGACTGGTGGGAAATGAACTTCATTAGAATTTCTCTGCTACCTTATATTTCCTTGTTAACATTTCCCCTTTTGGGGCCCTGGAAAAAAATGCATAGTTTCGTTCCATGAATCTCTGCCAACCATACTCTCCTGCACTCTTTTCCATATTCATTTGCTCTGAAAAGTGGATGTAAATCCAATCTTGCAAGGAAAATATTATCAGTTCTTTGTAATATAAAGTAAAATTCATGAAATGGTATTTTTATGATTCATAGAAATAACCTGAAGATTGATTCAATATATGAAAGCTACTACTATATTTAGTTTCAAGCTATGAATATAAAAAAAAAACATTTAGCATGCTTTTTCATATTTTAGCTTCATTTTACATGTTTTATTTGAAAATGTAAAAGAAAAAATGTACAACTCTGAAAAGCAACTACTAGGAAAAGATTTGTCCATGTATAATAATTAATATAAAATTCCATTTATTTAAAACACCCCAAAAAGAGAAGAAAAGGGTAATGGAGTACAACCCACATATAATGCTAAATAGTGAAAGACAGGAATAAAAATTCCTGGTTAATAAAATAATTATCAATGTAACACTTCAGTATTTTTGGTATATAGTTATTTCAGATTTTATATATATATATATATATACATATATATATAATTACATTGAAGATGAATTTAATGATAAGAGAAAATGGTTTAGTGAATTGATAACTTAATATGTGCCAGGAACTTGTTGAGTGTATAAAATGCTTTATCTGTTTTAATTTTCATAACATAGCAATAAGACATACACTATTATTGCTTCTATTTTACAGGTGAAAAATCTCAGGCAGAGATTATTTAAGACCTTGTTTAAGGTCATACTATTAAAAAAAAAAAAAAAGTCTCTGAAAGGAGGTTTAAACAAAAGCATTGAACTTCTAGAGTTCAAGCTCCTAAAGGGTATGTATTCAGAGATATAAGTCCAATAAGTCAGATGGATCTCCCACTTACGAAAATTTAGCTATTTACAAAAAACAGAAGAAAACACCCAAACAGAGAAGGTGAATAGCAAGGGAAGGGTTGCTTAAGGATCTACCAAAATGAAAATGCCTTCCCTCCAGCCAGACTTCATTTTGATTATTTTCATCTAAATAAGAAAGTAATTTCAGAAAACCAAAAGGCAGAGAATAGAAGTCTTTTCTTGTGTCTTTATTGTCTGTCTAAAATAATGCCACTAATATTCAGTTAATATAGACATAGTTTCTAGTCTAGTCCTTTGCTGATAGTGGAATTTCCTTTCATTTCAAGCATTCAAGAGCCTAGGCTAATGCAAGTAAGTTTCCATCACAACCCACAGCCAGGGCTGATTATGAAACTTGCAGAGTCTTGTGGCACAATTGTTAAGCTCTGGACTGCTAACCAAAAGGCCTACTGCCTTCCAGTCTATTCAGACTCCTGGGGACACTATAGAACATAATAGAACCACCTCATAGCTTTTCCAAGGCTGTAATCTTTTTGGAAGCAGACTGCCAAGACTTTCTCCCTTGGAGCAGCTGATGGGTTCGAACTACTGACCTTTTTGGCTAGCAGCTGAGCCCTTAACCACTGAGCCACAGTCTAGGAAGCCCTATGGGGCAGTTCTACTCTGTCCTGTAGGATTGCTATGAGTCAGAATCAACTCAATGGCACAGAACAACAACCGTACAAAATCTGTGGGCTTATAAAAATGTGAGGTCCTTTGTTCACAAATTATTAAAAATTCCATTATGCTGACAGAAGAGCATTAAAACAAGCTGGGCCCTTCTGTGGGTGGGTGGGAGGGGGGCTTTCTGTGTCTCCACAGACCATACTTCCATGAAAGAGCTCAGCTACTAACTAAAAGGTCAGCAGTTCAAATCCACTAGCATCTCGTTGGAAACACTATGGGACAGCTCTACTCTGTCCTACATGGATGCTATGAGTTGAAATCGACTCCACGGCAATGCTTTTTTTTTTTAAAAAAAAATCTGTGTTCTCTTCAAAGGGGATGGTGCTTTCACCGCTAACATTACTCACCCTTGACCAGAAATTGTGGGTGTTAGTTATCTACACTTTTAGTTCTCTTACCTCATTTGAGGTAGATTTAATTGTGACATTCAATTATAACTTTCTTACTTCATTCAGGACACCAAGAGAAAATTTATATGCTCTAGAAAGAAAAAAAAAATATTATAATTTCTGGATAATCTTCAAACAGAGAAGCTTTGAACAAAAGACTACGTTGATGTTATATTTTTTACATTTTTAATATAGATCTATTTCTGGGAAAGGAGTACACAGATCTTTAACTACCTGAGAGGAATACACAATAACCACAGTTTCTTTAGTCTGTCTATCTTTTAATTAGAAGAAAATGCCATTATATGGGAATTTTCGTAGAGTCTCCCATGCCTGGGAGAGAGGCAAATGAAAGAGTTACGGACAGGAGCTGAGATGAAAGGTAATGACAGTTTTCCCGGCCTTCAATTTTACTATCTCACCAGTTTTCAACTAAATTTGGTAGGTTTGAAACTGCGTCATCTTGATGGGTAAAATATACAACAGAAGAGAATGCAAGGATTATCCATCAACCACATTAGCACCTAACACTAGGCTCTCTCACATAGAAGCTGATCAATAAATATGTATGGAGGTAATGGTTTTGTTAATAACACGGTATTTACCAAATATAAACTAGTAAGAAGATGCTATTATAAGTTACAATACAAAGGACGAACTCAGAATAGGAAAAACTGGATTCCTCTTGAGCAATCATGCTCATTAAATCAGCCTTTATGTAGTAACTGCTAGGAGCTAAACACTGCCATCTATTGCATTCATTAGAGCTGCCCCGTATGACCAGGAATACTACGCACAGCACATCTCCAAAAATACCATTCTCATCTTGCCTAATGCGTATGGCCTGCCACCCATGGAGTTGTGCCTCCTGGCAATACTGTATAAAATATTGTTATTGACATTAGCTGTCATTTTTAGCCCCCGACTTGTTGTGACCCCATGCACAAAAGAGCAAAATGCTGCCCAGCCCTGCACCACCATCTCCATAAGCAATTGCAGATCAAACCTTTGTTATTCACAGGGTTTTCATTGGCTGGTTTTTCAGAAGTATATCAGTAGGTCTTTCTTTATATTCCATCGTAATCTGGAAGCTCAACTAAAATCTGTTGAGGATCACAGTAACATGCGAACCACCACTGTCTAATGGGTGGTGGCTACGTATAGGTATATTGCCTGAAATCGAACTTGAGACTCCTGCGTGAAGGCAAACATTCTATCACTGAACCACAAATGTCCCAAGTATAAAATATTATCGGTACCATACTATGAGTATCAATAAACACTTCATTCGCAACTCCCCCCCCCCCCGACACACACACACAAAAAAACCCACAAAGTTATGAATATGTACTAGGAGGAAAGAGGGAAAGAGATTGTTGGGTGAAGAGGGTGTAAACTGATAAATGTACAAAGAAGTACCAACAATATCAGTATAATAAAATAATTAGCTGTAATTTTACCCATCATTTGGAGATGGAATATCAAATTAAATCACTGAAAGCATGTTAAAAATATGATATACATATAGTACAATATATATGGCAAAAGGTGCCATATTGATTCAATCACTTCTTGAATTGTATTCCTGAGGTTTAATTTGTAAAATTTACACATTTCTCCTCTCTTAAACTTCCCATTACTTGTGAATCATTTTTTGGTAGAATCCCATGTTTTCTGATTATATAGAGACTTAACTTAATCATGTCTTTTGTTGAATGTTGAATATTTAAACACAGCTTTTATTTCAACTGCAAGCTTTTTCTTGTAGCTACAGTTTTTGATTTTGAAAAGAATAAATCTCCTCCCAAATGGTTTATCTCTAAAAGCAATTTATAAGGAAAATAAAATTGTCATAATCAGGTCACCCAGACATAGTGCTAAAAGCATTCTAATATCTGATAAATCCTGTGAAATAAGAAACAATGCTGATTTAGCTATTAAAATTCATAATGTCACAAAATGTTCTCATATAAATATGTCAATTTTATTGTTAGCTTGATCCCCACTTCTTAGGGAAAGAATAACCTGAACTAGGATAGATTCAGCATCTGAACTGGTGTAGATTTAGCTTACACATAGTTTTGAAAAAAAAATAATAATACAGAGCCTTGGTGGTACAGTGGTTAAGAGCTCAGGCTGCTAATCCAAAGATCGGCAGTTTGAATCCACCAGTCACTTCTTGGAAACGCTGTGGGGCAGTTCTACTCTGTCCTACAGGGTCGCTATGAGTTGGAATTGACGGCAAACGAGTTTGGATTTTTGGTTTCTCTGAGGTTTAATAATTTTCCCATTGATTAAACATGTCTACTTGAATTAGGCATGTCTGATATACTGTGTAAGTATTCTAAAGGAATCTTTCTGTGCTATAAAGTATACTTGAGGCTTGGGCTTTTATTATCAGGGCTTATTTCATTATAATATAATAAAATGCAGTAAATGGCAACACTGACATGAGACTGAAGAATCAAACATCCAGTTGTTTTGAGTAATCAGTTAATTGTATGCTAATTTCAACTGATCTCGTGTTTGTCTATGTGTTTAATTTTTTTCAAAAGATTTATGTATTACACATAGAGTTTGCATGTGTGCTTAAAAACAATTCAGTATGAAAAATAACAAGTACAAAACTTTTTTTATTAATCAAAATTTGTTTTATCTTCTCTAGGAGTTGTTCAGTGTCACAAATAAATTATATCCATTTATGTGAATGTAGTCATTTATTGTGATAATAACTGGTTGGCAATTAGCACTTTCTGGCTATAATATTTATATTATCTGAATCAGATAGTCATTTTATGCAATGAGTGGCTATTTGGAATACACACCATTTTGTTATTAACTTATTATAAACTGAAGGGTAAATTTTTATTTCCTAAGGCAAAAATTGTAAGTAATTTCAAGAATGTTTTTAAATTGAAGGATAATAGGAATCCTTTGAGATACTTCTGACAAGGGGCATGTTCTCCCAGTAAGGGTCAGAGTTCAATTCCTGAACTCATCCATCACTTTCTGACTAGCTGAATGTCAATAGCTGAATAGCTCTAAAGACTGCATGGACGATAGGGTGCCCTTGCTGACCTCCTAAATCACTTTCACACACACAGAACAATAAATGCACACACCTATTCACGAACACCATACGCAGATAACTATACATTGTAAAAAGGGCACTTGTTTTAGGGAACCTGGATGTCTAAAGATTGTATATTTTTGGAATTTTTTTCAAATGCTTATTTTAATTATACGACAGGAAAAAATTTTATGTTATGATTTCAGTTACAAATAATCAGTTGAAAAATAGTTATTGATGCTCTTTTGTATGCTAAAAATTATGAAAGCTATGGTGGCATAGCAGTTACAGTGCTTGGTGAAAGGTCAGCAGTTCGTACCCACCAGCCACTCCACTGGAGAAGCATGTGGCAGTCTGCTTCTGTAAAGATTACAGCCTTGGAAACCTTATGGGGCAGTTCTGCTCTGTCCTATAGGGTCACTATGAGTTGGAATGAACTCCACGGCAGTGGGTTCGGTTTTTGCTATAGTCTTTCAATCAAAACATATTTACCACTAACGATTTCTGAAGAACCTATAATCAAATGGTACTTCTAATGAAATCAAAAATTTAGTATTAATTTCAGGTGGTTCCTACGGTTCTACTCAACAACACTTCTTGTTTCTTTTTCTTATAATGTGATCTTCTTTACTTTGAAGTCCTTAACACCTTCTACTTAGTCTGTCTCACTTACCAAATTGTATGGTAGCTTTTTTCTCTAATTCTTCATTTCTCTTACTGCAAAGTGGACTTTGTTATGATAGGAACCAGTATGTTTCTATGGTTGGTGTCCACTAACTGGCACATCGTTAAGTATTTGTTGCCTATTTGCTAAATTATTTAAATAAATAACTACTCCTGAAATTCTGAGTCTGAGGGAAATCTCATAAATGAAAACAATTGCTCACGTACAAAAAGGCATTCCTATTAAATATAGCACTATGTTCAAGATAGTGTTACTATTAAATGCAGTTTTCAGACAAGAGTCAATCCATATCTTTCCTACATGTTAAATGGATTCAGGACTATGCAATTTATTTATAAGCCAAGTAAAGTAAATGGGGGGCATGCTTTTCTCTAGGTTCAAGTAATTAAACAGAGTCCCTAGATGATGCAACTGGTTACTGTACTTGGCTGCTAACTGCAAGGTAAAAGATTTGAGTCTACTTAGAGATACCTCAGAAGAAAGGCCTGGCAATCTACTGAGAAATCAGCCACTGAAAACCCTATGGAAGACAGTTCTATGCTGACACACATTGGGTCTCCATGAGCCAGAGTTGACTTGACTACAAATGGATTTGGAATTAAACTTAATTAAGGTCCACATTCCATCTCTAGTATGAGGGAAGGATTAGACTGAGCTTTCCATGAAAAGAAGCTGACTTTTTTTAATTCCATATTCATAGGGTCTTTCACACTGCTGGGACATTGTAGGAGTTAAACCCATTTATTTAAAAAAAAATTAAGTTAATGATATTCATTAATTCTTTATTCCTCATCAATCTCATGATTCAGGAGATTGTCTTTAAAAGCTGAGGCATGGAGAGGATTCATAGAAAATTGTGAATGTATTGGTTAACTGTTCCTTCCAAAAATAGCTTATCAAGAAACTTCAAATATGTCCATAACAAAGACTTCATGATCTAAGCTTCTCAGTGTTCTCTAAATCTGAGCCTCACAGTATATTTTATATATAAAGTGATTTTATTACATTGGCTTTTTAAAAACATCTGGCCTATAATTACTTACTAGTCTAGGGAAATTTCCATAAAAAGTTTTGCAATAAAAATATCAAAATTTCTATGTGATAGCAGTCATTCTAGAGAGGTAAAGGCAACAATGATAGTGATTTGATAATAGTTACAGTGTTTTTTAACTTAGTGAAACCTTATTCTTCACAAAAAATGTTTTAATTTTCTAACGTGAGAAAATTAGAAAATTAAATAGTGGAACTGGCTTTTTCTGTTCTCTAAATTGCAATATTCTTAGGTTGACCTAAACTATAACAGACTTAGTAATAAATATATATATATAATAAAATTCCTAATAGACAAACAAATCTGTTCAGAATTTCAATTATTCTTTAGTATTCTCTGTCTTAAAATTTGGAGAAAATACATAGCAATCATTTAAGAAAAAAGTCACCTCAAGAGTTTTACTAAGATATGAAATACATAATGTTTTATAACTTAAAATGGTTTGAAGTATCAACATATTCTATGTAAAAATCAACAACTGCAAATACTCTTATTTAAATTTCTCCTTGCTCTCTGATGTTACCAAAGTGGATGGAAACCAAGGCGTGTGTACATGCCCACACCCACACACCCACACCCACACCCACACCCACACACACACACACACACAAGATAATTTTTCTGACTAGAGGCTGATAAAACATCTTACTTCATTCCTGGGTACAGATTCATTCAGCTGTAAGGTTATGGCACCCCCTAGATCAGCCTAACAGAAAGGCAGTCAGTTCAGGCATATCAGAATTAAAGTTTAAAGGGAGTTTTAAATGATGTATGTAAACCCCAGGAGCTTTTATAAAAGTATTCTCTATTGAAAGAGATATTTTATTTTATTTGGTGGCAATTGTTATACTTACTGTTGTTTATAATATCTGCTGTATAACCTGTTCTGATTCTGAATTGTATCAACTGTTGTTGAAGTATAGAAAGCTGATTTATCCTAAAGATCACATTTAGCATAAATATATCAAGCAGATTTCCACCAGTGCTCTAAATATTCCCCTCAGATCATCAAAGAGTCAGATATCTGGAGTACAAGTATGAAAAATAGGACATGGCTGAGATGGTTATTTGAAAATCTTATTCTAATAAGCAACAGCTATCTGGGAAAACAACACATTATTGAAAAAAAATCAGAATATGATGCATGTGGCCACCATTCAGATAAGATCTTTACCGTTACTCTTTTATTCATGTGTCCTACATTAAGGACAGAGTATAAAGATGAGGAATTCTGATGCACTTGTAATAAATTTAAACTGTTTTGCTTGTCTTGTCTTTGAATCTTTGTGGTTTCCTTATTAAGTTACAATGAATATTTTTAGCAGATCATAATAGCGCTGCTTGCATAGCACCTGTCAGTAGGAATTCAGCAATATAAACCTTAAAGGCTTTGATGGGAAGGTAAATGGAATACCAATTTGCCAATGTAGCACTCAAGTCAGTAGTATCTGTGGGGTTCACAGGATTCCGATTAATCTGACATTTTTTGTAGACTTCAGGAAAAAAACTATTGTAAAAGTTGGAAGCAAACAAAAGGCAAATTTCCTCACCTTACCTGGCCCATTTTATGATTTATTTTTCACTTTGCTTTGGGAATATCTAAAAGTCATCCTTCTTCATTCTGAGATACTGGAAATCTAGATACTGTAAATCACTTGGTCAATGTACATTAAATTTAATTTAGTCTGACCACCACTACTGTCCAAAAACCAGTAAATTGATTGTGTTACTAAAAGGTGATCATATTGATACTGCCATTTAATGAACTCCATGCTTGTACATTGCTCCTAATGCACACTGTTTTAGATCACTTAGTCAACTTCACTCTAATTGAATTTATCATTTGAAACCTTGACTTGATGCTAATAGTCCAAAAATAGCAGAGTCTTTCTAAAGTAGTCCTGTCTGTAAAATGCCATATATTGATGTTTTCCTGCAACAAACAGTTGTCTTTCTTGTCTTTTTGTTGGGGCCAGTTGTCAGTTATTGAAGCACAATTATAAGAAAACTTGCATTTAGAAAAGGATATTATTGACCTCTGCAAATTGACTGGCAACATCAAAATTTGAAAGTGGAGCTCAGGCAGGCTTAATGGGATATATGCAAATGATCCAAACACAGGCCTGAAACTGTCATATGGCTGTTGTTATTTTAAGATATGCATGATCTCCTCTTTCTGTACTACCCCCTTTTATTTTCACTAAATGGAGGCAGTATGTTTGTGAGACTAGTCTGGCTTAAGAGAAATGGCAATAGCATTTGCTGGGTTCCACCAAGAGGGATCATTACCAGCGCCAGTTGGTTTCATAAGCCAGGGCTAAAGAAACAGTGAAACTGATGTAAGGTAACGTTAAAACAGGAAAAAAGAGTACAGAAAAGACCTGATTTCTGTAGGTTTACAAAATCAAGACAGTATTGTAGATATTAGAAATGAACAAAGAATAGTAAATGACTATGCTTTAATTTTTTTAAAGAAAGAGGAATCTAATTTAGTGTTGCATTGTAGTTTAAAAATAGCTCTGCATAATTCATAAGGTGCTGTACTTGAGGAGCACTGCAACTCCTCATTATGATAATGCCTTTTGATAACTTTTATTGAACATAAGTATTCCCATGATTAAATCTCTTAATAGGAAGCTCTTTTAGTACCAGCTGCCATAATTTCAAAGCTATGCCATAAACATTTCTGTACCAAAACAAGATTATGATATCTAACATTGCTAACCAAAAACTCAATGGGAGAATAAATGTATAGAGAAGTAATTTAATTCACAATAAGATTTTTAGCTGAAAAATTACCATCTATACAAAGGTTTGAGCAAAGAATGAATAGATTCTTTATCACAGGTTAGATTCAATAACCGAAGAAAAATACAGAATTAAATATATCTTTTGAAGTTCCCCAACTTTTCCAATCTCCCTTTCTTTTACATATTTTGCTTTATTAAGCTTGACATAACAGGACAAATTAGCTAATTATATCTTTTAGCTTCTCCACCATTTGTTCATCATCATTTGTTATATGAAGTTCGATGAAGACTAATGTGTAAGTCCTAAATTCCAGGTAATTAAAAGTTACCCATGACCAGGAATGTGCTGAAGCCTGAGAAAAATTTAGTTACATATAATATCATTAAAACAGTCAGTTTTTTTCTCTAAAACAGATCACTATAAAGAATTCTGAAAGCTTTGAGATTTTACCTACTTGTAGGCTAACAAGTGAATCTACCATAGTTTCATAAGTAGCGGCAGAAAACACAAGATTCCTGGGTCAAAGATAGAAGATTCATTACTCACAGTACAGAAAGCAGTATGAGCTTCTTGTTCATGTCAGTTTCCTTGTACCTCAAATCTTCTGGGTGACATGAAGTAGCACAGGTGGATGTTGTACACAGAGTGGGGCTGCATGACAGCTGAGGAACCCCAACTTTTGGAAATTCCAATCTTTTATAACAGGTTAAAGACAATTCTGGCTAATTCTTACCTGGAGGAAGATATTGTCTTGATCACACTGGACAGCACATAAACCTACTCTTTGCCCTGGAAAGACTCACTATGTCTGTCTTCTAAGGCCATTTACTATACAAAAATCCTTGAAAAGATAATCCAGGGAATTCTGGAACAAAGATAATTATTGCCTCTGCTTGGGCAGAAACACAAAAGACACATGGAGAATTGTCCCATCATGTTCCCCATCCCCAAACTCTCACAGAATGCATATTTCACACTGAATTATGTATTATTTTAAATTCATTTAAGCTTTTATGAAATAATGCCTTGGTGATAGAAATGATACCAGAGATGGTATAATAGAATTTTGCAAGACCAATAACTTCTTCATTGCAAATATATTTTTTCAACAACATAAATGGCAAATATACACGTGGACCTCACCAGATGGAATGCACACACAGGAATCAAATTGACTATATCTGTGGAAAGAGACGATGGAAAAGCTCAGTATCATCAGTCAGAACAAGGCCAGGAGCCAACCGCAGAACAGACCATCAATTGCTCATATGCAAGTTCAAGAGGAAAATTAAAGCAAGTCCACGAGAGCCAAAATACGACCTTGAGTATATGCCACCTGAACTGAGAGACTGTCACAAGAATAGATTTGACACATTGAACACTAATGACCAAAGATTACACAAGCTGTGGAGTGACATCAAGGACATCACACTTGAAGAGTACAAGGTCATTAAAAATACAGGAAAGAAAGAAAAGACTAAAATGGGTGTCAGAAGAGACTGTGAGGAGGCGGAGCCAAGACGGCAGACAAAGACCAGAAAAACCAAGTAAAACAGATACAGATGTCAATTCTGGAACATTGAACCTTAAATGAAGGGGTAAAATATTAGGTTAGAAGTCACTGAGGAGAAGAAGAAACTGATAGAAAACGGGGAAGGAATAGAGATACAGAGTGGAGGTTCCTGGTCAAAAGGCATGATTTAGTGTGGCCATCTTGAAATAAAACCAACCACCCTACATGCAGAAAGGCACCTCCATGGAATTCCCAGTAGAAGATAGAGGTACGGTGCAGACACAACCAGGGCTAAGTAAGACTACATTTACTGGCTGCAATGCAAGGAGGAGCACAGACTTTCTCACCCAGTAACCACAGGCACACATTCTTACAACCTCCAATCCTCCGCTGAACAGAAGCTATAACCTTGCCATCCCACAACCTTGACTACAGGGAACCACATTACCACCTTATCCTATCTCCCTCCACCATCTAGCCCCCTCTGCCCCTGCCTTTGCCCCTCTTTCCTCCACTTCCCTGGCCATGGCCTTGAGTGGACGTGGCTGGACCCAAGGCCCTTCCCCACTGGATCCGGACTGCTCCCACCACCTGAAGCATTCCAGGGGGGACCAAACCTAGACCTCAGGCCCTTTTCTGCTACTCCAGACCTCTCCCCAGTTGACTGCCATGGCATTGCTCCAGCCTCTGGTCTGGTTCATGCTGCAGACAAAAGACCCATCTCTGCCCCTTCTCCCCTGCTGGACCTGCCCTGCTGCACTATAACTGAGCGACTGGCTCTGCACACACAGACAAGGTAGTGAGAATTATTATATCCAAAGACAAGCAAGCAACAATTCAAGTCCAGCCCACCTGCCCAGAAATAACCAAGCAAAACAAAAAAGCAGGACAAAACAAACAAACCTACAATCAATAAATAAAGAATAATACCAGAATGTCTTGGAGACAGAAGAAAATATCAAAATATATTAAAAAAACAGGAAAAGATGGTTGGCTCCAGTAAGTGATCAAAATAAAGCACCAGTTGACCTTTCAGCAGAAGAAAGGACACTGAAACTACCTGATAGGGAATTCAAATTCTAATATTCAAGGATCTCCAAGAGATTAGGAAAGACATCAAAGAAAACACAGACAAAATCATGGAAAACACAGTCAAAACCAACCAAAACATAGACAAAATCAAGTAAAACACAGAAAAAGGAATAGAAGAATTCAGGAAAATAATACAAAAAAAGTCAAAATAAATAAACAATTAGAAATTTTACAAAAACAACAATTACAAATCCAAAAGATACACAACAAAATTTCAGAAATGGACAATGCAATAGGTTTTAGGAGCAAACTGGAAAAAATGGAAGACAGAATCAACAAAATTGAAGACAAATCCATGGATGCCACTTTGTTTGAGGAAAAATCTGAGAAAAGAATGAAGATAATCTAACAACTATGTGGGATACAATATAGCGTAAAAATTTGCATGTGATCGTAGTTCCAGAATAGGGGGAGAAAATGGAAAACACAGAGAACATTGTTGAAGATTTGCTGACAGAAAACTTCCTTAATATCATGAAAGATAAAAAGTTGATCATCCAAGAAGCACAACGAACCCCTTATAGGATAGACCCCAAAAGAGAGTCACCAAGACACCTGTAGAAGGTAGAGAGTGAATGGATAAAAAAATATGATGCATCAATATGCTGTCTTCAAGAGACACACCTTAGACAAAAGACACAAACATATTAAAAATCAAAGGATGGAAAAAATATATTAAGCAAATAGCAACAAAAAAAACTAGGAATAGCAACACTGATCTCAGATAAAATAGAGTTTAAAAGAAAATCCACCATAGAAGACAAGGAAGACATTATATAATGATTAAAGGAAAAATCCACCATGAGAATATAACCATAATAAATATATATGCACCCAATGACAGGGCTCCAAAATACATAAAACAAACTCTAACAGCACTGAAAAGAGAAGTTGACAATTCCACAATAATAGTAAGACATTTCAACATACAACTTTCAGTAAAGGATAGAATACCTAGAAAGAAATTCAGCAAAGATACAAAAGATCTAAAGGCCACAGTCAACAATTTTGACCACAAAAACGTATACAGAACACTCAACTCAACAGCAGCAAAGTACACATTCTTTTTCAATGCACATAGAACTTTCTCCAGAATAGACCACATCTTAGGCCATGAAAAATTTCTCAACAAAATTCAAAACATTAAGATAATACAAAGTATCTTCTCTGATCACAACACCATAAAAGCAGAAATCAATAACAGGAAGAGCAAGGAAAAAAGATCAAATATATAGAAATTGAATAATACCTTGATTAAAAATCACTGGGTAAGAGAAGAAACCAAAGATGGAATAAACAAAAAATTTTCTAGAATCAAATGAGAATGAAAACACTTCATACCAAAACTTTTGGGACACAGCAAAGGCAGTGCTCAGAGGTCAATTTCTGGTAATAGCCAGATGCATCAAAAAAGAATAAAGGGAAAAAAATAAAAATATTATCTTACTACTCTAACAAATACAAAGAGAACAAAAAAAAAAAAAAAGCCCACAGCTACCAGAAGAAAGGAAATAATAAATATCAGAGCAGAAATAAATGAAATAGAATAGAAAAACAATAGAAAAAGTTGACAAAATCGAAAGATGTTTCTTTGAAAGGATTAATGAAATGGACAAAACATTTTCCAAAATGACAAAAGAAAAACAAGAGAGGGAGCAAATAACTCAAATAAGAAATGCAATGGGGAACATTACAACAGACCGAACAGAACTAAAAAAGGACTGTATCAGAGTACTATAAAAAAAAATGTACTCCAACAAATTTTAAAACCTAGAGGAAATGGACAAATTTTAGAAACACACTACCTACCTAAACTAACACAAACTGAGGTAGAAAACCTGAAAAGACACATAACAAGAGAAGAGATCATAAAGGTAATAAAACAACTTCTAACAAAAAGTCCTGGCCCAGATGGCTTCACTGGATAATTCTACCAAATATTCAGAGAAGAGTGCACTCCAACACTACTCAAACTATTTCAGAACATAAGAAAGAATACTATCAAATTTATTCTATGAAGCCAGCGTAATCCTGATACCAAAACCAGGCAAAGATACTACAAAAAAAGAAAATTACAGACCAAGATCTCTCATGAATATAGATGCAAATATTCTCAACAAAATTCTAACCAATAGAACTCAGCATCAGATAAAAAATACAGCACGACCAAGTGGTGTTCATATCAGGTATGCAACGATGGTTCAATGTAAGAAAATCAATCAATGTAATCTACCATATAAATGAAACAAAAGAAAAAAACCTCATGACCATTTCAATAACACAGAAAAAGCATTTGATATAGTCCAACATCCATTCTTGATAAAAACTATCAATAAGATAGGAATAGAAGAATAATTCCTTAACATAATAAAAGGCATCTATTCAAAACCAACAGCCAACATCATTCCTAATGGAGAGAGGCTGAAAACATTCCTGCTGAGAATGGGAACAAGACAAGGATGCCCTTTATCACCACCCTTATTTAACATTGTTCTTGAAAGGCAAGAAAAAGAAATAAACGGTATCCAAATTGGTAAGGAAGAAGTAAAATTATCCTTATTTGCAGATAACATGATACTATACATAGAGAACCCGAAAGACTCCATAAGAAAACTCCTGGAAATAATAGAAAGATTCAGTAGAATAGAAGGATACAAGACAAACATACAAAAATCAGTTGGATTCCTGTACACCAATAAAGAGAAAGATGAAAAGGAAGTCAGTAAAACAATACCATTTATAATAGCGCCCCCCACCCAAAAATGAAATACTTAGGAATAAATCTCATCAGGGACATAAAGGACCTAAACAAAGAAAACTACAAAACAGTACTGCAAGAAACCAAAAGAGATCTACATAAATGAAAAAACATACCATACTCATAGATAGGTAGACTCAACATTGTGAAAACGTCAATTCTACCCAAAGCAATCTACAAATACAATGTAATCCTGATCTAGACACCAACTGCATTCTTTTATGAGGTGGAAAAACTAATCATTAACTTTATATGGGAAGGAAAGAGGCTCTGGATAAGTAAAGCATTATTGAAGAAAGAAAACAAAATAGGAGGCCTCATACTATCTGACCTCAGAACCTACTATACAGCTACTGCAGTCAAAACAGCCTGGTATTAGTACAATGACAGCCACACTGACCAACAGAACAGAATTGTGAAGCAGATGTACATCCATCTACCTACTGCCACCTGACCTTTGACAAAGGCCCAAAGTCCATTAAATGGAGAAAAGACAGTCTTTTTAACAAATGGCACTGGCAAAAATGGATGTCCATCTGTTAAAAAATGAAATAGTACCCATACTTCACACCACACACAAAAACTAATTCGAAATGGATCAAAGACCTAAATATGAAACCAAAAACTATAAAGATCATGGAAGAAAAAATAGGGTCAACACTAAGTTTCCTTTATATGGCATAAACAGAATACAAACCATAATTTACAATACTCAAACACCAGAAGATAAGCTAGGTAACTGGAATCTTCTAAGAATTAAACACATGCTTATCAAAAGACTTCACCAAAAGAGTCAGAAGAGAAACTACCTACTGGGAGAACATTTTTGGCTATGAAATATCCAACAAGGTTCTAATCAAAGTCTATAGGAAAATCCAACACCTCTGCAATAAAAAAGCTATAATCCAATTAAAAAATGGGGAAAGCATATGAACAGACACTTCACCAAAGAAGACATTCAGGTGGCTAACAGACACATGGGGAAATGCTCGTGATCACCAGCCATTAGAGAAATGCAAATCAAAACTATAATGAGATACCATCTCACCCTAACATGCCTAGCACGAATCAAAAAACAGAAAATAACAAACGCTGGAGAGGCTGCAGGGAGATTGGCACTTTTACTCACTGCTGGTGGGAATGCAAAATGGTACAACCATTTTGGAAAATGATATAGTATTTCCTTAAAAAGTTAGAAATAGAAATATCATACGATCCAGCAATCCTACTCCTAGGAATATATCTTAGAGAAATAAGAGCCATCACACGAATACACATATGCTCACCTGTGTTCATTACAGCATTATTCACAATAGCAAAAAAGATGGAAACAACCTAAGTGCCCATCAACAGATGAATGAAAAACAAACTATGATACATACACACAATGGAATTCTATGCAATGATAAAGAACAGTGATGAATCTGTGAAACTTCTCAGAACATGGTTGAATCTGGAGGGCATTACGCTGAGTGAAATAAGTCAATGACAAAAGAAGACCTACTGTATGAGACCACTATAAAAACACATGAAAATGTTTCCACTCAGAAAGAAACAGTCTTTGATGTTTATTAGTGAGGGGAAGGAAGGGGAGAGAAAAACACTAACTAGACAGTAGATAAGTGGTAATTTTGTTGAAGTGTAAGACAGTACACAATACTGGGGAAGTCAACACAAGCTGACCAGGGCAATGTCATAGAAGCTCCACAGAAACATCCAAATGCCCTAAGGGACAGAGCTACTAAGCTGAGGGCTGGGTACCATGGTCTTGTGGGACTTCTGGCTTAATTGGCATAACAGTCTGTAAAGAAAATGTTCTACATCTGACTGTGGTGAGTATGGTGTTTGGGGTCTTAAAATCCTGTAAGTGGTTCTACCCCGGCTGGAGCAAAGGAGAGTGAAGAAAACCAAAGACACAAGGGAAAAATTAGTCCAAAGGACTAATGGAGCACAACTACCACAACTTCTGCCAGACAGAGCTCAGAATAACTAGATGATGCCCTGTTATCACCACCAACTGCTTTGGCAGTGATCACAATAGAGGCTCCTGGACAGAATGAGAGAAAAATGTAGAACAAAAATTCAAATTCACACACACACACACACACACACACACACACAAAAGAGCAGGGTTGCTGGTCTGACAGACACAGGAGCAATACCAAGAGTATGGCCCCTGGGCACTCTTTTAACTCAGTACTGAAGTCATTCCCTCGGTTCACCCTTCAGCCAAAGATAGACAGGTCTAGCGGGACAACAACAACACACACGAAGACTGTGCATTGTAGTTCAATCATGTATACAAGACTAATGGGCATATCAACCCAAAAGCAAAGGTAGGTAGGGACAAGAGAACTGGAAGAATGGAAACAAGGAACCCAGGGTAGAGAAGGGAAGAGTGTTGACCTATCACAGAGTTGGCAACCAATGAAACAAAACAATTTGTGTATTAACTGTTTAATAAAAAACTAATTTGCTCTGTAAACTTTTACCTAAAGCACAATTAAAAAAAAAAAAGAAGAAGAGATTCTGAAACTTGTTCTTGAACAAAGAGCAACTAAAGCCAAAAGGAAGAAATGATGAAGTAAAAGAGCTCAACAGAAGATTTCAAAGGGCTGTTCGAGAAGAAAAGTATTATAATGAAATGTACAAAGACCTGGAGTTAGAAAACCAAAAGGGAAGAATATGCTCAGCATTTCTCAAGCTGAAATGAGATTAAAAATGAAATTAAAAATTCAGGCCTCAAGTTGCAATATTGAAGTATTCTACAGTGGAAATATTGAATGACACCGTAAGCATCAAAAGAAGATGGAAGGAATACACAGAGTCACAGTACCAAAAATAATTGGTTAATGTTCAACCATTTCAGGACGTAGCATATGATCAAGAACCTCTGGTAATGAAGGAGGAAGTCCAAGCTGCACTGAAGGGAATGGTGAAAAACAAGGCTTTTGAGATGTTTCAAGAAACAAATGCAGGTCTGGAGGTGCACACTCATCTATGTCAAGAAATTGGGAAGAAAACTTTCTGGCCAATCTACTGAAAGAGATCTGTATTTGTGCCCATTTCAAGGAAAGGTGATCCAACAGAATGCAGAAATTATTGAACAGTATAATTAATATCACACGCAAGTAAGATTTTGCTAAAGATCATGTAAAAGTAGTTGCAGCAGTACACCAACAGGGAACTGTCAGAAATTCAAGCCAGATTCAGAAGAGGGTATGGAATGATGGATATTATTACTGATGACAGCTGGATCCTGGCTGAAAGCAGAGAATACCAGAAAGATGTTTACCTGTTTTCTGTTGACTATGCAAAAGCATTCGACTGTGTGGATCATGACAAATTATGGATAACATTGTAAAGAATGAGAATTCCAGAACCCTTAATAGTGCTTTTGAGGAACCTGTATATAGACCAAGAGGCAGTCATTCGAACAAAACAGGGGAATACAGTATGTTTTAAAGTCGGGAAATGTGTGTGTCAGTGTTGTATCCTTTCACCATACATATTCAATCTGTATGCTGAGCAAATAATCCGAAAAGCTGGACTATATGAAGAAGAACTGACATCAGGATTGGAGGAAGACTCATTAACAACCTGCATTATGCAGACAACACAACCTTGCTTGCTGAAAAATGAGGAGGGTTTGAAGCACTTACTGATGAAGATCAAAGACTACAGCCTTCAGGATGGATTGCAACTCAACATAAAGAAAAGAAAAATCCTTACAAGTGGACCAATAAACAACATCGTGATAAACAGAGAAAATGTTGACATTGTCAAGAATTTCATTTTACTTGGATCCACAATCAACACCCACAGAAGCAGCAGTCAAGAAATCAAACGACTCATTGCATTGGGCAAATCTGCTGCAAAAGCCCTCTTTAAAATGTTAGCAAAGATATAGCTTTGAGGACTAAGGTGTGCTTGACTCAAGCTTTGATATTTTCAATGTTTTCATATGCATGCGAAAGCTGGACAATCAATAAGGAAGATTGAAGAATTAACACCTTTGAATTAAGGTATTAGAAAAAAATATTGAATATACCATGGATTTCCAGAATAATGAACAAATCTGTCTTGGAAGAAGTACAGCCAAAAGGCTCCTTGGAAGTGAGCATGGCGAGACTTTTTCTCATGTATTTTGGACATGTTAATAGGAGCGACCAGTCCCTGGAGAAGGACATCATGCTTGCTAAAGCGGAGGGTCAGTGAAAAAGAGGAAGGCCCTCAACAAGGTGGGTTGACACAGTGGCTGCAACAATGGGCTCAAGCATAACAACAAATGTGAGGGTGGCACATGACCAGGCAGCATTTTGTTTTGTTGTACACAGGATGCTATGAATTGCAACTGACTCGGCAGCACCTAACAACAACAACATTGAAGATAATGATTGATTGATTGTTTGATGGTGGAAATTATGTTAAAAGAGAAAGATGCAGTCAATTTTTCAGAGATTTTGCCTTCATGATGATGAACATTTGAATTTCATAGACACAAAGAATTTTGGATGTTTTGCATTATGTAGAACACAGAACTATATGATGCACAGAGTCTCACTTTTTAATTCAGGTTCTTTTGATATGACACAGAAATGGTCTTTGTCCATCAACCTAGCCTGGTAAAACATATCTCTGGTTAGTTGGAAGAATTTTGTCTAGAAAATGCCCTTGGTTAGGGAAAAAGTAGAAATTAGAGCAAAGAAAAAGAAAATGGGGTTATAGTGGATTCCAAGCCAAAAGCCAGCTCACTTTTTTGTAACCAAATGATATAAAGTTTGGTTTGCTCTGTAGGGACACAGAGTTAATGGTCAAAATATTTTACCTGTAAAACAGCCTAGAGTACATTTTGTTGGTACACGTGTGTGGCTTGAAATTTCATTGTCTTTAAAATACAATTATTAGAATTTCCTATAAAATAAAAATACGATTAAAATCAAGATACTTATAAAGCACATGAAAGAAAAACAATTGGATATAGAAAGTAAAATAAGATTCCTCCTCAAAAAATAATATTTTTTATTAAATGAATAACTTATTTATTAAATAAAGCCTAACAGTAAACACCTTTTTTAAAGATAGCTTTACATATATTTTCACATTTAAGGTAAATATGAAAAGGCTATCAACATACTTTTCAAATAACCTGGATTTTATTTTGTACAGTTAAATAAATGAAAGCTCTGGCAAAGTTTAAAGCAGGAAAGGGCAAGTTATTTTAGAGAAAGGGAATCATTTGAGATGTAAATACCTGACAAATAAGGTACAGCAGCACAGGGAATTTAAAAGAGGTTTTGGAAAGAAATGAACAGTTTCTAGTTGTTAAGGTAATTAACCTTTTTTGGGGATCATTAAAAAATGTTTTTCCTGCACACCACTAATTTTATTTCAGGTTATAGAGGTCATTGTTTAACAGAACAGGAAGAAAAAGACATTGAGAGCTGATATTCATCTAGCTAGTACAAAGGGGGCACAGACAATATTAAAAATCACTGTTAAGTTCTTTCTTTCTGACATAGGTCTTCCTATCCTAGAATTCTATTGCAGGCCTGTGAGCTACAACTTTAAAAACAGCAACAGTTGTGGTATTAATTACTGTGAAAATTATTGATTCAAAATAGTTCCATCAGTATTTTGAATATGTCCCACTATCTCCGCACCACTTTATATAAGTAGTGTTCTTTTTAGCATCCAATGTTGCATTGAACAATGTGTCCTGGCTGCACTGCACAGGATTTCTTTTTTCTTCTGTGCCCTGTAGAGCTGATTTCTAAAAGATAGCTATGTAAAGGACAAAAGTTCTGTGCTTGATGTGCTCTTACAGAACAGAAATCCTGAAAGGCTAAGGTGATGGATTAAATAACTACATAATACTAATTCTGGCCCAGCACACGTTCCTGCTGACGTCCTTAATTTTATAATTGCTTTAGCTTTTCATATGTTGAAATTTTATTTTCATGGGTCATGAATAAGTCAAACTGCCTCTAGGTTTTGTAAAAGCCATTTGATGGAGGTAGAACTTGAGAGTACATCATATGGACCTAGAAATGATAATGGTTGAATCTGCCTGGCTGACCACATGAGTTTCTGGTAGGCGAATCTAGTCTACCTAGATGCAGTATTGTCCAGTTTATCTATCAAGTATGAAGACAAACCAGATAAGCTGTTTGCAGTGTTACTGGTTGTTCAAGAGTTCAACTACTCTGAAAATCAGATCAATCAATAATAAATCTGGTGAAATCAAGCAGAACCGTAAATGTGGCCTACTAATGAAAGAAAGATGATATAGGAGAAAGCATACAGGCTTTGAAGTTAAATAAACCTGGGTTTAAAGCCTAGCTTTGTTACTTGCTGTGTGACGGTTATTTCCAACGTCTCAATGACTATTTTGTTACATTCAAATTTATCATGTCTTTGAATTATCCCACACAAAGCTTATTCAATTTGAATAATAGAAGTTTTATTTAAAGGATGTATAAGCACATGTACCCAGGGAAATCTCAACAACGTGTCCTTGGTCTCAGCAAGAACAGACACCACTCACCAAAGTAAGATGCAGAACATTTTCTTAAGATTTGTTATGCCAATTGACCTAGATGTTCCCTGAAAGCATGGTCCCCAGACCCCTACCCCTGCTACTCTGTCCCTCAAAGTATTTGATTGTATTCAGGAAACTTCTTAGCTTTGGTTTAGTCCAGTTGTGCTGACTTTCCAGTAATGTGTGCTGTCCTTCCTTTCACCTAAGATAACTCTTCTCTACTGTCTAGTTAGTAAATAACCCTCACCCTCCCTCCCCACCCTAGTAACCATCAAATAATGTTTTCTTCTGTGTTTAAAACTTTTCTTGAGTTCTTATAATAGTGGTCTTATACAATATTTGTCCTTCTGTGACTAAACTGACCCAGCATAATGCCCTCCAGATTCCTCCATGTTATAAGATGTTTCATGGCTTCATCGTTGTTCTTTATCATTGCATAGTATTCTATTGTGTGGCTAGACCATAATTTGTTTATCCATTCATCCATTGATGGGCACCTAGGTTGTTTCCATCTTTTTTACTATTGTGAACAGTGCTGTAATGAACATGGGTGTGCGTATATCTATTCATGTGACAGCTATTATTTCTCTAGGATATATTCCAAGGAGTGGGATTGCTGGATCGTATGGTACTTCTATTTCTAGCTTTTTAAGGAAGTGCCAAATTGATTTCCAAAGTGGTTGTCCCATTTTACATTCCCATCAACAGTGTGTAAGTGTTCCAGTCTCTCCACAACCTCTCTAGCATTTGTTATTTTGTGTTTTTTGGATTAAGGCTAGCCTTGTTGGGGTGAGATGATATCTCATTGTAGTTTTGATCTGCATTTCTCTAATGGCTAATGATTGTGAGCATTTCTTCATGTGTCTGTTAGCTGCCTGAATGTCTTCTTTGGTGAAGTGTCTGTTCATAACTCAACTGTGTAATTTTCATTTTTAAGAAAGTGAACTCCATCTTAGTGGTTCATATCTCTTCAAAAAATAAAAGAAAAAGATCTCTTTTTGTATACTCACTTCTCACTCTCACTTATAGTTTCTAAAAAAGGCTATTTATTTTATTTTTAACATTTTTTCTTATATAACCTCTTATAAATAGCCTCATTTTCTCTGCAAACCCTTAGCACGCTGAAAGAGGGGAAAAGCTCATCTGTGCCTGAGTAGGCTCAATCCTGTGGTGTCCTGCATCAAATTTGGATTTCTATAGGATTCATTTTAAATTCTCAATATCTCTTCCCATATTGCTCAGTCAGACCTGAACTTTTAGATTGATTTGAATAGTAAACTACTGGCCCCATACGTCCAAATTATGGCAGATACTCTTTCCACTACTGATAAATTCTTTTATCTTGACGATAATTTTAGACTGAGATATATTGACCATCCTCTCATTCTCCATTGGACCAATAAACAATATCAAAATAAATGGAGAAAATATTGAAGTTGTCAAGGATTTCATTTTACTTGGATCCACAATCAACACCCATGGAAGCAGCAGTCAAGAAATCAAATGACATATTACATTGGACAAATCTGCTGCAAAATACTTCTTTAAAGTGTTCAAAAGTAAAGATATTACTTTGAGGACTAAAGTGCACCTGGCCCAAATCATGGTATTTTCAGTCACCTCATATGCATGCAAAAGCTGGACAATGAATAAGGAAGAATGAAAAAGAACTGATGACGCTGAATTATGGTGTTGGTGAAAAATATTGAATATACCATGGACTGACAGAAGAGTGAACAAATCTGTCCTGGAAGAAGTAGAGCCAGAATGCTCCTAAGAAGCAAGGATGGTGAGACTTTGTCTCACATACTTTGGACGTGTTATCAGGAGGGAGCAATCCCTGGAAAAGGACATCATGCTTGGTAAAGTAGAGGATCAGTGAAAAAGAGGAAGACCCTCCAGGAGATGGTTGACACAGAGGCTTCAATGATAGGCTCAAGCATAACAATGATGGTGAGAATGGCATAGGACTGGCAATGTTTCTTTCTGTTGTACGTAAGGTTGTTATGAGTCAGAACCGACTCTACAGCACCTAAAAACAACATTACAACAACTCATTCTCAGTAATTTGTTGTTAGCTGCCCTCAAGGCACTCTCAGCTCTCGGCAACCCCATGCACAATGGAATGAAACTCTGCCAGATCCTGACTCATCTCCAAGATCAGTTGCAGATCAGACTGTTATGATCCACAGGATCTTCCTTGACTGACTTTTGAAAGTAGATGGCCAGAACTCTCTTTAAGACCTTCAATTCTTCTTGCCACAATCTCATATGACAAGCCTGGTCTGGGACAGAAATTTTGTTCATAATCCAATTCACAGATCTCTAATGGGAAAAAAATTACCATCCCCGATAAAATGCTTAATTAATTTTCAAATAAATGTTAATGGTAATAAAACCAATTCTGAGAACTCAACTTCCCATCCACTCAATGGACTGTTAATCTGAGAAGAACCTAATTACCTTTAAACAGTCTTGAAAGTGTTTAATAATTCTTAATGAGATTCTGTTTTTCTTTCATCTACTACAGCAATGATTATCTATCTACTTTTCCTATAATACTTTCAAAAGAAAAGTGAATCTAATCTTTGAACTGATCTGCTAGTAGTCTTTTTCCCTGAAGCAAGATTTTGATAAAATTTGGACACATGCACAAAACTAAATTGTCTGAAAAAAAATTTAACCTTTTTTTCCTTTTTTGCTTTGTCTTCCACTCCTTCCTCCATTCTACCAGCTTACAAACTACTGTATGGCAGGGGACATACAAAAATATTTTTGGGTATTGTTTGTTTGTTTTTATCCTTTTTGTTTTGTATAAGTCCTGGTACCTAGCACAATATTTGGCACATAGTCAGTGCTGTCCATTTTTGCTGACTGATTGAAGCCCAAACACAAAGAGTTAGAAACAGACAGAGAAGTAGGCTGTAAAACAATTTTAAGGAAGGTGAGGCAGGAAATAAAGTTGTTCTTCCAATGTGTTTCTGAGTATCTGGAATACCATTGCAATATGTCAGACCAAGAGCATAATAAAATGTCAAGGAGTGAATTATTCAAAACTAAGAAAGTTCATGCCCCAAAAAGCATATAGAAAATATTTTGTTGGGTTACAAACTTGGTAACACATTGAAAATGGATAATAAAGAACTTTGTTGCATTACAAACTTGGAGATAACTGAGGATACCTAATAAAACACTGACAATATATTGAAGTTTCTCCCAGTTTAGGCTATAATGTTGTTATTGTTGTTAGTTGCTGTTGAGCAGGTTTAACTCATGGCAATCTTACCTATAACTGAATGAAATGTTGCCCAGTCCCGCACCATCTTCACGATCATTGATATGTTTGAATCCACTGCTGTGGCTATTGTGTCAATCCATCTCTTTAAAGGTTTCCTTCATTTTCACTTACCCTCTACTTTACTAGGCAAGAATAGGTAGACCATAATATACTTCAAGGATTTCTCAGAATCACAGAAATGACTACTATTGGAATTTACTATAAAGCCAGCATGTTGGAGGCCAGCATGTGTTTTGAAAATCTTACAGACATATGATGTGACTATGGCACCAATCTGAAGATATGATTTAAATATAATTTTAACCACTATTGTCAACCTCAGGACCAGATTCCTTAAGCCATCTAGGTGGTCAAAGGAATCAGAGCCAGACTATTAGCAACAATATAATATGCATCTCAACAAAAATTCTCTGGGCTGGACATATATATGAAATAGATAATGATATCAGGAAACTCAAGAGTTGTTTCATAGTAATATTGAATGGGGGTTATTACAGGCAAGGAGGGCAAGAATAATATTTGTTAGCACTGAAACATGTCCTCATATAGTGTGTCCTCGTCAAGACAACTGGCATGTGGTAGAAGCAAGACACTAGTCAGACTTATACCAGAAGAAACAGGTTTTTTTTTTTTTTCCATGAAATAAACTTCACTCCAAGGAGATATAGTTTTTATTAACCATGGACCATTTTAGATATAAGCCAGAGGAACCAAACAGTGTTCAAATTTCATTTCTGCTTAGTGTGGAACACAAACATTTATGTTCTTTTATTTTAGCACTATTGTAAAAAAAGACAGAAAATACCATGGATCATTTCAAATAACAGTAGATAATTACCTATATAAGGAGCCCTAGTGGCACAATAGTTAAGTGCTCAGCTGCTAACTGAAAGGTTGGCAGTTCAAACCCTCCCAACAGCTCTACAGGAGAAAAGCCTGGTGATCTGCTTCCTTATAGATGACAGCCTAGGAAACCCTATGGGACAGTTCTACTCTGTCACATGGGATTACTATGAGTTGAAAATCAACTTGATGGTATCTAGCAACAACAACAATGGTTACCTATATAGTATTTACTAAATGCCTGGCATTGTTCTAAATCCTTTATAAATATGAATTTATTTAGTGCTCATAAGAAGCCTATGAGATAGGTATTATCATTATCCCTATTTTACAGATAAGGAAGCTGAGAAATGGAGACGTTAGTAGCCGAATGCTTCACATTTGTACCGCCCAGGGACTCCATTATTATTACATGTCTGTTAACATCTGAGAACCCCTTTCTTTATTAATTGACTCTCTTGAACCCTAAAACTGCTCTAGCACGTGCTGGATTTTCCCTTACGTGTGTCATCCACCCATAGGCCCAGCGTCTTCCTTCTTTTCCTCTACCCTTCTCTTTTTATTGCATAGATAACTTTGTTAGGTACATCTACCTAGGCTCTCTCCCATAAAGACCAAAATAACAAATGGGACTTGCAGTTACAGGATTCGTTTTGGAGGGTTAGAATAGGACAAGGTTATGAACATTCCCACACCAGTATTTTTTGTTCTAATGCATAATGGTCTCTCTAATAAATTTGACAGCTCCTACGAAAAATCAAGTATGTCTACAGATGCATTCATTTTTATTGACTTGTGTAAAAGTAGTTTGTATTTGCATAGTATTTCAAGTAATTTTCTGATTTTAGGGTAATCTAAGACAATGTTCACTGTTCATGTTCGTTAAGCTGTTATTTTTTTTTTTACAAGTTAAAATATTTATAACCAAGAAATATAAGTGAGGTCTCTGGTGGGCTGTACTATTCCTGGTGGATCCTTACTCTTATTTATTTTCAACCTTTTACACAAAAGGAACCAAGTGCCCTCCCTTCTCAACCTCTAAAAATATAAATATGCCTAGATACTCATAAAACTTATTTAATCTCATTGTGTGTAAAATTGGTTCATATGTTTGAAACACATACTATACTAGAGGTTAAATATTTTGTAGCATATTAAAAAATAAGTTTTTTTTAATTGTACTTCAGGTGAAGGCTTACAGAACAAATAGTTTCTCATGAAACAGTAGTACACATGTTGTTTTATGACAATAGTTAACAACCCCAAAACATATCAACCTTCTAACTTCTCAACCTTTTCTTTTGGGGGGGGGGATACACATAGCCAAAGATACACCATTTCAAAAATTTCTACATGCACAGTTC
>NW_004443939.1:28934899-28949060 GCF_000243295.1 Trichechus manatus latirostris | reverse complement strand
TTGCCACTCCTGCTCTTTTTTGGTAGTTGTTAGCTTGATATATTTTTTTCCAACGTTTGACTTTTAATAAATTCACATCTTTGTCTCTAAGGTGTGTCTCTTGTAGACAGCATATTGACGGATCCTGTTTTCTTATCCATTCTGTCACTGTCCATCTTTTTATGGGTGCATTGAGTCCATTCATATTCAGTGTAATTATTGATAGATGTGCATTTGTTGCTGTCATTTTGTAGTGCTTTTCTTTGCGGTGCTGAAGTTTTCTTTGTTCTTCTTACTCTTTTTTGCTGAGTTACTTTTGTTTGTGGATTTTTTTTCATTTCTTTTGTTTTTGTAGGTTTTGTTTTTTCTGAGACTTTTTTTTTTCCTCTTTTTTTTGTGAGTATGTCTGTTAACTTTCTTTGTGGGTACCATGAATTTTACCCTTATCTTTGTAAGTTTGAGGCAGTCTACCATTACTTGGTATTGCCTTGACTTCCTCTCCATTAGCAGGTTGTATACCTATGCCATTTATTCCCTCTTTTATTATTTTGATGTTGTTGTCATTTCCTGATTAACTGCTCTGATTCCCTGTTGTATTTCTTTTGTTTTTGGATACTCCTTTAGAGTTCATTTCCTAGAGTGGTATCTGGCTCGTACAATCCTGCATCCTAGCTTCTGCCTGTGAGCTGAAGCTGTTTGTCCTCAGATCAAAGAACTCCCTTTAATAATTCTTGTAAGTTTGGTTTGGATTTTACATATTCCCTTAATTTCTGTTTATCTGGAAATGACCTAATTTCACCATTGTATTTGAACGAGGGTTTTGCAGGATATATTATTCTTGGCTGACAATTTTTTTCTTTCAAGATTTTATATAAGTCATCCCATTGCCTTCTTGCCTGCTTGTTTTCTGCCGAATAATCTGAGCTTAGTCTTATTGTTTCTCCACTGTATGTGACTTCTTGTTTTTCACAAGCTGCTCTCAGGATTCTTTGTTTGTCTTTGGTTTTGGCGACTGTGATTATGATATGCCTTGGTGATTTACTTTTATGGTCTCTTCTATATGGGGTTCGTTGAGCTTCTTGGATGGCCAGCTTTTCATCCTTCATGATATTGGGGAAGTTTTCTGTCAGCAGTTCCTCAATGATCTTCTCTGTGTTTTCTGTTTTCTCCCCCTTTTCTGGAATTCCTATCACTTACAAATTTTTGCTTTTGATTGTTTCCCACATAACTCTCAGGCTCTCTTCATTTTTCTTTGTTCTTTTTTCTGAGTTTTCCTCAAACAGAGTTGTATCCAAGTGTTTGTCTTCAATTCCACTGATCCTGTCTTCCACCGTTTCAAATATGCTTCTCAGCCCTTCCATGACACCATTCATTTCTGAAATCTTGTTGTTTATCTTTTGGATATCTAATGGTTGTTTTTGTATAATTTCTAGTTGTGAATTTATTTTGGCATTTTGTTTCTGCATATTTTCCTGAATTCTTCCAATTTTTTGTCTGTATTTTCTATGAATTTGTCTATCTTTTCCTCATTTTTGTCTGTTTTTTGCTTCAGCTCTTGGAGAATTCTCAGTATTAGAGATTTGAATTCCCAATCAGGTAGTTCTACTGCCTTTTCTTCCACTGGAATGTCATGTGGTTTTTTATTTTGGATGCCTACTGTAACTATCCAGTCCTGTTTTTGTAAATGTTTTGATATTGTCTGCTGTCTTCTGTAGTTATTTTTCTCCTTTATTGACTGTAGGTTTGTTTGTTTTGTCCTTTTTTAAAAAAAAAATGACTATGTCTTAGCAGGCAGGCTGTGTGTTCTTTGTTGTTTGCTCATCTGTGGGCACAGTACTTTTTGCCTCCTTCTCAAATTGGCAGGGTCAGTCACTCAGATATGGTACGGCAGGGCAGGTTTAGCTGAAGAGGAGTTACTGGGAAGGTTTGTTTATGTCACTTACTACAGCCACCAGAGCAGGTCAGTAATCAGTGCAGGGCAGGTTCCAGTAGGCCGTGCCTGTGCTGCTTGGTGGTGCTATGTCAAGCGTACGGTGTAGGTAGGCAGGATGCACCGGGGAGATTGTTATGTGTGGAGCTAAGTTGGATATGGGAGAGAGTTGAGAGGAACAGGAGCCAAAAACATACAAACAAACAAAAAAGAATGCTAGGGGAGCTTGCCGTTGGAGTGGAGAGATGAGAGACTATGAAATGGAGAAAAACAGAAAGGGGAAGAGGAAGGAAAGAAAAGAATGATTAAATAAAAATTGGAAAGGTTACAGAACCACAAAGTTCCCAGGGATTCCACCAGTGCAGCTATAAGGTCTGGGGAAGTTGTTCTCAGGTGTTGCAGTACAGCCTGGCTAGAAGGCATAGAGGTATATGACACCAGGTTTTCAGGGAACAGAAAGAGAGGGAAGATATGGAGAGACAAGAAACTGAGCGATGAAGAAAGACAAAAAGGGAAAAAGAGGGAAAAGAAAACAAAACAAATTAAACAAATAAACAAAAAAAGAAGAAGAAAGGCCCCCCAAAAAACAGAAAAAAAAAAAACCAATGAGAAAAGAAATGCCCTCAGGGATCCCTCTGCACATCTGTGCAAGCCAAGGGGGTCTCCTTGCCACCCCACTGCGTCTGGCCAGAAAGGGGTCCCAAGTCAAGAAAAGGAAAAGGAAACAAACAAACAATTCAAAACAAACAAATGAACAAAAGCCCCGGGATCCCACCAGCGTGGCAGCCCAGACCAGGAAGTAGCTCCACACTCGAATGGAGCTCCGCAGCCCCTCAGGAAGAAGCAAAGATGGCGCATGGAGCCAGGTACTTGAGCGAAAGGAGGGGGAGGTGGCAAGGGGCAAGGAAGAAATCAAAAGAAGCATAAAAAAGCAACACCAGCAGTCAACGAATGGCACTTAGAGAGCCACCTGTTCAGGTGTGTGGAATCCAAGCAGCCGGTGTTTCACAGTCAAGAGATTGTGGCCGCTGGAAGCAGAGGAGGCTGAGTCGGGGTGAAGAAGGGTGAGCAGTGGGAAAATGTATATCACAAATTACTGGTTGTTTTGTCTCCCGCTGGACGCTCTGTGAGGCTGCTTTCTCTTACCCCCTGTTTGCTGGTCTCTGATAGGAGTCCAAGATGGAGGATCCGCTGTGTGTTAGCTGGTAGGGGACCTCTGCATGAATCTCTCCTCGCTCTCCATTCTCTGTCACTTTTCTCACTCCCCTTGGTGCTTGGCTGAGTTCTTTATCTCTTCATTTGATGTTCTAGGGTTTCAGGATTGTTGTATTCTCTGTTTGGCTTAGTGTTTTGGATCTTTGCTGTGGTGGGAAGGCGTGGTGCTTCTGCCTGGAGCACCATTTTGCCGCCCCGGTCTAAAAAATAATTTTTAAGTTAAAAAAACTGAAGCAACAGAAAAACTAAGATTGGTTGTTCCCAGGATACAGTCTATTCAGCTGTAACAGCAAGATTGGATAAATGTTTACTAAAAACATGAACTTCCACAAAGTATAAAAAAGCTTCTGTAAGTGTGGGTAGGCTCTCTTCATTGACTAAAAAGTCTTTTGAATTTCAAGAGGAAGTGAGCTGCCATCCTGAATCATGAATACAAAAAAATCCCAAGCACCTTGTGATAAACTCATTTCTGGTGTCAAACACACTATTAGACATTGAATAAAACTTCTCTTTTGTATCAGAGTTAAACTACAAATAATCTCTTACTTGTTCTTCTGCATAACAGGTTGGGAACTCTAGCTGAGTCCATGAGATGTCTTATAATCTCTGCGTTTGGCTATCGTCACAAGCTACTGTGCTCCAGGGGCTCATGCTGTCAGGAAAAACAAAACAAAACAAAAAACTTCATTTGAATTACATTATTGGATTTGCTCAGGGGACTATATTTTGTCTTCCAGAACTGACACATATTGAAAAGGTACAATTTACATATATGGAGGCACTAGCAAACTATACATTTTTACTATGGTTGTTATAGTATAAGTCTAGATAACTGAAAGAAATGTTCACAAAAGAAAATAGGTCCAAATATGTAAAGTTTCCAGCAGAGACTACTCAATTTCCACATGTTGAGTGCTAAACTATGATTTGTTATTGGCCTCTTTACTCTGTTACTTAAAGAATTTCTCATATTAAACAAATAGAGCTTTTTATCTTCAACCTACAGTTTTTGTTATACATACTAAGGAGAGAACAGCTGAAATACTTACTAGGGTTGTACTATGAAAACACATTTCTAGCTTTTTCTTATCTCTCACTCCTAATATAATAGCCAATGGTTCATAACTTTAATTCCTAGAAAACATTGTTGGCTTTTGATAGAGCTTATGTCAGTATAATAGAATAGGTATACAGTCATTAGCAATGTCTTTTAAAAGCCTAGGAATTTGAAGTCTTAAAATTTTAATTTAAGTCCTAGTTCCACTATGCATGAGCAAAAGATATTGGAAAAACCATGTCTCAAAGTCCGTTTCCTCAGATGTTTTTGTGTGGAGTAAATAAAACACTAAATGATAAAGTATTTTATGAATTATCTCTTATGATACCAAAACCAAATCAAACTCATTGCCATCGAGTCAATTTTGACTCATAATGACCCTATAGGATGGAGTAGAACTGCCCCATAGGTTTCTAAGGAGTGGCTGGTGGATTCAAACTGTCAACCTTTTGGTTACCAGCGGAGCTCTTAACCACTATGCCAGCAGGGCTCCTATTATGATACAAATACTTGTAATTGTTATTATCACTGTATTTTATGTGCAAATACTTAGAAAATATGATTTCTTGTTCTTACTTTGGGTATATAAGAAAAATACAGAGGGCAGGGCCAAGAGGGCAGAGTAGTCAGATGCTTCCTATGGTCCCTCTTACAACAAAGCCCGAAAAAAACAAGTGAATCAACTATATATACCAATCTAAGAGCCCTGGACATCAAAGGTAAAGTTAAGGAATCAGACTGAGCAGCAGGGAGAGGGAGAGGTGGTTCAGAAGCAGCAAGTAGTTGCCAGACCTAACCCGGTGGGAACCAGCACCCTGCAGGCTGGATCAGCTGGTGTGCATTGTGAGGTAAGCAGTGGCACTTGGGATGCATTTTCCACATCAGGAGAGACTGAGCTTGGAGAGTCTACTCAAGCTTCCAAAACCAGTGAAAAGTGGCACTCAATTGGCAAAAGATAAGTACATGAGTCTAACCTACCATGTGGATCAAAAAACACCCCCTTTGGGAAAAACCTCTCTCCTGTTTACCTGCCCTCACCCCAGTTTGCACCAGGTCCCAGGCTAGCTTCAGCAATTGCCACGTCAGTTAGGTTGAAAGTAGGACCTGTTGCGTGCCCTGAGCCATTCTCCCAGCTTTGGAGAGGGGACAAATTACCAAAGAGGAAAAAATAATCTGCCAGCTCCCCTAAGCTAGGAACTCAGGACAAGCATAGCCATTTTGCCCTAGGCACAGGCATAAAGTGTCCACAGATTTGAATGCCTTTAGCACAGTACAACAGGGTATATACCTGAAGCCTAATTTCAACTGTATCAGCTATAAGGTGGAGTGGCAGACTTGTGACATTTGACACTGCTCTGCCCATTAAGCCAGGTCCTCACCTACCCACATCAGGGACCTGAGGACTGGTGGCTTCACCCACGCCACCTAGCCACCCATGACAGGAGTCCAAGAATAAGTGGTGCCTCCCAGTCCTTATAGCCAACAGCACTGGTTGCCCATAGTCCAGCTGCAAAACCCACCCAACTACATGCTCTAGGGAACAGAGACACATTTTCCTCCCAGACACTCAGGGGCAGCTGTCAGACACTGCAATTCCCAGTGCATGACCCCCTACTGAAGTCAGCTACCTGTGCCTACTCCAATCACCCTTGCCCATTTAAGACTGTAGGTGAGAGCCTGCACCACACACTAGGTAACCGACTACCTAGTCACCTGAGCCGAATCCATATACGAAAGGTAAATGGACTCCTGGGCTCATATACATAGTAACTGTTCTAACGACATGGTGACAGGACTTGAGAGCTTTAAAGCTGGTAATAATCAAAGTAGCTACACTAGCAGCCTGTTTGGGTATATCAAAACAAAACAAAACAAGAAGCTAGGACACAGTAAGCAAACATAAAATAAATAAATATAATAACTTATTGATGGCTCAGAGACAACAGTCAATATCAAATCACATAAAGAGGCAGACCATGATGGCTTCAGCAAACTCCCAAAATAAACAATCTAGAAAACTTTCAGAGGAAGAGAACTTCTTGGAATTACCGGAGGTAGATGTCTTAGACTGGGTTCTTTAGAGAAGCAAAACCAGTAAAGTGTATAAATATATATAGAGAGAGATAGATTACATCAAGGAAACAACTCATGCGATTGTAGAGGCTAGAATGTCCCAAGTCCATGGATCAGGGTAGGGGCCTCTCCCAAGTCACACAGCCACAGAAGCTGGCAAGCACAAGATCGTTAGGTTGGAGAGCAGGGCTCCCACTCACAGGCTGTGCAGATTGACGAATCCCAGGTCTGGGAGGTAAGCTGACAGCTCAAGTCTCAAGAACAGGAGATGAGATGACAGGAAGCAGCCGCAGGATCCAGAGAGATCAAAAATCCAGAACGTCTGCTTATATTCAAATGTGGGCCACACCCACAAAAGACTCCCTTTCATCTGATTGGCTACTCATAGTATATTCAATCATGGGAGTGATTACATTAAAACATGGAGAATCATGGCCCAGCCAAGTTGACACACAATCTTAACCATCACAGTAGAATTCAAAAGATTAATATACAGAGTTTTTCAAGATATCATGAAGGAGATCATGCAAAATGCAGAACAAGCCAAGCAACACACAGACAAAGCAATAGAAGAAATTAAGAAGGTTACATGATAGCATGATGACAAATTAACAGGCTGCAAGAATCCGTACAGAGACAACAAACTGAATCTAAAAACTAACAATAAAATTTCAGAATTAGAAAACTCGCTAGAAAGACATAGGAGCAGAATTGAGGCAATGGAAGTCAGAATTAGTGAGCTTGAAGATAAAGTACTTGACATCAACTTATTTGAGGAAAAATCAGATAAACAAATTAAAAAAATGAAGAAACCTTAAGAATAATATGGGACTGTATCAAGAGGAATAATCTACAAGTGACTGGAGTACCAGAACAGGAGGAGATAACAGAAAATGCAGAGATAATTGTTGAAGATTTGTTGGCAGAAAACTTCCCTGATATCATAAAAGATGAGAAGATATCTATTCAAGAAGCCCATCAAACCCCACATAAGGTAGATCCCAAAAGGAAGTCATCAAGACGTATTATAATCAAATTTTCGAAAACCTAAGATAAAGAAGGAATTTTAAGACCAGCTAGGGATAAACAAAAAGTAGTCTACAAAGGAGAGTCAATAACACAAACCTATGACTACTCAGCAGAAACCATACAGGCAAGAAGGCAATGGGATGACATATATAAACCATTGAAGGAAAATAATTACTAGCCAAGAGTTATATATCCAGCAAAACAGTCTCTCAAATATGATGGTGAAATTAGGGCGTTTCCAAATAAACAGAAATTTAGGGAATTTGCAAAAACTAAACCAAAATTATAAGAAATAGTAAAGGGAGTCCTCTGGTTAGAAAATCAGTAACATCAGATGACAACCCAAGACTAGAACACAAGACAGAACAACAAGATATCAACCCAGATAGGGAAGTCACAAATAAATCAAAGCTAAAACATGGAAAATAGGGAAACACAGACTTCAATATGTAAAAGATGACAAAATTAAAACAAAAAAGATGGACTAAATAATGTAGTCATAGATCTTTCATATGGAGAAGAAGTCAAGGCAATACAAAGAAATAAAAGATCGGTTTAAAGTAAAAAACTAGAGGTAAATATCAAGGTAACCACAAAGGAAACTAACAATCCTACACATCAAAATAAAAAACAAGAAAAACCTAAAGACTCACCAAATACAAAATCAACAACAATGAAAAAGATGAAATGAAAATACATAAAGAACAACTTACCACAGAAAAATAAGTGCAACAAAGAAACTGTCAACAACCCACATACACACAAAATACATCAAAAACACAGCTCTAAACTCATAACTATCAATAATTACACTGAATGTAAATTGACTAAAAACACCAATAAAAAGACAGGGAATGAATAAAATAACACCATCTGTCTATATGCTGCCTACAAGAGACAAACCTTAGACTTAAAGACAAAAATAGGCTAAAACTCAAAGGATGGGAAAAAAATAAATCAAGCAAACAACACTCAAAAAAGAGCAGGAGTGGCCATATTAATCTCTGACAAAATAGACTTTAAAGTAAAATCCACTACAAAGGATAAGGAAGGGCACTATATAATGATTAAAGGGTAAATACACCAGGAGGACATAACCATAATAAATACTTATGCACCCAACAACAAGTCTCCAAAATACATAAAACAAACTCTAACAGCACTGAAAAGAGAGATAAACAGCTCCACAGTAAGAGCAGAAGACTTCAACACATCACTTTTTGTGAAGGACAGGACATCCAGAAAGAAGCTCAATAAAGACACAGAAGATCTAAATGCCACAATCAACCAACTTGATCTCATAGACATATACCGAATGCTCCACCCAACAACAGCCAAGTATACTTTCTTTTCCAATGCACACGGAAAATTCTCTGAAACAGACCACATATTAAGCAATAAAGCAAGGCTTAACAGAATCCAAAGCATTGAAATATTACAAAGCATCTTTTCTGACTATAAAGCCATAAAAGTAGAAATCAATAAAAGAAAAAATAAGGAAAAAAAATCAAACACATGGAAACTGAACAACACCTTGCTCACAAACCTCTGGATTATAGAAGAAATTAAGGATGGAATAAAGACATTCATAGAATCAAATGAGAATGAAAACATATCCTACTAGAACCTGTGGGACACAGCAAAAGCAGTGCTCAGAGGTCAATTTACAACAATAAATGCACATACAAAAAGAAGAAGTCCAAAATCAAAACATTAACCCTACAACTCCAACAAATAGAAAGAAGCAAAAGAAGTCCTCGGGCACCAGAAGAAAGGGAATAATAAGAATTAGAGCAGAATTAAATGAAATGGTGAATAGAAAAACAATTGCAAGAGTTAACAAGACCAAAATCTGGTTCTTTGAAAAGATCAACAAAATCGATAAGTCATTGGTCAAACCGACAAAATAAAAACAGGAGAGGAAGTAAATGACCACAATAAGAAATGAGATGGGTGATATCACAACAGACCCAACTGAAATTAAAATAATTATAATGGAATACTATGAAAAACTGTACTCTAACAAATTTGAAAACCTAAAGGAAACAGACAAATTTCTAGAAACACACTACCTACATAAACTAACACTAACAGAGGTAGAGCAACTAAATAAACCTATAACAAAAGAAGAGATTAAAAAAGTAACTTAAAAACTCCCAACCAAAAAAAGCCCTGGCCCTGATGGCTTCAATGGAGAATTCTACCAAACTTTTAGAGAAAAGTTAATACCACTGCTACTAAATGTATTTCAGAGCATAGAAAAAGTTGGAAAACTCCTAAACTCATTCTATGAAGACAGCATAACCCTGATACCAAAACCAGCGAAAGACACCACAAAAAAAGAAAATTACAGACAAATATCCCGCATGAACATAGATGCAAAAATCCTCAACAAAATTCTAGCCAATAGCATTCAGTAACATAAAAAAAAAAAAAAAAATTCACCATGATTGAGTGGGATTCATACCAGGTATGCAGGGATAGTTCAACATTAGAAAACAATCAATGTAACCCATCACATAAATTAAACAAAAGACAAGAACCACATGATAGCAATTCATGCAGAAAAGGGATTTGGAAAAGTCCACTACCCATGCATGATAAAAATTCTCAGCAAGATAAGAATAGAAGGGAAATTCCTCAACGTAATAAACAGCATTTTTACAAAACCAATAGCCAACATCATCATAAATGGAGAGAGTCTGAAAGCATTCTCTTTGAGAACAGGAACCAGATAAGGATGTCCTTTATCATCACTCTTATTCAACATTGTGCTGGAGATCCTAGCCAGAGAAATTAGTCTAGAAAAAGAAATAAAGGGCATCCAAGTTGATAAGGAAAAGTCAAAGTATCTCTAGTTGCAGATGATATGATCTTATACACAGAAAACCCCAAGGAATCCTCAAGAAAACTACCAAAACTAATGGAAGATTTCACTAAAGTCTCTGGATACAAGATAAGCATACAAAAATCAGTTGGATTCCTGTACACTAACAAAGAAGACTTTGAAGAAGAAATCACCAAATCAATACCATGTACAATAGCCCTCAAAAAGATAAAATACTTATGAATGAACCTAACCAGAGATGTAAAAGACCTATACAATGAAAACTGCAAGACACCACTGCAGAAAACCAAAAGAGACCTACAGAAGTGGAAAAACATACCTTGCTCATGGATAGGAAGACTCAACATTGTGAAAATATCAGTTCTACCGAAACTGATCTATGGATAGAATGCAATCCCAATCCAAATGCCAATGACGTTTTTTAAACAGATGGAGAAAAAAAAATCACCGATTTCATATGGAAAGGAAAGAGGTCCTGGAGAAGTAAAGCATTACTGAAGAATAAGAACAAAGTGGGAGTCCTCACACCACTTGAATTTAGAACCTATTATACCACCATGGTAGTCAAAACAGCCTGGTACTGGTACAACATAGATACATAGGCCAATGGAACAGAATTGAGAATCCAGACACAGATTCATCCACCTATGAGGAGCTGATATTTTACAAAGGCTCAAAGTCCATTAAATGGGGAAAATACTACCTCTTTAACAAATGATTCTGGCATAAATGGATACTCATCTGCAAAAAAATGAAACAAGACCCATACTTCACATCATGCACATAAACTAACTCAAAATGGATCAAAGACCTAAATATAAAATCTAAAACAATAAAGATCATGGATGAAAAATAGGCACAATGCTAGGAGCCCTAACACATGGCATAAACAGAATACAAAACATTACTAACAATGCACAAACACCAGAAGAGAAAGTAGATAACTGGGAGCCCCTAAAAATCAAACCCTTATGCTTATCAAAAGACTTCACCAAAAGAGTAAAAAGACAATCTACAGACTGGGAAAAAAAAATTTGGCTATGACATATCCAATCAGGGTCTAATCTCTAAAATCTACAAGAAGTGCAAAACCTCAACAACAAAAAGACAACCCAATTACAAAATGGGCAAAGGATATGAATAGGCACTTCACCAACGAAGACATTCTGGCAGCTAACAGATACATGAGGAAACACTCATAATAACTAGTCATTAGAGAAATGTAAATCAAAACTACAATGAGGACTTCCGGCAAAATGGCACTCTAAGCAGAAGCACCATGCCGTCCCTCCACAGCAAAGATCCAAAAAACTAAGCTGAACAGAGAAAACAACAATCCTGAAACCCTAAAACATCAAATGAAGAGACAAAGAACTTAGCCAAGCACCAAACGGAGTGAGAAAACTGACAGAGAATGGAGAGCAAGGAGAGATTCAAGCAGAGATCCCCTATCAGCTAACACAGCGCGGATCTGCCATCTTGGACTCCTATCGGATACCAGCAAACAGGGGGTATGAGAAAGCAGCTTCACGGATCTTCCAGCGGGAGACAAAACAACCAGTAATTTGCGATATACGCTTTCCCACCCCCACCCTTTTTCACCCCCACTCGGCCTCCTCTGCTTCCTGTGGCCAGAATCTCTTGTCTGGGAAGCACCTGCTGCTTGGATTCCACCCACACAAATGGGCCGGCTGTCTGAGTACCTTTTGTTGGCTGCTAGTGTTGCTTTTTTCCCCTTTTTTTGATTTCTTCCTTACCTCTCACAACCTCCCCTGCCTCGCTCAAATACCTGGCTCTGCGTGCCATCTTTGCTTCCTCCTGAGGGGCTGCAGAGCTCCGCTGAAGTGTGGAGCTGTTTCCGTTCTGGGCTGCTGAGCTGGTGTGATCACGGGGCTTTTGTTCATTTGTTTGTTTCGAATTGTTTGTTTTCTTTTCCTTTTCTTCAGTTGGGAGCCCTTTCTAGCCAGGCAGTGCTGGGTGGATTGGAAAATAACCTCTCAGCTTGCACAGACATGCAGAGGCATCCCTGAGGGCATTTCTTTTCTTTTTTTTTTTTTTTCTGTTTTTTGGGGGGCTTTTCTTGTTCTTTTTTTAATTTGTTTTGTTTTCTTTTCCCTCTTTTTCCCTTTTTGTCTTTCTTCATTGCTCAGTTTCCCGTCACTGTATATCTTCCTTCTCTTTCTGTTCCCTGAATACCTGTGTTGTATACCTCTACACCTTCTAGCCAGGCTGTACTGCAACACCTGAGAACAACTTCCCCAGACCTCAAAGCTGCACTGGTGGGATCCCTGGGAACTATGCTGTTCTTTAACCTTTCCGATTTTTATTTATTCATTCTTTTCATTTTTTTTCTTCCTCTTCCCCTTTTTGTTTTTCTCCATTTCATAATCTCTCATCTCTCCACTCCAATGGCAAGTTCTCCTAGCACTCTTTCTTGTTTGTTTGTTTCTGTTTTTGGCTCCTGTTCCTCTTTCCTCTCTCCCATACCCATCTTGGCTCCATACATAACAATCTCCCCACTACATCCTGCCTACCTGCACCATGTGCTTAACATCACACCACCCAGTAGCACAGGCATGGCCTACTGGAACCTGCCCTGCACTGATTACTGACCCGCCCTGGTGGCTGTACTAAGTGCCACAAACAACCCGTCCGAGTAACTCCTCTTCAGCTAGACCTGCCCTGCCATACCATATCTGAGTGACTGACCCTACCAATTGGAGAAGGAGGTGAAAAGTATTGTGCCCACAGACGAGCAAACAACAAAGAACATACAGCCAGCCTGCTCAGAAATAGCCAAATTAAAAAAAAAGGAATGAAACAAACAAATGTACAATCAATAAATGAGAAAAATAACTACTCAATACCCCGAAGACAGCAGACAATATCAAAACATTTACAAAAACAAGACAGGATGGTTCCAGTAGGCGTCCAAAATAAAAAACCAGATGACATTCCAGTGGAAGAAAAGGCACCAGAACTACCTGATTGGGAATTCAAATCTTTAATACTCAGAATTCTCCAAGAGCTGAAGCAAAAAAACAGACAAAAATGTGGAAAAAATAGACAAATTCATAGAAAATACAGACAAAAAACTGGAAGAATTCAGGAAAATAATGCAGGAACAAAATGCGAAAATAAATTCAAAACTAGAAATTATACAAAGACAACAATTAGACATCCAAAAGATAAACAACAAGATTTCAGAAATGGATGGTGTCATGGAAGGGCTGAGAAGCAGATTTGAAATGGTGGAAAACAGGATCAGTGGAATTGAAGACAAACACTTGGATACAACTCTGTCTGAGGAAAACTCAGAAAAAAGAACAAGAAAAAAAATGAAGAGACCCTGAGAGTTATGTGGGATACAATCAAAAGCAAAAATTAGTGAGTGATTGGAGTTCCAGAACAGGGGGAGAAAACAGGAAACACAGAGAGGATCATTGAAGAACTGCTGACAGAAAACTTCCCCAATATCATGAAAGATGAAAAGCTGGCCATCCAAGAAGCTCAACAAACCCCATATAGGAAAGACCCCAAAATAAAATCACCAAGGCATATCATAATCACACCAGCCAAAACCAAAGACAAACAAAGAATCCTGAGAACAGCTCATGAAAACAAGAAGTCGCATACAAAGGAGAAAATAAAGATTAAGCTCAGGTTATTCAGCAGAAATCATGCAGGCAAGAAGGCAATGGGATGACATAAATAAAATCTTGAAAGAAAAAATTGCCAGCCAAGAATAATATATCCTGCAAAACCCTCGTTCAAACACGATGGTGAAATTAGGTCATTTCCAGATAAACAGAAATTAAGGGAATATGTAAAAGGCAAACCAAACTTACAAGAATTATTAAAGAGAGTTCTTCAATCTGAGGACAAACAGCTTCAGCTCACAAGCAGAATCTAGGACGCAGGATCGTACCAGCCAGATACCAATCTAGGAAATGAACTCTCAAGGAGTATCCAAAACCAAAAGAAATACAACAGGGAATCAGAGCAGTCAATTGATGGATGAGAACCACAT
>NW_004443939.1:28898264-28929843 GCF_000243295.1 Trichechus manatus latirostris | reverse complement strand
AAAAAAAAAGGTTGAGAAGTTAGAGGGTTGACATGTTGTGGGGTTGTTAACCAATGTCATAAAACAATATGTGTACTACTGTTTCATGAGAAAGTATTTGTTCTGTAAGCCTTCACCTGAAGTACAATTAAAAAAAAATAAAAACTACAATGAGACACCATCTCACCTCAACAAGATTAGGATTAATTTAAAAAAACACAAAAAATAAATGTTGGAGAAGTTGTGGAGAGACTGGAACACTTATACACTGCTGGTGGAAACGTAAAATTGTATAACCACTTTGGAAATCTATTTGGTGCTTCCCTTAGAAAGTTGAAGCACCATATGATCCAGCAATCCCACTCTTTGAATATATCCTAGAGAAATAACAGCCCTGACATGAATAGATATATGCACACGCATGTTCATTGCAGCACTGTTTTCAATAGTAAAAAGTGGAAATAATCTAGGTGCCCCTCAGTGGACCAATGGATAAACAAATCGTGGTCTATTCACACAATGGAATACTAGGCAAGGAAAAAGAATGATGATGAATCTGAGAAATATCTCATAATATGGAAGAATCTGCAAGGCATTATGCTAAGTGCAAGTAGTCAGTTGCAAAAGGACAAATATTGTGTAAGACCACTACTATAAGAACTCAAGAAAAGGTTGAAACATAGAAAAAAACATTTTTTGATGGTTACGATGGTGGGGCGGAGGGGGGAGAGGGGAATTCACAAACTAGATAGTAGACAAGAATTATCTTAGATGAAGGTAAGGACAACACACAATACAGAGGAAGTCAGCACAACTGGAGTAAACCAAAAGCTAAGAAGTTTCCTGAATACAACCAAACACTTAAAGACAATAGCAGGAGCGAGGGTCTGGGGACCATGGTTTCAGGGGGCATCTAGATCAGTTGGCATGATGAAGTCCATTAAGAAAATGTTCCGCATCCCACTTTGGTGAGTGGCGTCTGGGGCATTAAAAGCTAGCTAGTAGCCATCTAAGATGTATCAATTGGTCTCAACCCACCTGGAGCCAAGGAGAATGAAGAACACCAAAGATACAAGGAAAATATTATCTTAAAAGACAGGAAAGGCCACATAAACCAGAGACTCCATCAGCCTGAGACCAAAAGAAGTAGATGGTGCCTGGTTTCCACTAATGACAGCCCTGACAAGGAACACAACAGAGAATCCCTGACAGAACAGGAGAAAAGCCTTGTGCAGAACTCAAATTCTAGTAAAAACACCAGACTTAATGGTTTGACTGAGCCTTGGGGAACCCCAGAAGACATGGCCCCCAGACTCTGTTAACCCAGAACTAAAACCATTCCTGAAGTCAACTCTTCAGACAAAGGTTAGACTGGCCTATAAGACGTACAGTGATACTTGTGAAGAGTGTGCTTCTTAGTTCAAGTAGATACAAGAGACTAAATGGGCAGCTCCTGTCTGGAGGTGAGTCAAGAAGGCAGAAGGGGACAAGAGCTGGTTGAATGCACATGGGAAATCTGTGGTGGAAAGGAAGAGCGTGCTGTCACATTATCGAGAGAGCAACTAGGGTCACATAACAATGTGTGTATAAAGTTTTGTATGAGAAACTAATTTGAGCTGTAAACTTTCTCTTAAAGCACAATAAAAAGAAGAAAAATACAGAAAAGAAATACATTTGGCCTTCATATCTTGAGTGTTTTCCTGTCAAATTAAGCACTTTCATCTGTATGTTTTTAAATACTTTTAAATGATAACACAAGAGCTAATGTGCAAAACCCTGAAGATTTTGTAATTCAAAGTGTCAGCCAGTTCATAGCCACATTAACAGCCCACTCACAGAGCCAAGGGAGTGTTTTATTCCTCATTATAAGTATTTGACTTCATTCCAACCTGACCCAATTCACTTGACACTATCTGAACCGCAGGTGGCTAGTTAGTTGTGTAATTAAGTTCCACGGTTTCAGTTTAATACTTTGGACTCAATTTAGTTGTACAAAGAGAATGCCAGATCACCACATAGATTAGTTCTTTAAAGACTTTTGATCCTTTTGTGTTTTAATAAATTTTCCAAATGCTATTATTGCTTCTCTTAAAGACTTGATTCCTGAAAGCTTTTGCTCTTTACAAGCTTAATATCTGCTGACGAAAGCTGCAGAAAAATGTTCAATAATGAAAGTGCTAAGCCTTCATTCTCATAATCAACATAGGCTTTGAATCTTTATCAAACCTTTATCAACTATTCATTATATTCTATCCTCTAAACTTATGCTGATTTCACTATTGAACTCTTGATTGTCAAGTTTATATCTTTGTTTTGCCTTGGCAGACATTTTGTTGTTGTTGCATGTTTTAACTTTTGGAGGAACTGTATTTTTTTAATATGAATTTTGTCTGTGTTCAGTGTTAACAGTTTTCAATTCAGCAACATCCACATATAACTAGCAAAATTATCCCATAGCATGAAGTCCTTAATTCATATCCAATTATGTTCCAATTAATTTATTGTTAAACTTATCTCAAAAAACATTTAGCAGTGATTGTTTTCCAGACAACTTTTAAACATTTATCTTCAATGATCTCCATTCCAGTTTATGTGAATGAAAATCATATTCTTCTCATTTATTATTTTTGATACTTTAAAAACTAAGTGATCAGTAGCAAAATCGGTCATTTTTTTTAAAATTAAAATGCCTCTGTATCTATACATTTATTCATCCACTTAATTGTTCAATAATCATTCATTTGACATCTACTCTGCACTAGGAACAGTGTTGAGTATTGTACACTGGGGATAGAAAGATGATTAAATATACTTTGTGACTTTAAGGGACTCGCGGTCTTGTAAGACATTGTTAAATATACTATGGTAAATACTTTAATGCACATGACATATAAGAACTGAGAAATCTGTGACTTTTTCTGGCTTGAAGATTAGGGAGCAATTTTACAGGGCATGATATTTAAGCTGAATTATGAAGAATGCCTAAGACTACCAAAGGAAAAATTTTTAAAAAGATGCAAGTGTGAAAATAAATAAATAAAAGGTGGAAAGGTTATCCCAAGCAGGAATATGTTGATCTTTGAATGTTACTGACCATGCCCTTTCCCTAATAAACATGAGTTAGTATTCCTTCCTGTTTTGTGGAGTATAACTCTATGGAAAGCATATTTGCAGATCTGGGTGTCTCATAGGAGCGTGAGCTCAGGGCAAAATACTGAATATGCTTTATATTCAAATTCGTCCAGCTTCAAGCTACGTAGTTTGAAGACTTATTTCAGCTGCTTATGGTAGTTGAAAAGCTCAGAAGAAGAAGAGCAATCATTAATATTTTTAATAATTTAAATTATACTTATTATTAGTAGAACTATGTTATATATTTACCCTATATACTTGGCTAGTCACTGTATATAAGCCTGTACAAAATATTATTGTCAATGAAAATAATTTACATTATACACTTTCTTTTTTTTTTTTAGTGTGCCATAGAATTTTGAAGAATAGTGTTATATACTATTTCATTTTTGTGTTTGTGGAATGTCAAAATCCAATCTAGTATTGATAATATGATGAACTTCTATCATCTAGTATTTAACATATGTATGAATAATTACCAAGTTTTAGCCTTGCATTTCTGCATATATAAAGTTTACTCTTAGGCAAACTAGTAAATATACAGATACTAAGGACAGTACCTTGAACTTGAATAACGGTACTATAAATTTTCTACCAGTCACATACTCTCAGTCTTGAACTCTACTTTCAGAGCTCTTTATCTAGTGGCTTTTTATTTTTCAAGGTGAACTTCACTTTTAGTTTTTCAGAAGCAGCAGGAAATCTTGTTTGGGTAAATAAGATAAAATTTTAATGAAGTTGCATACTGGTCACAGTTTGTTTCTTATTTTTTCCTTGTCTGTTCCAATAATAAGGACATTTTCATCTTTGAACTCTGTCCTTGCTTGGCTCAGTGTGACGAGTGCTTAGTGATATCTGTCAAGATTATATTCCATTGATATCCTGACTGCTAACCTGAGCACACTATGCTGGAATATGCAAGTCCCAAGGACACATACCTTTTATACTTGCACTAAAGGCACATGTTGCTTGTCTGCACATCTTCTCATTATTTCATGGTCAGATCTCATTTTTTCCCCTCTCCAACTTTTAAATTTTTTAAGTGTACTGTTTCTGATGATATGATAAAAATAGATCTATGATGACGGAGAAGTTTATATGTAACTGCTCAAACATAGGTTTGCCTGGAGCAGATTTTTTCCTTCCTTTTAACAAAATCAATACCTCACCCACCTGAACTTACAGCCTTTTATCTCCCCCTACGAAATGACCTGAGCACAGGTTTTTAGGCGTTTTGTATATAGAGGAATGTTCTGTTTTTATATGGAAATAAATAAATGAAAGGTGGCTTCTATCAGAACTCTCCCTGATATGCAGTGCCCATACTCAAGACTACTCAGAAAATGATGAGGACAGAGGAAGCTGGCCCTCTCTTATTTTTGAACTTCTTCTTCCTGATGGCAACAGGTGTGGGTTTTGTTTTGTTTTTTTTGCTTCTCACTATAGGGTGCTCTAAAATTAATAGTATACAATGATGATGATTAAAAAAACAAAAACAAAAAAATTGCCATCAAGTCAGTTCCCACTCATAGCGACCCCGTAGGACAGAGTAGAACTGTCCCACAGAGTTTCCAAGGCTGTAATCTTAATGGAAGCAGACTGCTACATCTTTCTCCCATGGGGCAGCTGATGGGTTTGAAATGCTGACCTTTCAGTTAGCAGTCGAGCGCTTAACCACTGTGCCACCGGGGCTCTTTTTGATGATGATGACACCAAAACCAAAACCGTTGCCATTGAGTCAATTGCGACTCATAGCAACCCTACAGGACAGAATAGAACTGCCCCACATGGTTTCCAAGGAGCAGCTGGTGGATTCAAAGTGCCATCCTTTTGGTTAGCAGGTGTAGCTCTTAACCACTGAGCCACCAGGGCTCCGTAATGATGATGATAGAGCTACAAAATTAATATAAGGTTTGTACTGAAGGCGTGTCCCTCAATTAAGTTGTTCTTAACGACCCCATGTGTTACAGAGTAGAACTGCTCCACATGGGCTTCCTGGCTGTAATCTTTCCAGAAGCAATTCACCAGGCATTTCTTCCTCAGAGCCCCTAAGTGGGTTTGAGCCTCCAAGCTTTAAGTGAGCAGCAGATCATAAACCGCTTGCACCACCCAGGCTCCTGTCTGTCCTAGTAGGAGGTACTTTGGTTTTGTTTTCTTTTATTGCAATAATAGGAAGCTAGAAAATAAGTTTCATTATTTCTTTAATAATGTGTGGAGGAACTAATGCTAATTCAGGCTCAGTCACTTGCCCATGGTCTTACTGTGGTAGATCCAGGGTTCCAATGGTCTGTGTTTTCTCAACAGCAAAACAAAACAAAACCATTGCTCTCTCAATTGGGAAATTCTATAATAGACTATATTATTATAATAATGGATTATAAAATGATTTTATGTTAAAAATCAGTGAAGAAATAGTGTGTTATGAAGAGCGTCACGCAAAAAAAAGGTTTGATGAAGAAAAATTTCGATAAAACTGCTTATTCAAGGACATTTGTCTCACTGAATTGTAATATATTTCTTGGATGTCAAAATTCATAGAAGAGAAAGGCGTATATTTCAGTTTAGCCAAGATTTAATGAGTACTCATGATGTGCCTCTAACATTGTGATAGATTGTAAGACTCATTGAATCTAAAATACAACTACTCCAAACTATGAAGGTCTTCTCTCAAGACCCAACATTCTCGAAATAGGAAATGGCACCTCAGGGCTCTCATGCTAAAAAATAAAGAAGGCACAAGCATCATTCAATCCTATACACAGGAGTCGGGACTGTTAGTCCTCTGAGTCTTGTCTTTAAAACATCCACAGACACCATCCTTGCATATTTATGATTGTAATTAGCCAAGCCAAACCCACTGCTGTTGAGTCAAGTCTGACTCATAGCAACCCTATAGAATAGAGTAGAACTGCCCCACAGGGTTTTTCAAGGTTATAAATCTTTACGGAAGCAGACTGCCACATCTTTCTTCCATGGAGCTGCTGGCGGGTTCGAACGGCCAAACTTTCGGTTAGCAGCCAAACACTTAACCACTGTGCCACCAGGGCTTCTCATGACTATAATTAGGGCTACCTAAATAAGATTCTACTCAACAAAACTCCTTAACTTTTAGTGCTTTTTGTTGAAGGGAGAGGAGGATGGAATAAAGTAATTTTGTTACTGATAAATTAGGATTGCCAGTAATTTTGCTAAATTTTTTTCTTATTGACACAAGATATAAATTGTTTAGCATGATTTTACCCCAGCTTACACAATCTGTGTGCCCTATTATCAAAACCATTATCTTTTGTCACATCAGCTGCCGTGTATTTTTACTCATTTATTCATCAACAAATGAGGGTTGAACAAGTAAATTCTGCACCTCGGAATCATCTTTGACTTCGTCTCACACACTACGTCCAAATGATTAGCAAGTTCGTTTGGTGCTACTTTTAAAATCTATACAGAAGTGGGTACTAGCTGTACCTATACCACTTTGGTATAGGCAGCATGGTATCTTGCCTGAAAAATTTCCATTAACTTTCTAATCAATTTTTCTTTAGTCCCTTGGAGTCTATTTTCAAAAAAATAACTAGCAATCCTCAGATCACTTCTGGTCTACTTTTCTTCAGTGACTTCCTGCTTCACCTAGAATAAAGACCAAATGCTTTCCATGGCCTAAGAGCGCAGAGTGTGGTCTCCTGCTCTCTTTCTAACTTTGACTTCTACCACTCTCTTCTTCTCTTATTCTCTCCAGCTACAGTAACCTCCTTAATGTCTCTGTAACACTACTAGCAAGTCCCCACCTCAAAGTCTTCACAAATGCCCTTTCCTCTACTGGAACGTTCTCCTAGCAGGGTATTTAAATAGTTCATTCCATCAACTTATTTATATATGTCAGAGAGGCTTTCCTTAAAAGTCCTACACACAATGCTACTCATTATCCTCCCTCTAGCCCTATGACACCACTTTTTTTTCTTTTTCATAACACTTATCACCTCCTGGAATATTAAATAATTATTATCATTATTTATTTATAGTCTATCTTCCCCCATTAGAATAGAAACTTATCAAGGACAGAAATAACCTGTTTTTGTCTCTTGTTTTTCTAGTTCCTACAGCATCTAGAATAGTATATTCAGCATTGAAAGAGGGTCAGGAGAGGCATTGTACAGTTTTTTAAAAATATGAGTAGTGACATGTATTTTTATTTAAATAAGGGTATGCATCTAGAAATTCCATACCTTTCCTTACAAGAAGTAGTCTCCAAATAAAAGTCTAAAATGTGATAAAAAAAATTATATTTCAAGCTAAGATATTGTTTTCAATGGACTCTTGATTACATCGCAACACAACTACACTTTTCATCTCATCCTATTTAAGAGAACTCTTAATAAATTGGGGATATGCTATCCGTGCGGTGAAGAGTTGTTGTTTGCGTTCGATGCCGTCGGGTCACTTCTGACTCATAGCGACCCTATGTACAACAGAAAGAAACACTGCTTGGTCCTGCACCAACCTTACAATCATTGCTATGCTTGAGCCCATTGTTGTAGCCACTGTGTCAATCCATCTCGCTGAGGATCTTCCTCTTTTTTACTGACCCTTTACTTTACCAAGCATGATGTCCTTCTCCAGGGACTAGTCCTGCCTGATTACATGTCCAAAGTATGTGAGACAAAGTCTCACCATGCCCGCTTCCAAGGAGCACTGAACAGTATTGGGTATTATATGTATGACAATTATAAATAATAATATGTATAATTACCTAAATCTTCATTTACAAAATTTCTAACTTTTTATCAACTTTTAGAGTAGGACATTCTGTGTGCGTGTTGTGTTCTGGTTAGCTCTGTATAGTCATTCTCACAGATGTTAACTTGATCATTTCACATGGATAAATACTAACACATAAAACAAAAAGGACTTTCTACTGCCCATAAGTCAGTATACTCAACTTATTACTCTCCCAATTCACTTTTGAATGAAATCCAGATTAGCGTTACTTTTTAAAGAAACTCTCTAGAAGTTTAAAATCAAGTAGAAAACAGCCTTCTCTCAAGTCTCCAGAATATTAATAAAAACATTCTGTTGCCCATAAGGCTGTAGGTATGTTTTGAACTGATTTTATATTAGTCTTTTATTTTGAATGCTCATAGCTTTGGTTCTGGCACAGACTACAAAAAATACACTTTATAAGTCTCTTGCTCCCAAGTCTCTAAATTGCACATTCTGAAAAACCAGCAATTTCTGCGCAGAACATAGAGATTGAATGCAAGGCTATAATTCAATTTCAGGTTTTCTGCTGATGATGTAACCCACCAGAGCTTGTTGGTTTATGAACAACAGGACGCAGACACTGAATTATGGCGTATGTCAGTGAAGAGAGAGAAAGAATTGGCACCCACAACCCAAAGATAATACTTTCTTTCCATTCAAATTTGAGACATGGAAAAGCATGATTTTTATAACGTTTAAGAAAGAGTTCATCTCTGAATAATTTTATATTTTATAAAAGAAAACTAGCAAGAGCAATTTGGAAAAAAAAAAAAGTCAAATCTATGCTCAAGAGCTCATATAATACAGAGATGATGCCAGAGAGTCCACAGTTATATCCAGCATTTTGCTTGCCTGAAGTGTTTCTGAATTTGCTGAGAAAAACCACGGCATCTCCCTTCTAGAAACAGCATGTGCAAAGCATTATATTAGTTCATTCATGGCCCTGGCTTCTGAAATTGTTGTCTGTACTAATAGTAACACAATATTTTTCTTTTTTATTTATTGATATCTTTTGAGAGGAGAATGAGGAGGAAAGTATAGGCAGAATAAGTAAAAGCTACAATATATTACTTTACAAGGGTAATCATTAAGGTGCTTTCTAATAGAATTCTTTATCTTTCAAGTTTCCACAATGGTGCAGGTGCCAAATTTAAAATAGTCAGCTGAATTACTATGCTGTGTAGAAGTAGACGCTAAATCTTCAGTAAAGAGGGTGTCTCAATTTAGGTATCGAGAGGCAATCCCTGACACAAGGGTTCTAGGGCAGGTATTTTATTCGGGAGATGTTAGGAGGGAGACTTCGTGGCCCAAATGTTTAAAGTCAACAAAAGGTTGGCATTTCTAATCTACTCAGTGGCTCTGTGGGAGAAAAACATGGCAATCTGCTTCTGTAAAGATCATAAACAAGAAAACCTTATGGGGCAGTTCTACTCTGTCACATGGGGTTGCTATGAGTTGAAATCATCTGGATGACACCCATCAACAACAACAACAGGAACATATTCCCTGGGTAGTGCAAATCGTTACAGCGCTTGACTGCTGATGCAAAGGTTGGAAGTTCCGTTCCACCCAGAGATGCCTCAGAAGAAAGGCCTGGCACATACTTCCAAAAAATCAACCACTGAAAACAGTATGTAGCACAGTTCTACCTGACACACTTGGGGTCTCCATGAGTCAGAGTCCACCAGACAGCAACTCGGAGCATGGGCAGGGAAGAAAAGAAGTGTTAGAGAAAAGGGAATACAGCTACTAATGGGTGGTTATTAAACCAGCTACCTCAGTGGCCACTAGAGTCTAAGCCCTCAGGAAAACTCTGGGAAACATTGTAGAACACATGCCTTAGCAGTGCCTCTCAAGAAGGACAAGGACGTTGAGTTTTTATATGTTTTACAGACATTGCTTGAATTTTGCCTGGGACAGAGGTTTGATGTTAATTCAGAAAAAGCCCTCAGGCCTAGAGGAGAAGATACTGGCAGTTAGAAGTCAAGGTCAGAGAGTTCTGAACTGGGCACTACCGGTGTCTGCTAGGTTGGAGCCCTTGATAGGCTTGAGTTCTAGTCATAGCTCTTCCACTCATCAGAAATGCAATCATTGAGCAAGTCTCAATTTCTCGGCATCTTTGCAAAAGGAGTGATTAAAGCAGACATATTTTTTCTTCTAACTTTTTTCTTATTGTTGTAATATAGTTAACACAAAATTTGCAAATTCAACGGATCTTGCAAGTACAAATCAGTGACAATTACATCAATCATGTTGTGCAGCCATCACCACAGACAGAAACCCAATGCTTCCCAAACAGTGATTCCCCATTACCCTCCTCTTCCCCACTGCTGGTAACTACTGATCTCTATACATTTACCTATTCTAGGTATTTCATATTAGTGAGATCATACAGTCTTTGTCCTTTTGTGACTGACTTATTTCACTCAGCATAAATTTTCAAGGTCCACCCATATTGTAGCATGTGCCAGGGCTTCATTTCTCTTTACAGCATGGATCCATTGTATGTATGTACCACATTTTGTTTACCCATTCATCTCTTGATAGACGTTTGGATTGTTTCCACCTTTTGCCTGTTGAATAGTGAAGCAATGAGCATTAGTAGACAAGTGTCTGTTTGCATCACTGCTTTCAAGTCTCTTGGGTATATACCTGAGAGTGGAATTGCTGGGTCATATGATAGCTCTTTTTGAGAAACCGTCAAACTGTTTTCCACAGCAGGCAGATAATTTTTAAAGACCTGCCCCTTGTAATATTTTATGGTCTTGAAATTTACCATGTATCAGACTACTAGGTTCTTTAGGACCAAGACTATATCTTTGAGCTTCCAAGGCCTGGCGTAATATCTGCCACATGGCATCCTCCCCACACCCTACAAGCCCTTCTCATACCTGCCTCCCCATATGAGCAAAAAGCACCATCTGCCCACTTCTTAAACATTATGATTTCCTCTCACCCATAGCCAGTTCATTCAAACTTGTGTTGGTTTACCACCAAAATATATATCAAATCTGACCACTTTCACTCTCTCCACTGCTACAAACCTAATCTAAGCCACCACCTCTCCTCACCTGGCCTGTGACAGGAGACTTCCATTCTTCTCATCTTTTCTTCACTAAGCAGCTGGTGTGCTTTTTTGAAATATTCATCTATTTTGCTGCTTCAGAAAGTTTCTATTGCAATGAGATTAAAATCCATATTCTTGATCATGATCTATGAAGCAGGCCCTTCCTTCATGATCTTTCTCTCCTGCTTAACTCTCCCAAATCATTTCTCATCACTATTCCTCTTATTCATTTTACTTCAGATACTCCAGCTATTCTTCTGTCACTGTAAAAAAAAAAAAAAAAAAAAAGTACTTACTCTCTTCTCACTGCCCGCTAGCCTAGAATGTGTTTTTACAGATCTTGGCCTGGTTACATTATTTCAGTTCTCACCTTAAATTCACCCTCTTCTGAGAAACTGCTGAAGTAGCATTACTAGCAATCACTATCTGTCCCATTACTCTATCTTATTTCTTTCACAGCACTTACCATTATCAAAAATTATCTTTCTTATTTGTCTATTTATTTTCTAATTTCCCCAAATGAAATTTAAGTTTCACGAACACTGAGGCTTAGGTGTGGGCATTCATTACTGTATCCCCAACACCTAACACAGTGCAAGACATTTGATAATGAACACACATCCAGTAAAATACTTGTCTAATGAATGAATAGGAGGTCTTCAATAAATGATTGCTAATTTGAACTGAACAAAACTATTATTTTTCAGATATATTTATTGATACTTTGGGCCTCAAGGAAATGAAGATGCTAAAGATGCCACTGTATATCTTAGTTATCTAGTGCTCCTATAACAGAAATACCACAAGTGGATGGTTTAAACAAAGAGAAATTTATACTCTTACTGTCTAGTAGGCTACAAGTCCAAATTCAGGGCATCAGCTCCAGGGGAAACCTTTCACTTTTCTGTTGGCTCTGGAGAAAGGTCCTTGTCATCAATCTTCTCCCTGTCTAGGAGCTTGTCAGAGCAGAGAACCAAGGTCCAAAGGACATGCTCCTGGCTCTGCTTTCTTGATGGTATAAAGTCCCCATGTCTCTCTTCTCACTTGTCTCTTATTATATCTCAAAAGAGATTGGCTCAAGACACAATCTAATCTTGTAGATTGAGTCCTGCTCATTAGCATAACTGCCACTAATCCCATTTCAACAACTTCATAGAGGTAGGATTTATAACACATAGGAAAATCACATCAGATGAAAAAATGGTGGATAATAACACAATACTGGGAATTATGGCCTAGCCAAATTGATACAAATATTTTTGGGGGACACAATTCAATATATGACACTGTATAAAATTAATTTCAAGGAGTAGCATGATAAGCAGAATAATGGTCTCACAAAGATGTCACGTCTTAATCCTGTGAGTATGTTAATTACAATGCAAAGAGGGATTAAGTTTGCAAATGGATTAAATTGCTAATTGTTGTTGTTGTTGTTAGGTGCCCTGGAGGCATTTCTGACTCATATTGACCCCATGTACAACAAAGGAGAACACTGCACCGTCCTGCGCCATCGTCACAATTGTTGTTATGCTTGAGCCCATCGTTGCAGCCACTGTGTCAATTCATCTCATTGAGGCTCTTCCTGTTTTTTGCTGACCTTCTACTTTACCAAGTATGATGTCCTTCTCCAGGGACTGATCCCTTCTGATAACATGTCCAAAGTATGTGAGACGTAATCTCGCCGTCCTTGTTTCTAAGGAGCATTCTGGATGTACTTCTTCCAAGACAGATTTGTTCATTCTTTGAACAGTCCATGGTATATTCAATATGCTTCGTCAATACCACAATTCAAAGGCATTAATTTTTCTTTGGTCTTCCTTATTCATTGTCCAGCTTTCGCATGCGTATGAGGTGATTGAAAACACCATGGCTTGGGTCAGGCACACCTTAGTCTTCAAGGTGACATCTTTGCTTTTTAACACTTTAAAGAGGTCTTTTGCAACAGATTTGCCCTATATAATTCATCTTTTGATTTCTCGACTGCTGCTTCCATGGGTGTTGATTGTGGATCCAAGTAAAATTGCTAATTAGTGGACCTGAAAATAGGGGGATTATTCTGGATTATTCAGATGAGCACAATATACTCAGAAGGGTCTTTAAAAGTGGAAGAGCGAAGCATAAGAAAAGAGTCAGAAGAACATATGACTATGGAAACAGGCAAGAGAAATGTTGGTTTTGAAGATGGAGGAAGGGGCCATGAGCCAAGGAATGCAGGTGATCTCTAGAAAGCAGAAAAAGTCAAGGAAATAGATTCTCCCCTAAAGATTCCATAAGATAAGCAATCCTGCCAATATCTTGATTCTAGCCTAGTGACAGTGTGGGACTCTCACTTCCAGAACTGGAAAAATAATAAATTTGTGCTGTTAAAGCCAATATGTAAGAAGGAACACTAACTGTGGAACAGGATATTACATCCATCAAGCAAATCAAATTCTTTATTTGAGAGAGTTACAATTTTTAATTGTAGCATAATTATCCAATTGCTTGCATTCTGATTCCAGATTTACCAATCAATTCTTTAAATTATTTTTAATATTTTAATGAATATTAATAAGCAAATTCATCAAATCATCTATGTATTATCTTCAGTTCTTAACATCCACTCCATCAGGCTGGTACTTTGTAAACTCATCATAGAATGTGCATCTTACTAATAGTGAGTAGCCCGGTAGTTCTCAATAAAAATTAATAAATTTGCATGCTAATTTTTTTAGATCTCAATTTCTTGGGGCCTTGTGAGCAGTTGCCTGGATCCTGAATTCCTATGTGTGCTCTAAAAAATTTGTATTTTAGAGAACAAGAACTAGAATGCTGTAATGACATCAGTTACCATATTTTTATGCAAATAACACACACATTCTAAATTTGTTTGCAAATGGCACCCTCCACACGTGAGGTATTTTCACAAGCACACTATTCTAATTTTTTACAGTAACATGGAAAAAAATTAGCATAGCAGCCCTTATGAAAATACCTCTCTGGGGGGAGGATACGGTTAGCAAACAAATGTAGACGGTGCGTGTTGTTTGGGTAAAAATACGATATAGCTGGCCATCCTTTATTAAATGACATCTCTTTGAACCTGCGTATTTTTTTAAAAATGTAACAGAGCACAAGCCTTCTGATGTAAGATTTTTCTCATAATAGACAATAATGCAACTCTAAATAAGAGCCCTGGTGGTGCAGTGGTTAAGCGTTCAGCTGCTAACCAAAAGGTCAGCAGTTTGAATCCACTATCCAGTCTTTGGAAACCCTATGGGAAGTTCTACTCTGTCCTACAGGGCCGATATCAGTCAGAGTCGACTCGGCGGCAATAGGTTTTTTGGGTTTAGATAAGAGAAGTTGAAGTCGCGATCATACAAGGCATGAGAGCTAAAGTAAACTTTGTGAGAAAATAATTCCTTGCTTACATATCAAATGGCAAAACACCGTGACCTAAAAGAAAAGAGGGAATGGATAAAGTTCCCAGATAATGCAGGACATCCAGTTAAATTTTAATTTCAGATAAACAATAAACCTTTTTTTTAGTATAATTATATGTCAAATATTGCACAGTAATAGTCTTATAAATTTTAACAACTGATATCTTTTGAGAGGAAGAGGAAAAGAGAGGTATATTCATACTAAAATAGCATTCATTGTTTACCTGAATTTTAAATTTAACTGGGACTTCTGTATTTTTATTTGTTAAATCTGGCAGCCCTATAAGTGGGGAATGTTCTAAAAGCAAGTCTGTAGGGAAAATGTGTAGGTAAACAATGCAGTTGGTGGATTGAAATTGGGTTTCTAGTTGAGATCCAAACTCACTGTAATTTGATTTTGTGAGGGTGCATAAAGACAAAACCACATAGTGCAGTGACATCTTTCAGCTTTGGAGCCAGACAGATCTACATTTGAGTCCTGGCTCCTCCAACTTACCTCCTACCGTTAGACTTGGAGCAAGTTATTTACCTGCTCTGTGCTTCAATCTCTTCATTTCTAAAAAACACAGCAACAGTCCCTTGGTGTTTTTAATGAGGATTACATGAAATAATGCACAAAAAATACATTTTAAAATATTGTTGGGGTGAAATATTTCTAGGAATCTCCTTGGCACTGTTTCTCACGGCTATTTTCTTTTTTGATACATTTGAGAGTACTAATTTAAAAAAAAATGAAGTTAAAAAACATGTCAATAAAACGCATTTTCACAAACTGCAGGTAATATACATACTGAATATCAAATCTTTGACAAAGCTAAAAAAGAAATCTATCTGAGACAGGCTGAGAGTTGGGAAGCAGGGAGTGACTTTTACTTGTCATTTTGTAGTCAAATGGACTGTGAGAATTTCTATCTTTGACCATGTGCAAGTATTGCTTATTGAAAATGTCAAACAGAAAACTAGCCAGTAGTCACTGCTGAATCTCATTGGTAGGCTTTCTTATAACCCGTACTGAGATAAGCTCTATTTTAGAGACTGCTGATGGGCAGAACAAAGCATGTGAGAGATTCAGGTGCGAACATGGGTTGTGGCAGCTTCTCAGCCACTCAAGAGCCTGAAACAGAAACAGGGATATCAGAATGGCTACAACTTGAAGTTGCCTGCCGCATCACTGTGTCTGTCACTAGGGAAGTCAGTTCATTTTTGGTGACCTCCTTCCAAAGAGCATTGTCTCCTCAGTGATGTATCTGCTCCCCAGTGTTTTACCAGCATTGAAATCTCCAGAGCTGACTATATAACTTTCACTCCCAAGGAAGAAGCATTCTATGTTATTGACAGTATCAGCAGGTTAATTAAGAATTCTGCTCATGATGATGGTAAGAAAGCTGACATATTTTCAATATCAACTGTCATTACTCAAGCCAAAAGCATTACAGATTTTTGTTCAATAATAATCAAATATGTCATGGATTGGTGCAAGACACTTAATATCTACTCTGAACATAAAATCTAGTACAGGAAAAATATATACTTTCTAGATCACTGCTATTGTTCTCAGATATAATTGAATTTCTTAAGTGACAAAAAGTTTTGTAAGCTAGTCAATGCATGTTGCATTGAAGCAGGATGAGCAGCACTTTCATTTGATTCTGGTTTTAAAAAAAAAGAGAAATATGACAGGGAGTCAGTATACTACAGTGTAAGGCCCTCAATACCGCAATGCAGGAGACCTGGCTTCAAGTCTAGATTCTACTATTAATAGCAATCTGTTATTCAAATATCTGGTCCTCAGTTTGTTGGAGATCTGGGTAAGTTTTTCAGTGTTTTGAGCAAATGAACAGGTTTTGAAGGTAGATAGAGATTGGTCTAATACTTGGTGATAGTCCCTTCTGTCTCTTACTTAACCATTTGGAGTCTTATGTTCCTTTTTTGAAAAATGGGAATCATAAAACCAACTACCCAAGAGAGTTTTTCTGAGTTATACAAGGAAAGCATTGACTGTAGTGGGTGGTACATAGCAAGAGCTTGACAGGAAAGGTTCAAATTCTTCTCTGTCTTCTCCTTACTACTCCTCCTCTCCCACTGCTTCTTGGACCAGAGTCTGCAATTTTATATTTATGTATGGTATTATTACTTTGTTTTAGATTTTGCAATCAAGAGGGACTCAAATACTTTAAGATCCCTATAAAATTTATTTTTTATAACGAAATATCAATTGAATACTTGTAGGAACACAAGAAGTGCAGTGAGGAATAATAAGTTATATGCAATAGAATAATGAATCCAGTTAAAATAGAACACTTAATTATGGTTTACTGAAATCAAAATGTGAGTTATAAACATTCACTTGCCCATTTAGGAGAGTTAAGTGAAAAGAGAGAGAGAGTTATCTCAAGGAAATGGCTCACTTGGTTGTAGAGGCTGGTAAGTCCCGAGTCAGTGGGTCAGGCATCAGCCGGAGACTTCTCTTGACTCATGTAGCTGCAGGGACTGATGAACCCAAGATTGGCAGGTCAGATACCAGGATGCTGGCTCACAAGCTGCAGAAGCAGATGAATCCCAGGACTGGCAGGTAAGCTGCTAGCTCAAGTCCCAAGAACGGGAAGTCAGATGATGATGAGCCATATGCAGGATCCAGAGCAAAAGCCTTCCTAGAATTTCCATTTATATGCTGGAGGCAGACTACAGCTTCAAGGAAACTCCCTTTCAACTAATTGGCTGCTCACAGCAGATCTCATCATGGAGTTGATTAAATCATTACATAACTGACAAATTACATAACTACCAAACCACTGAGAATCATGGCCCAGCCAAGATGACACACAACCTTAACTATCACGGATGGGTTTATGATTTAAGAGGGGAAGGGGGTGTAAAGTATATAAATGTCAAGGCCAAGTTAGGATGATGCAAGATCTAGGGTACAAATGAATAAAGTGAATAAATATGAGCAAATATGAGGTTCAGATAACAGAAATGCAATTCTCTTATCTAGAGGGTACTTCTCCCCTACTCCAACTATGTGAGAACCCCTATTTATCCTTTAAGACCAAAATTAATTGTCACAATCTCTAGTGAGACTTATCTCACCTCACCCTCACCAAGAAACAAGTAGTGACTTTAAGTGTAATGAGTTTTTTTGTAACTTAAAAACTGTATTGATGAACCTGTTGCATTGCATTACAATTTATTTGTAAATTACTTACGAATACCTTCATGGCATAGACTAAAACTTACTCATCTCTATTTCTCCGATATCTCATCCAGACCTTACTTACAGTGAGATTCAATTACATGTGGATTGAACAGCTTGACTATTCCTATTAAGCAAAAAAAAAAAAAAAAAAGATGTTGAAAATAGAAAGGGCAGAGCATAGATGGAGTTCTTACAGAAAGTAGAGAAGTTTCTAACAGTTATTAACTGGTGTATGTTTATTAATCAATTACAAATAAAAGCATTTATAAGCAGCAAAGAGTGAAGTTGGGGTTGGATATCATGAATATACAACATAATTAATTAATCTAGTTTTATTCACTAGCACTTTATTGAACACATACAGTTTATGACACTAGTTTAAGTATCAAGGAAAAAAAAGATGAATAGTACAGCCTCTGTTGTTTAGAAGCTCACAAGCAGTTTCATGATGTCCTCTCATAAACACAGCAGCAGTAGAAGGAACGGTAATTAGTAGGGTTTCTCAAATACTTGTTTTAAAAAGGTTGATAAGAACTACTTAGGATGAAGGAGTCTTGCTGCTACGAAACCATGATTGTAATGATTGACCATGGAGTCTGGGCTGGGTACGGAGTCATGGGAGGTGAAAAAAGGAATTGGATACTGCAAGAATAGAGAAGGATGGGAAGAGAAAAGGCAGTGAGTAGATTCAATAGAAGTTTAAAAAGTGGTATGGGAGATTATGACTCAAAAAATAATTTTTTAAGTAGATCTTTAAATTCTTAGGCTGCATGATTAAGTCTAGTTTTAAAAAAAAAGTTACAAACACTGCAGGGTCGCCAATACCCTACCTCACTGAGGAAACCAGTAATGGTCTAAAATAAAATGGCTTCGAGGAAAGCTTTTGGGTGACCATTATGTGTGACAATAACAAACAAAATAGAATATAGTCACAGATTTCTGCTTTGATGTGAAATGATAAGTGTATATGGACACAAAAACATTTGCTCTGCAGCTTTGAGTCTAAACTTACTGTTGAGTTGATTTGAAAACGTTTTGATCAAGTATACCATTTTCAAAAATCTACAGAGCAGTGGCAGGGGTATATTACAGAGCCAGAAGATAGTTTCAGAAACAATCAACAATATTATTGCCAGAGTCAAAAGATTTTTGGAGATGGTTTCAGAAAAGTGTAGACTTTTATTATGTTTCCTATCTGAAGTATATATACAATTATTGTTAAATGGATAAAGAAAATATATGACCAATCTATGGTATCAAAGTTTCATTGAAGGTAGCTTAAAGAGAAGTAAATCTTGAGCAACAATTTAGCTTGTGGACATGTGGAGAGTATATCTGCTGAAATATGTAATTATTGAATGTCAATACAAAAAATAATGTATCAGACAAACATTTTATCTGTAAATTTCAGTATAGTCAGTATGAAAGTATGATAGAAAGCATTTTGAACATAATGTAATGTTGCGAACAGTGATTTAGTGGTCACTTGGAATTTCAAGAAAATTTTTACTTGAAGAAGTGAAAAGAGGAAGGATTCAACTGTACTTATCAGACATAGCCAGTATAACCTCACTCATAAGTCACATTCAGTCTTCTGAACAGGGATGTGGGAATGTGGGACAGGATTTGACGCCAGAAGTTCAAATCTCTATTTCCAATAGAATATAGAAAAAAATATTCTAATATTGATATTCAAGAAGTCCAATTTTAAGGGCTAGCATGGCGGGTCAGGGAGTGATATAAATCTACTAGATTTTAGCTCAGACACACTTCCATAAATCACAACAACAGCCTAGTTTTATGTCATGGAATCCGTACATGGGATCTGGCGCCCAGGGAAAGGGTGCACAGGAGCTAGGCAGTGAGGCAGGGAACTGAAGTGAGAACCATGACAAAGGAACTAGCAATCACGTCAATTAATCAACCTAAAAACACACAGTGCGCATTAAGTAGGAAGTTTACAAGATGATTTTCATATAGGTATCTAGTTAGTTCACAATAACCAAAAGGTATAAACAACCTAAATGTCCATCAACAGATGAATGGATAAACAAAATGTAGTATATACATACCACAGAGTATTACTCAACCCTAAAGAGAAATGAAGTCCTGGTATATGCTACAACATGGATGAACCTAGAAAACATGCTGAGTGAAATAAGTCAGTCACAAAAGAACAAATGTTTTATGATTTCATGTATATGAAATAAGCAAATATATAGAAACCAAGGATTATTAGTAGTTACCGGGGTGGGAGAGAAGGAGGATGGGAGTATTTTACTTAGGGGACATTGAGTTTCTGTTAATGGTGGTAGAATAATTTAGAAAAGGATAGTGATGAAGTTTGTACAACATGAAAATTGCAATCAGTGTCACTGAAGTGTACATGTGGAAATTGTTGAATTGGTGCAAGTTTTGTTGTGTATATTTTCGTCACAATTAAAAAAAAAAAAAGAAAGAGAAAGAGACCAAAAAAAGAAGCCTGAAAGGGAGAGAAACACAAAGGTCTTAATAAAATTGAAGAGAAGGCATAATAATACTTGTGAGAACATGGTGGGGTAGAAGGTTAGGAAACTACGGAAAAGGGTAATTTGATAGCTTAAAATAATTCAGTGGAAAATTTTAAGTAATAGCAAACCTGGAATGGCCCTAAAATGGGTTTCCATAAAGGAATGGAAATTCAAACTTCAGAAAAGTTGAAATTAAAACGATGAAGGGAGAAACATCAGCCAAAAAGTTTAAATTTCAGAGCGATTTTTAAGAACCAAGAAATCATAAATCTACAGACCTCTGCACTGTTGCTTGGTGATTTTAACATGTCTTTCCCAATCAAATCCATCATATGCTTTTAGGGTTTTTTGTGTGTGTGTCTACATCTGTGTGTCTGCGTTTGTGTATGTCTGTGTCTGTGTGTGTCTGTGTGTCTGTGAAGGGGGCCAAGGTACTGTTGGAAGAAGTCAAAATCTGGAAAGAAAGCGAAAATGGTTACTGAGTTCATTTTATATACATAAACACACATATATATATATATATATATACATCTCTTCATTCTCTTTTCCTTAATCATAGTTTAATGCTGAAAAGTTAAAAAAAAATGATTTTTAATGCTAATAATAGTCTTTCATAAGGGATATCGTGTTGTTGTTGTTAAGTACCATCGAGTTGCTTCCAACTCATAGCAACCCTATGTACAACAGAACAAAACACTGCCCGGTCCAGTGCCATCCTCACAATCTTTGCTATGCTTCAGCACATTGGTGCAGGCACTGTGTCAGTCAATCTTATTGAGGATTTTCTTCTTTTCCACTGACCCCTCTACCTTAATAAGCATGATGTCCTTCTCCAGGGACTGGTACCTCTTGATAACATGTCCAAAGTATGTGAGACGATGTCTCGCCTTCCTTGCTTCTAAGGAGCATTCTGGCTGTATATCTTCCAAGACAGATTTGTTTGTTCTTCTGGCAGTCCATGGTATATTCAGTATTCTTAGCCAACACCGTAATTTAAAGGCATAAATTCTTCTTCAGTCTTCCTCATTCATTGTTCAGCTTTCACAAGTATATGAGACAATTGAAAACACCCTGGCTTGGGTCAGGCGCACCTTAGGCCTTAAAGTGACATTTTTGCTTTTTAACAATTCAAAGAGGTCTTTGCAGCAGATTTGCCCAAAGCAATTAGTCTTTGATTTCTTGACTGCTACTTCCATGGGTGTTGATTGTGGATCCAAGCAAAATGAAATCCTTGACAACCTCAATCTTCTCTGTTTATCATGATGTTGCTTATTGATCCAGTTGTGAGGATTTTTGTTTTCTTTAAATTGAGGTGTAATCCATACTGAAGGCTGTGGTCTTTGATCTTCATCAGTAAGTGCTTCAAGTCCTCTTCACTTTCAGCAAGCAAGGTTGTGTCATCTGCATATAACATATTGTCAAAGAGTCTTCCTCCCGTCCTGATGCCACGTTGTTCTTCATATAGTCCAGCTTCTCAGATTATTTGCTCAGCATACAGATTGAATAAGTATGGTAAAGGATACAACCTGATGCACACCTTTCCTGACTTTAAACCATAGAGTATCCCCTTGTTCTGTTTAAACGACTGCCTCTTGATTTATGTACGATTCCTCATGAGCACAATTAATTGTTTTGGAATTCCCATTCTTCACAATGTTATCCATAATGTGTTATGATCCACACAGTTGAATGCCTTTGCATAATCAGTAAAACATAGGTAAACATCTTTCTGATATTCTCTGCTTTCAGCCATGATCCATCTGACATTAGCAGTGATATCCCTTGTTCCATGTCCTCTTCTGAATCCAGTTTGAATTCCTGGCAGTTCCCTGTCAATGTACTGCTGCAACTGCTTTTGAATGATCTTCAGCAAAATTTTACTTGTGTGTGATATTAGCAATACTGTTCGATAATTTCTGTATTCTGTTGGATCACCTTTTTTGGAATGGGTACAAATATGGATTTCTTCCAATCAGTTGGCCAAGTAACTGTCTTCCATATTTCTTGACAGAAGAGTGAGCGCTTCCAGTGTTGCATCTGTTTGTTGAAACATCTCAGTTGGTATTCCGTCAATTCCTGGAGCCTTGTTTTTCGCCAGTGCCTTCAGTGCAGCTTGGACTTCTTTCTTCAGTACCATAGGTTCTTGATCATATGCTATATCCTAGAATGATTGGATGTTGACTAATTATTTTTGGTACAGTGACTCTGTGTCTTCCTTCTGTCTTCTTTTGATGCTTCCAGCGTTGTTTAATATTTTCCTCCTAGAATCCTATAATATTACAACTCAAGGCTTGAATTTTTACTTCAATTGTTGCAGCTTGAGAAATACCCAGCATGTTCTTCCCTTTTGGTTTTCTAACTCCAGGTCTTTGCACATTTCATTACAATACTTTACTTTGTCCTCTCAAGCTGCTCTTTGAAATCTTCTGTTCATCTCTTTCACTTCATCATTTCTTCAAGAGCAAGTTTCAGAGTCTCTTCTGACATCCATTTTGGTCTTTTCTTTCTTTCCTGTCTTTTTAATGACATCTTGCTTTCTTTATGTGTGATGTCCTTGATGTTATTCCATAACTCATCTGGTCTTTGGTCATTAGTGTTCAGTGTGCCAAATCTATTCTTGAGATGGTCTCTATATTCAGGTGGGATACACTCAAGATCATACTTTGGCTCTCTTGGATTTGTTCTAATTTTCTTCAACTTAAACTGGCATATGGTCTGTTCCATGGTCAGCCTCTAAGAGCCTTGGAATACTGTAGGCAAGTTAAAAGATTAGTACAATTCTCAATAGGATACAAAGCAAACATATTAAGCACCCACTATGTTCAAGTCTTATCCTCTGTAAAATAGCTTCACAAAACACATACACCTAGTAGCATGAATAAATTCTGTAGCCTGTCCTTGGACTCAGAGCAGAAATTGACCGAATGCCTGAGATTGTTTCAATCCTTCAAATTGTTTCGTGTTTTGTGCTTTTTTACGGGAATCATAGGCTTTAATTCTAAAATATCGAAATAAAGCAGACCTGGGTTCTAATCTCAGCTTAGTCATTTACTAAATATGTTATGCTTTAAGCTGTATTTTCTTTGCAATTTAAATTATGTTTCTATATTAGTTCAGACTCTTAATGTACCATGTAGTAGAAAATACGACTTATACTGGCTTACAAAATAAAGGCATCTATTGGTTTATATAAGTGAAAATTTCAGAATTAAGTCCAGCTCCAGGGTTGGTTGATCCAGTGGTTTAATAGTGCCACCAAGGACCGGCTCAGTTATAGTTCTTTGTTGTGGTTTTCATGGTATCAAAAGATGGTTCTCAACAGTTTTTAAACCAATCACATGATTTCTAGCCCAGACTGAGAGAAAGAAAGTGAGCAAGAGGGTACACTTTTTCATTAACCATTGATCAAAAATCACAGGCTTTATTCTGATTGGACCGTGGAGGATGAAGGTGAATCCCAAACCATAAAGCTACTACTTAATGATGGAGGCCATATTCCGCCACAGAAAATCTGGGTGCTATTAGGAATAGGAAAGAAGCAGAAAATGCTGACTACATCCTCATCAAAATATTTCTACCTAACTACCTGAAAGGGTTAATTCAAAGATTTTATCTGTCTTGTTTAGTTTTACAAGCATCTAGCACAGAGCTTGGGACATAATATGCACTCAATAAAAATTTGGTGACTGAAAGAAGGTTGTCATGAGAATGAAATGAGTGACTTAACAAATAGCCCATGCACTCTAAAAATATTTTATTCTTTTTGCGTTTACACATAAAGACACTGGTTTTCAGAAATATTAAACTTATTGATAAAGTATGTTTAATTAGCCATGCTGAAGCTAAAACTCAAATTTGCTCATTCAAAGAAATTTTTAGAATATATCTTAGTTATCTAGTACTGCTATAGCTATAACAAAAATACCACAAGTGGATGGCTTCAACTAAGAGAAATTTATTCTCTCACAGTTTAGGAGGCTAGATGTCCAAATTCAGGGTGCCAGCTCCAGGGAAAAGCTTTCTCTCTCTGTTAGCTCTAGAGGAAGGTTCTTGACATCAATCTTCCCTAGTCGAGGAGCTTCTCAATGCAGGGACCCCAGGTTGAAAGCATGTGCTATTCTCCTGGCTTTTGTTTCTTGGCGGTATGAGGTCCCCACATCTCTGTGCTTGCTTCTCTCTTTTATATCTCAAAAGAGTTTGGCTTAAGACACAACCTAATCTTGTAGATTAAGTCCTGCCTCATTAACATAGCTGTCTCTAATCTTGCCTCATTAATATCATAGAGGTAGGATTTACAACACTTAGGAAAATCACATCAGATGACAAAATGGTGGACAATGGCATAATACTGGGAATCATAGCCTAGCCAAGATAACAGAATATAAGAACTTCTTTAGCAATGTAGAAAATTAATCCTATTTATCCACCTGATGATATGTAGATTTAACATCTATAAGAACATACAAGACAAAAAGCCACAATATTTCAGTAACACTTTTTAAGAATATGTGCATTTTAGTAAACATAATAAAATTTACAATGGTTGCTCCTGTGTCAAAGTTATGTTTATTTACATGTGTACATATATGTATCTATAATGTAGACATATGGATACATAAATATGGATCACATAAAACTATGCCTTGTAGCATCCCATAATTCATAACCTCTGATTTATAAAATTTGAAGAATACATATATGTGAAAGAATATTAATTAACCAAAAATTCTTGGAAAGCGTAAGTATTCTCAGATTTCTTACAATGTAATGTAATACGTGAGACTTGTAATGAAAGGATTGAAATTACTGTCCAAAATCAATATCATTTTAATTACATGAGAACTTGTGTCTGTGCCTGTAACATTTTGATGTGCATATAAAGGTACAGGTATTTATGAATACATTTAAAGCTCTACAATTTCTGATGTATAAGTATACAAATACATTTACACTATCAAGTATTTGTATAAAAAGAAAATATGAGAAAGTGTCCTGATTATTTTGACTGAACTACAGCTAATATCAAGGAACATTAAAGTATTTACTTGTCTCACACAGAGAATTAGAATTATGCACTTTTCTCTGGGATATTTACTGTACTTTAGAACATCTGAAATAGTGTTATATCTGTCCCTGCACCTTTCTGTGTATTTGATCTATCAGACTCAATAGACTGTGACCTCTCCCAACTATATATCCTACACCTGTGGCCTCCTGTGGTGCTTACCAATGTACCAATGGCTTGTATTCTAGACTTATCATATGATTGTTGTGAGAACACTTTTTATTGGCCTATGTTATTCTCATTACCATATTTGATATGAATTTAATAGCTAGAACCCCTCAGGAGATTCATTTCCAGGGTTGAAATAAGTGATTAATGACAACCTGTTTAATCAAGTGATTTTTTTTTTTTTTAACAGTAGTTCTCAATCAGAGGCAATTTTGTCTCCAAGGAAACATTTGGCAATGTCTAGAGATATTTTTGGTTGTCACAACTGAAGTGTGCTACTGGCATCTAGTAGGAAGCGGCCAGGAGTGCTGCTAAACATCCTGCAATGCACAGGACAGCCTCCCACAACACCAAAAAAAAACCATTCAGTCAAAATGTCAATAATGCTGAAATGAGAAATACAGGTTTATAATATCATATTACTCTATTCCAAAGCTCTAAAATGACTGCTTATCTTTTTTGTGCAAATAGTAGTAAAAGTAACATCACTCTTATATAAAGTTAGAATCCATTAGTAACCAAATGAGGCAACACATTCAGGGAAGAAAAAAGAAATCTTGACTTTAGATCTATCTACCTACCAACCTACCTACCCACCTATTTACCTATCTATCTGTCTATCTATCATCTATCATCTATCTATCTGTCTGTACCTGTACACATACTAACATAATTTGAAAAAGGAACATATTTTGTTGTACAAGTATATACTTTTTCTTAAAATGTTTACTCAGTGATTATGTTCAGTTAAGGCATATAAAGTTGAAGGGCATAGTAAAGAACTTTAAGATGCCTACTGGAAGTTAGAACCTTACAAGTTTTGCAGACTTTAGTCTGAGTGAAATGGTGTAGAAAGGCATTTTTTGTTAAGATGCAGTTGTCTTTTAAATTGCTAAAAATCACTGAAGAGGTAACTACACAATCTGCACTTCCATCAAGTGCCAGTTGCAGAACATTTTTTGGACATAAACACAGATAACAAAGAATAATAATATATCTCAAGGGGTATTATAAGGCTGTAATTCCTTCAAGAGTGCATGTAATGTCATAAATTGTAGGAGAAAACTCAAGGCAGTTTAGTCATAGGAACCCTGAGATGAAATTACAGCTTTTATAATCCCCTGAGAGGATGTTCTTTTGGTATAATGGAAACTGTAGTCGTTTAGAAGTACCCTGCTCCCTTGGCCCCCCAAAATACAATGGTCATTGGAAGATTGAAAAACACTAAGCAGGTGACTGAAAAGTGACTTGAACTGATTGTAAGAATAATAGAAAAATTATATTGAAGCCATTATGATATCTACTAAATATAATATCTTACTAAAATAAGAGTTATAGAAGACACCTACGAACTTGCAGCTGTAAGAAGAGATTTTTACAGGTATAAACATAAAGATACTAAAACATATATTGCTAAAGCTTAGCCAGCTTTGCATTAAATATATAAAAGACTTTTATAGCCATATGAAAAAAAAATCATTATATTAAAGGTCAGTAGCTAAATAAACAAATGCACCAGATTAAAAAGAATAAAGCTAAATATCATGGGGTGTTGAAAAAGCATAAACCAAAACCAAACCCATTGCCATTGAGTGGATTCTGACTCATAACAGCATAAGATTCACAAAATATCACAACTGTAGGCTATATTTAAAATTTAAGTTATCAGAACCTCAAGGCATACTGTTTAATTTCAAAACTCTTATATTTGGCATGAATTACATAATGTGTGTATTAATATACCCAAGTGAGCCATCTAATAGAGAGTTATGTTTGGTAAACATTTCAAGTATATAATAAATGTAAATAGACAATAAATAAATTTACTTTAAACAGACAAATATGATAAATTATGTGCAATAGTTTTGTTATTGTCAACTTTAATAATCATAGTCCTAACTGGGGGTTGAAATGCATAATCTAAGCCAAAATTTATAAAGCATTTTTATAGTTTTCAGAGATGAAAATTTTTAAAAAGTAAGTTGATGTTAGAAGATCCTGTCTGAAAAAGATCAAAATCTCAAGATTCTGAATTCCTTTTCACTAGTTTTCTCATTTTTCTCAGGAAGAAGTCTAACCACAAATTTCATGAACAGACACATTGTCTAAGTAGATCAATGCTCAGGCCTGTTTAACATTATTTCGTCTCACCGTCTATAATTATGAGTATTTCTCTGGAAGCCAAGGCTTTGTAATAAATGAAATTAAAATAATTTGAACATAAAGTTGCTTTTTAAAATATTGCTTTTACATAAAATATGTTTCCTTCCTCTAAAATATAAAATAAATATATTTGAAGATACTTTAATGGCTAGTTGTCAGAATAAAAAAAAAAAAAACGGGTCCACAATGCCAGGGTCATCAATGAAAAATAAAACTACCGTTATTTGGCTCAAATCTTGTCATTGATTTTATTTTTATATTGTTGATTTAATTGTATCTAAAAGAAAATTGAATTTTTTTGCCTAATAACATTTGAAGGCTTTGCTTGCCTAATTATAAGTATCTGAACCATTGTTTGTCATTCTATTTTTTTATTTGCTGTTATATTCTTAATTGCTACTAATTAATAAGACATTGCCCTGTAATGTGTGGTATGACTTTTAGATATAATCAATATCATCAATATCAATAATAATAAACTGTTAGGCATTTAGATCTTGCATAAAGTAAAATACAATATATTTGCTGCATCGAGGGGATCATTTTAATAGCATAGAAATACAAAATCCATGAACATGAAGAAATTGTTTCAAATGCTTTTCACCTCCTTAGACTCTTAAGAAACTCAGTTGCACTCTTCAGATTTCTCTGTGCTCTGGTGAGGTTGACAACTGGATAGTAGCCTAAATCGGAGGTCCCCAGATTTTTAACAAAATTTAGTAAAATTGAAAAATATGTACATGCAGAATTGCATAAGTTTGTAAACAAACAAAAACCTAATACTGGCTATTTAAAATCATTTCATAAAAGAAAAATATATTTTAACTTCTAAAATGTAAAATGGATAAACAGGATATAATCTTAAACAAAGACTAGGCCTTCAAACTGAAAAGAGCCCTGGTGGCGTAGTGGTTTCCTCAGCAGTTCGAACCCACCAACCCCTCTGCAGGGAAAGATGTGGCAGTCCGCTTCCCTAAAGAATGTTATTGTTAGGTGCCCTCCAGTAGGTTCCGACTCATAGCAACCCTATGTACAACAGAACGAAACACTGCCCTGTCCTGCGTCATCCTCGCAACTGTTGTTAGGCTTGAGCCCATTGTTGCAGCCACTGTGTCAATCCATCTCACTGAGGGACTTCCTCTTTTTCAGTGACCGTCTAATTTACCAAGAAAGATGTCCTTCTCCAGCAACTGGCCGCTCCTGATAACATATCCAAAGTACGTGAGACAAAGTCTTGCCATCCTTGTTTATAAGTAGCATTCTGGCTGTACTTCTTCCAAGATAGATTTGCTCGTTCTTCTGGCGGTCTATGGTATATTCAATATTTTTCACCAATGCTATAACTCAAAGGCATCAATTCTTCTTCAATCTTCTTTATTCATTGTCCAGCTTTCACATGCATATGAGGTGATTGAAAACACCAGGGCTTGGGTCAGAGGCACCTTAGTCCTTAAAATGACATCTTTGCTTTTTAACACATTAAACAGGTCTTTTGCCGCATATTTGCCCAATGCAATACATCCTTTAACTTCTTGACTGCTGCTTCCATGGGCATTGATTGTGAAACCAAGTAGAATGAAATCCTTGAAAACATCAATCTTTTCTCCGTTTATCACAATGCTGCTTATTCGTCCAGTTGCGAGGATTAGTGTTTACTTTATGCTGAGGTGAAATCAATAATGAAGGCTGTAGTCTTTGATCTTCATCAATAAGTTCTTCAAGTCCTCTTCACTTTCTGCAAGCAAGGTTGTGTCACCTGCATATTACAGGTTGTTGATGGGTCTTCGTCCAATCCTGATAGCTCGTTCTTCTTCACATAGTTCATCTTCTTGGATTATTTGTTCAGGATACAGATTGAATAAGTATGGTGAAAGCATATAATCCTGATACACATCTTTCCTGACTTTAAACCATATAATGTCCCCTTGTTCTCTTCAAAGAACTGCCTCTTGATCTATGTACAGTTACCTCATGAGCACAATTAAGTGTTCTGGCATTCCCATTCTTTGCAATGTTAACCATAATTTGTTATGATCCACACAGTTGAATGCTTTTGTGTAGTTAATAAAACACAGGTAAACATTTTCTCATATTCTCTGCTCTCAGCCAAGATCCATCTGACATCAGCAATAGTATTTCTCATTCTCCATCCTCTTTTCAATCTGCTTTGAACTTCTGGTAGTTCCTGGTTGATGTACTACTGCAAAATCTTTTGAATGATCTTCAGCAACATTTTCCTTGTTTATGAAATTAATAATATTGTCCGATAATTTCTACATTGTTGGATCACTTTTCTTTGGAATGGGCACAAATATGGATCTCTTCCAGCCAGTTGGCCAGAAGCCTATCTTCCAAATTTCTTGACATGGTTGAGTGAGAACCTCCAGCACTGCATCTGTTTGTTGAAACATCTCAGTTGGAATTCTGTCAATTCCTGGAGCCTTGTTTTTCACCATTTCCTTCAGTGCAGCTTGGACTTCTTCCTTCAGTACCATCAGTTCTTGATCATATGCTACCACCTGAAATGGTTAAACGTCGACCAATTCTTTTGAGTCCAGTGACTCTGTGTATTCCTTTCATCTTCTTTTGATGTTCAATACTTTGCCCATAGACTCCTTCAAAATTGCAACTCAAGGCTTGAATCTTTTCTTCAGTTCTTTCAGCTTAAGAAATGCCTACTGTATTCTTCCTTTTTGATTTTCTAACTCCAGGTCTTTGCACATTACATTATAATTCTTTACTTTGTCTCCTCGAGCCGCCCTTTGAAATCTTCTGTTCAGCTCTTTTACTTCATCATTTCTTCTGTTCTCTTTAGCTACTGGATGTTCAAAAGTAAGTTTCAGAGTCTTTTCTGACATCTATTTTGGGCTTTTCTTTCTTTCCTGTCCTTTGTGTGTGTGTGTGTCAACTATTTCTTGAGTTTTTGCAATACAGGTCTCATACAATATTTGTCCTTTTGTGATTGACTTATTTCACTCAGCATAATTTCCTCCAGTTTCATCCATGTTATGAGATGCTTCACATATTCATCATCGTTCTTTATCGTTGCATAATACTTCATTGTGTGTATGTACCATAGTTTGTTTATCCATTCATCTGTTGGTGGGAATCTATCTTTTTGCTATTGTGAACAATGTTGCAATGAACGTGGGTATGCATATATCTGTTCTTGTGACAGCTCTTATTTCCCTGGGATATATTCCTAGGAGTGGGATTGCTGGATCATACGGTATTTCTATTTCTAGCTTTCTAAAGAAGCCCCATATCATTTTCCAAAATGGTTGTAACATTTTGCATTCCTACCAGCAGTGCCTGAGAGTTCTGATCTCCCCGCAGCCTCTCCAACATTTATTTCCAGTGTTTTTGATTCATGCCAGTAATGCCAGGGTGAGATGGTATCTCATTGTGGTTTTAATTTCTCTAATGGTTTGCATTTCTCTAATGGCTAGTGATCGTGAACATTTCCTCATGTGTCTGTTTGCCATGTGAATGTCTTCTTTAGTGAAGTGTCTGTTCATTTCCTTTGCCCATTTTTTAATCGGATTATTTGTCTTTTTGTTGTGGTGTTGGATTTTCTTGTAGATTTTAGAGAATAGACCTTTCTCTGACTTGCAATGTCCAAAATTTTTTTCCCAGTCTGTAGGTTCTCTTTTTACTCTTTTGGTGAAGTCTTTTAAAGAGCATAAGTGTTTGATTTTTGGAAGATGCCGGTTATCTAGCTTACCTTCTGGAGTTTGTGTGCTGTTGGTTATGGTTTGTATCCTGTTAAGGCCGTGTGTTAGGGCCTTTAGAATTGATCCTATTTTTCTTCTATGAACTTTACAGCTTTTGGCTTTATATTTAGGTCTTTGATCCATTTTGAATTAGTTTTTGTATATGATGTGATGTATGGGTCCTGTTTAATTTTTTTGCAGCTGGACGTCTAATTTTGCCAGCACAATTTGTTAAAAAGACCATCTTTGCCCCATTTGATGTACTTTGGGCCCTTGTCGAAGATCAAGTGACTGTAGGTGGATGGATTTACTTCTGGGTTCTCAATTCTGTTCCATTGGTCAATATATCTCTCATTGTACCAGTGCCAGGCTGTTTTGACTACCGTAGCTGTATAGTAGGTTC
>NW_004443939.1:28843386-28887654 GCF_000243295.1 Trichechus manatus latirostris | reverse complement strand
ATCCTTTTCATTTCAGTTGGGTCTGTTGTAATGTCCCCCATTTCATTTCTTTTTTGGGTTATTTGCATCTTCTCCCATTTTTCTTTTGTCCGTGTGGCCAGTGGTTTGTTGATTTTGCTGATCCTTTCAAAGAACCAGCTTTTGGTTTTGTTGATTCTTTCTATTGTTTTTCTATTCTCTATTTAATTTATTTCTGTTCTGATCTTTATTATTTCCTTTCTTCTGGTGGCTGTGGACATTTTTTGCTGTTCTCTTTCTATTTGTTGGAATTCTGTAGTTAATGCTTTGATTTTGTCCCTTTCTTCTTTTTTAATGTGTGTGTCTATTGCTATAAATTGTTTTCTGAGGACTGCTTTTGCTGTGTCCCAAAGGTTTTGGTATGATGTGTTTTTATTCTCGTTTGATTCTAGGAATTTTTTAATTCCATCTCTGATTTCTTCTATTACTCAGTGGTTAGTAAGCAGGGTGTTATTCAGTTTCCATGTAATTGATTTTTTTCCTTGCACTTTATGTTGTTAATCTATACATTGATAGCATTGTGGTCAGAGAAGATACTTTGTATTATCTCAGCATTTTGGACCTTGCTGAGGATTGCTCTGTGGCCTAAGATGTGGTCTATTCTGGAGAACGTTCCATGTGCATTGGAAAATAATGTGTACTTTGCAGCTGTAGGGTGGAGTGTTCTATATATGTCTATGAGGTCAAGTTGGCTGATTGTGCCTTTTAGGTCTTCTGTATCTTTTCTGAGTTTCTTTTTAGATGTTCTGTCCTTTACCAAGAGTGGTGTGTTAAATCTCCTACTATTATTTTAGAACTGTCAATTTCTCTTCTCAGTGTTGTTAGAGTTTGTTTTATGTATTCAGGAGTCCTATCATTGGGTGCGTAGATGTTTATTATGGTTATGTCTTCATGATGGATTATCCCCTTAATCATTATATAGTGTCCTTCTTTGTCTTTTATGGTGGATTTTGTTTTAAAATCTATTTTATCTGAGATTAATACTGCCATTCCTGCTCTTTTTTGGTAGTTGTTTGCTCCATATATTTTATTTCATCCTTTGATTTTTAATAAATTTATGTCTTTGTTTCTAAGGTATGTCTCTTTTAGACTGCATATTGATGGATCCTGTTTTTTTCATCCTTTCTGTCACTCTCTGTCTCTTTATGGATGTATTTAGGCCGTTATATTCAGTGTAATTATTGATACGTGTGAGTTTATTGCTGCCATTTTGTAGTGCTTTTTTTGTGGTGGTGACGTTTTCTTTGTTCCTCTTACTCTCCTGTGCTGAATTTTTTTGTTTGTGGACATTTTTTTCATTTCTTTTTTTTTTTTTTTTTGTAGGTTTTGTTTTTACTGAGACTTTATGTTTTTCCCCTTTATTTTGATGAGTAGGTTTGTTTACTTTCTCTGTGGTTACCTTAAAATTTACCCTTATCTTCCTAAGTTTGAAGCAGTCTGTTATTACTTGCCATTGTCTTTTCTTCATCTCCATCAGAAGGTTTTATACCTACACCGTTTATTCCCTCTTTTATTGTTCCGATGTTGTTGTCATTTACAAATTAACTTCTCTGATTCCCTGTTGTATTTCTTTGGGTTTTGGATACTCCTTGAGAGTCTTTCAGACTCCTTGAGAGTTCATTTCCTAGAGTCGTATCTGGCTGGTACAATCCTGCATCCTAGATTCAGCCTGTGATCTGATGTTTTTTGTTCTCAGATCTAAAGACTCCCTTTAATAATTCTTGTAAGTTTGGTTTGGTTTTTACATATTCCCTTAATTTCTGTTTATCTGGAAATATCCTAATTTCACCATCATATTTGAATGAGAGTTTTGAAGGATACATTTTTCCTGGCTGGCAATTTTTTTCTTTCAAGATTTTATATATGTCATCCCATTGCCTTCTTGCCTCCATGGTTTCTGCCATATAATCTGACCTTAGTCTTATTGTTTCATTTCTGTATGTGACTTTTTGTTTTTCTTGAGCTGCTCTCAGGATTCTTTGTCTGTCTTTGGTTTTGGCGAGTGTGATTATAATATGCATTGGTGATTGTCTTTTGGGGTTTATCCTATATGGCGTTGTTGAGCTTCTTGGATGTCCAGCTTTTTATCTTTTATGATATTGGGGAAATTTTCTGTCGGCAGCTCTTCAATGATCCTCTCTGTATTTTCTGTTTTCTCCCCCTGTTCTGGAACTCTGATCACTTGCAAATTTTTGCTTTTGTTTGTATCCCACACAATTCTCAGGATCTTTTCTTCTTCCTTTTTTTCTGATTTTTCCTCAAACAGAGTTGTATCCAAGTGTTTGTCTTCAAGTTCGCTGATCCTATCTTCCACCATTTCAAACCTGCTCCTCGGCCCTTCTATGACACTGTACATTTCTGAAATTTTGTTGTTTATCTTTTGGATTTCTAGCTGCTGTTTTTGTACAATTTCTAGTTGTGAATTTATTTTGGTTTTTGTTCCTGCATTATTTCCTTGAATTCTTCCTTTTTTTTTTTTTGTATTTTCCTTGAATTCTTCCTTTTTTTTTTCTGTATTTTCCTTGAATTCGTCTGCCTTTTCCATGAATTTGTCTATCTTTTCCTCATTTTTTTCTGCTTTTTGCTTCAACTCTTGGATAGCTCTGAATATTAGAGATTTGAATTTCCTATCAGGTAGTTCTAGTGTCTTTTCTTCTACTGGAAACTTATCTGGTGTTTTAATTTATATGCCTATTGCAACCATCCTGTCTGGTTTTTGTAAATGTTTTGATATTGTCTGCTGTCTTCGGGGCATTCAGTAGTCATTTTCCCCATTTATTGATTGCAGATTTGTTTCATCCTGCTTTTTTGTTTTATTTGGTTATGTCTGAGCAGGCGAGCTGTTTGTTCTTTGTTTTTTTGCTTGTCTGTGGGCACAGTACTTTTCACTCCCTTCTCCAAGTGGCAGGGTCAGTAGCTCAGATATGGTATAGCAGGGCAGGTCCAGCTGAAGAGGAGTTGCTGCGATAGGTTGTTTGTGACACATACTAGGGCCAAAAAGGTGGGCTGTTAATCACTGCAAGGCAGGTTTCTGTAGGCGCTGCCTGTGCTGCTTAGGGGTGTGATGCTCAGTGCAAGGTGGAGGTACACAGGATGGAGAGGAGAGATTGTGATGTGTGGAGCTAAGATGGGTATGGGAAAGAGAAGAGAGAGGAGAGAGGAAGAGGAACCAAAAACATACAAAAGAACAAAAAAGAGTGTTATGGGAGCTTGCCGTTGTAGTGTAGAGATTAGAGACTGAGAAATGGAGAGAAACAAAAACTAAAAGAAGAAGGAATAAAAAAGAAAAGAAAAAATGAATAAATAAAAATTAGAAAGAAAATAGAAAGGCAAATCCCCCAGGGAGCAAACTGGTGAAGGTGCGAGGTCTGGGGAAGTTGCTCTCAGGCCGTGAAGTACAGCCTGGAAAAAGGGGTAGAGGTGTCACTCAGCACCAGGTATTCAGGAGACAGGAAGAGAAGGTAAGTATAGAGAGATGAGAGACTGAATAATTAAGAAAGACAAAAAGGGAAAAAGAGAGAAAAGAAAAGAAAACAAACAAATAAAAAAAAAACAAGAAACCCTCCAAAAAAAAAAAAACAAGAAAAAAAGAAATTCCATCAGGGATCCCTCTGTGCGTCTGTGCAAACTGAGGGGGTAGGTCCCAAGCTGCACAGTACTGCCTGGCTAGAATGGGCTCCCAATTTTAGAAAAGAAAAAGAAAACAAGTGAAGAAACAATTCAAAACAAACAAACAAACAAACAAAAAGCCCCGGGATCCCACCAGTGAGGCACCACAGGCTGGGAAGAAGTCCCACAATTGAGTGGTGCTTCACAGTCTCTCAGGAAGAAACAAAGATGGCGTAAAGGGCCAGGTATTTGAGAGAAAGGAGAGAGAGGTGGTGAGAGGTATGGAAGAAATCAAAAGAAGCAGAAAAAAGCAACATCAGCAGCCAACAAATGCACTCAGGGAACTGGCCAGTGTGGGCAGGTGGAATCCAAGCAGCACTGGGGTAAAGCTAGTGCTTCCCAGCTAAGAGACTGTGGCCGCAGGAAGCAGAAGAGGTTGAGTGGGGGTGAAGAAGGGTGAGGGGTGGGAAAGTATATATTTCTGGTTACCGGTTGTTCTGTCTCCTGCTGGAAGCTTCAAGAAGCTGTTTTCCCGTACCCGCTGTTGGCCAATCTCTGATAGGAGCCCAAGATGGCAGATCTGTGCTGCGGTAGCTGATAGGGGACCTTTGCATGTATCTATCCTCACAATCTGTTCTCTGTCAGTTTCTTATTCCATTCAGCGCTTGGCTGAGTTCTTTGTCTCTTCATTTGATGCTTAGGGTTTCAGGATTGACATTTTCCCTGTTTGGCTTAGTTTTTTGGATCTTTGCTGTGGACGGATGGTGTGGTGCTTCTGTCTATAGTGCCATGTTGCCCGCTCTTTCTTGTCTTTTCAATGACATTTTTCTTTTTTAATGTATGATGTCTTTGATGTCATTCCACAACTCATCTGGCCTTCAGTCATTAGTGTTCAGTGTGCTATATCTATTCTTACAGCCTTGGAAACCCTTTGAGACAGTTCTACTCTGTCCTATCAGGTTCCTATGAGTTGCAATCTACTCAACAGCAATGGTTTTTTTTTTTTTTTTCTTTGAACTGAATGCATAGAATTTTCGGAGAAATTCACACTACTGATGGCGCAGTGGTTAAGCATTTGGCTACTAACCAAAAGGCTGGCAGTTCAAATCCACCAGCCATTCCTTGGAAACCCTATGAAGTAGTTCTACTCTGTCCTATAGGGTGACTATGAGTCAGAAATGACTCGATGGCAAGAGGTTTTTTTAGATTCAGATACATATAACAGATACCAACCACTCTAGTACACACACACACACACACACACACACACACACACACACACACACACGCTAGAGGTGTTTTAACATAATAGAAATGCATTTCTATTGCATGTAAATGTTGCTTGAAAGTAGGTGGTCTAGGTTAGGTGTGGAGAATCCACGGTTATCAGTTACTCAGGTTTCTTCTACCTTGCTGTGCTATCATTTTGAGATTAAAAGTGGTTACTTGAACATCAAACATCACATCTGCATTCCACATAAAGAGAAAGTTTACCCTTTCTCTTCAATACTTCTACACTCACCACATTAACCAAAACTTAGTTACATGACCCAATCTGCTGTATGAAGGATTAAGAAATGCAATCTTCTTGATGGGTGGAAAAGCGCAAAAATAAAAACTGGGGTTCCATTACTAAGGAATAAAGAGAGACTGGTGTTGAGGGTTTTTTTCTCTATTTTGCTGCTGATACAAACTTATCATTGAACAATTCTGGGCCAAGAAGTTTTGGAGACTCTGACTTAAATGTTATTCAGTGAGGCTAATTTCAGGTAGTATTGCTTATTGAGAACAATGTTAGACTAGAAATAAGGAGTTCCAAGAGAATTTGAGCATTTTAAATAACATTTATTAGCTCTCAGATTCCTTATTTATAACATGAAAACAATGTTAATTTTGTGCTACTTTTTACAAAATCTATACAGCAAGCTTCTCTTTTTTTCTCCAGAAAGCAGAAGACTAAAGATTGTAGATGAGAGTGAGAAGCTGTAGGTCAGTAATCATTTCTTTATTAGTAATAAATTAAACAACACATTCACTTTAATGTAGTTCCAGGAGCAGTTGTTAGAATTCAGCATGGGCTTATAGTCTCTTCAATGAGAAGGGAACCCCAGAAACCTATTGGAAAGATATAATTTTTCGCAATTAACTGCAAATATATAAATAACTGTTTCGCAGATTTAAATTTGAGTTAGGTTCATTTTGAGAAAGGGCCTAAGTTTTCTTTCATTTTTATTTTAATTCAAATGGTTTGTACTTCTCAGTACAAATGTCATCACTTTTGTACTTTTTCTATGTTGGATTGCCAACAGAGGTTGTATAAATTTCCCCTAAGGATCATCACTTCCTAGAAAGGAGATTGGAAGACTTTTGGCATACAGAATAAAAGCTGAAGACAAAAATGTGATACTCAGTATTAATATAAACCCTCTGATCATAAGAGACGTTGATTATTTGGAATAGAATCAATAGAGCGTAACATTTCACAGTATTGTTTTCCCTTGGCTATAATGATGTTGTTTTAAATAATGTCATTTTGTAATGTAACATTATAGTGTTTTCAGATTTTAATTTCACTTCTGTAATTAACAATCATCTAGCTTAATGCTCTGAGTTACTATTAATTTTCTGATACTAATATTATTGTAAGTTATTCCATATTTAGGGAAACAATAAAATAACTGTTCTAGTGCTGTACTAGGTGTTATTTTTAGTTCTTAAAAGTGCATAACTCTATATTTTTATAGTATTATTTAATATTTATTTATCAATATTCATCAAACATATGAAATGATTGAAAGCATTAACTATTAAAGACACTATATGGTGTTATTGAATACATGACTATAATATTGAAGGAATCCTGGTGACATAGTGGTTAAAGCAGTTGGCTGCTAACCAAAGAGTTAGCAGTTTGAACCCACCAGCTGTTCCATGAGAGAAAGATGTGGCAGTCTGCCTCTGTAAAGATTTACAGGCTTGGAAACTTTATGGGGGCAGTTCTACTCTCTCCTATAATTTTGCTATGAGTTGAAATCAACTTGACAACAGTAGGTTTGGTTTGGTTTTGAGTTATAATATTGTAGGTAATTTCAAAGTTGCATATTTTATTCATATAGTAATGTATAAACTAGGATATTTGGGATTTATTCTATGTATTAATTTATTCTATATTATGTTGTTTCTTAAATATTTTAGAGGTGTTTGAAAATGACAATTAAAAGACTTTAATCTGTGGGCATATACCTAACTTTTTATCCAAAATAAATATGAGATATAATCTTGTGAAGGGCTAATAGAAATGATGCAATCTTAATAATTCAGTCAAAAGTAAAGGACTTTGGTTATAGCTGCTGTTTTTCTGTTTGTTCTTCTCCATGCCCCTGTAAGTGCAAAGTTGAAGTACAAAACCTAAAATCTAATTCTGGTTAGGGTTCGAATTCAAAGAAGTTGGACAAAAGTATTACCTTGTCATCTCCCAAATTTTGTTCGTCTGTAAAATGGACAAAAATACAATCAGTTCTCATTATTTACAGATTCCTTATTTGTAATCAATACTCATGGTACTTTTGTGGTCATTTGTGGACATGCAGAGAGTGGCAAACAAGTTTAAATCACCTGAAACATATGTTCCCAGCTGAGGTTGAAGAATGTGATGCTTTGCCTTCTTAGATCAGTCCTCATACTGTAAACAGGTGTCCTTTTCAGGTTTTAGTTCCACGTTTTTCACATTTTTGTGGTTTCAGTTGATGATTTTGCTGTTTAAAATAGCCCCCAAGCATAAGCTTTAATGACAACTGATCGTGTCCATAGGAAACACCATTTGGATCTTCAACTCATCATGCTGCATTTTTTCTTCTACTTGCTGTGGTGCTAACTTGAAGACTTCTTCCTGGGAGCATTCAAAGCCATAGAAGTCACCAACACTGCCAGTTGCAGGCAATATATCCCTTCTGGTTGTGATATCTTCCTTCTCTCTAGACATGTTTCCAGATCCTTCAAAACGATGAGACCCCAGTCCCTTCCTTGGAACTTTTTATACTTGGATGTCCTACTTTTTTCATCCAGTCTATATGTTGTTCCTCTGGTTTTGATCTTCCATCTTGTTCACAATCAGGCTAGGGAAACTTCCTTTTAATATTCACTTCCATAGAGATCCATAGTCACCTATACCAAAAATGTTTTTCATCTAATTCTGCTTACCATGTTCTCCTAGGCTATTACTAAATGCTGTTACTGAAGGCTCTAGATCTCTATCAGGCAGAGTTGTACAATTTTGTGAATGAGCCTTTACATAATGTCCTAACCAAATTCTCTTAGTCATTTTTGGCTCCATCAGGATGACTGAAAAATCTTAGGGTAATGTCTTTGAGTGGAGCAGGTTGTGAAATTCTGTACCTTATGGGATAGAACATATGCATTAAAAGTTAAGGTTTACAGTAACTAGAAGATATGAAAGTAGAGCCATTCAGGGGACATAGTCATTCTTCTTGGCCTCAGCAGGCTTCACACTGAAAGGGTAACTTGACCACTTGGGATAGTGGCTGTGGACCATCCAATAAGTTATTTATTCAACAAATATTTATTGAGCACCTACAATGTGATAGTGTTCTAGGAATTGTGAATACAGAGCTGAAAAAAGACAAAGTTCTTGACCTTATAGAAATCATAATCTGTCAAGAGAGTCATATATAAAGCTTGTAAGCATATAAATAAGATAAACCCAACTGACTTTGGAATACATGATCTTAGAGGGCTTTCTTAAGGAGGAGACAGTTGAGCTGGAAGTTGGTTATGAGAAGGAGGTAGTCACATGAAGATCTTGAGAAAGATCATTCCAGGAAGACAGAGACACATGGGCAAGATTGCTGATACAGGAACAAGTTGAGTGTTTTCATGGTGGTTGGAGATTAGCAAATGAGGGGAAGAAGGATAAGAAGTGAGCTTGAAGAGATAGCCAGCTCTTACGAGAAATTTGGGGTTTATTCTAATTTCAATGGGAAAACATTGGAGGATTTCAAATAGACGATTGATAAGATCAGAATCACATTTCGCTATTTCAAACTTAGTTATGACAGTTTTTCCACAGATGTAATTGCAGTGAGTGGCTGCATTTTTCTGCATCCTTTGGTGACACAATGGCCTCCATCAAAATACTTAAGCAGCTAGGGTCATCCAGACATCTTCTGTGTTATTTGCAGAGGTAGATCCTTGACTCCAGAATCAGGATTTCACATTTACTTTGACTTCCCTGAATAAAACTTGTTGCCGTGGAGTCAATTCTGATTCATAGTGATCCTATAGGACAGGGTAGGACTGCGCCATAGGGCTTCCACGGAGTGGCTGGTGGATTCGAACTGGCAACCTTTTGGTTAGCAGACAAATGCTTAACCACTGTGGTACAAAAGCTATATATTTGGAATCTACTATATGTACCTGCATTTATAGAAAAAAATGAGAAATTGGTGGAGTTCCTACCATAAAACTGAGTAGAAAAACATAAGAACAGCAAATAAAACAACATTTTTTGCTGGTATAAGTTTTTATAGTCAAGTATTAGCAGTTTTGCTCTTTTTTCTGTCAATAAAAGCAATACAGACACCTTGTCAGTACAAATTAGTCTTTTATCCCATAGCATTGTATTTTGTAAGAGAGTTGGAATAGCTATAAAATTCTTTATGTCCATTTTTGAAAATTTATAATACATAGAAAAGTGTCCAATGCTTCAATTCTGGCAGGTATTGCTGGATTAGTGGGTATCCTGAAAATCTTCCTGATACAAAATCTCTAGAAATGCTGGTTAAATTATGACATTTTCTTAAGTGTAGATCTGAATTCTTATGAAAATAAATAAAATTCCCAAAGGCCAAACACCAAGAAAAATTTTGAAAGCAAATGATCTTATCGTTGATACTATGGCTAGAGTAATCTTGCCAGTCAAGAAGCTAGGGTTTTATTAGGCACAAGGAACAGAAATAAGATTTTGGCTTAAGCAATTTGAGGAGTTGAAGAGACTCAGACATAAATTCCAGGTTCTTTAATAACTCCAAACCACAAAAACCAAACCCATTGCCATAGAGTCGATTCCGACTCATAGTGACCCTATAGGACAGAGTAGAACTGCCCCATAGGGTTTCCAAGGAGCAGCTGGTGGGTTTGAACTGCCAACATTTCGGTTAGCAGCCGAGCTCTTAACCACTACACTGCTAGAGCTCCCTAATAACTCCACCTTTAGTGAAAGAGTGTTTAGAAAATTAAGCTTCCCTCTAAAAGAAGATAAGACGGTAATTTGCTTTAGCTCTTGCTCAGAACAGGAAATGCATATTTCCTTTGTAAATTCATAATATCAAACCTGCCCTCACAAGGGTTTGGAGTTTGAATTTTCCAAGCATACACACACGTAAAGGCAAACACATCCGCCAATGTTAAGAAATTACCATAAAGCAGTAGGTAGTGCTTGGGGCTGCTGCAAAAGAACTCTTTAAAATGTTAAAAAGCAAAGATGTCACTTTGAGGACTAACGTGCCCCTGACCCAAGCCATGGTGTTTTCAATCATCCCATATGCATGCAAAAGCTGGGCAATGAATAAGGAAGACTGAAGAAAAATTGCTGCCTTTGAATTATGGTGTTGGTGAAGAATATTAAATGTACCATGGACTGCCAGCAGAATGAACAAATCTGTCTTGGAAGAAGTACAGCCAGAATGCTCATTAGAGGCAAGGATGGTGAGACTTTGTCTCACATACTTTGGACATATTATCAGGAGGACCAGTCCCTGGAGAAGGACATCATGTTTGGTAAAGTAGAGGGTCAGAGAAAAAGAGGAAGACTTTCAACAAGACGGGTTGATACAGTGGCTGCAACAATGGGCTCAAGCATAACAATGATTGTGAGGATGGTACAGGACTGGGCAGTGTTTCGTTCTGTTGTACACAGGGTCACTATGAGTCAGAATCTTCTCGAAGGCACCTAACAAGAACAATAGTGCTTAGGGATATATGATAGAAGGAATGTCTCACCGGATGCCAACAGATAAAGCCCAAAGAAAATGAATTAACATTTCAAACTTATATCTGATGCACATACAGAGGGTGATTTTTAGAAAGGAAGAATAGTTAGAGTGAAACAGAGGGACTGTTAGAGTGAAAGAAAAGAGAGGAAGGAAGGAAAGAAGAGAAGTGGAAGAGATGCAGGGAGGAAGAGAGGCAGGGATGCAGGAAGGAGCAAGAAAGGAAAGTAAATTAAGTAATTTACAGCCAACATCTCATAGTAATGTTGGAGAAATCCAAAAACAGTGATAAGGTAGACAATGATAAGCAGAGCCTTATTAAGAAAAATTTTGACGTTTAACAAAATTTAAATTACTCGTATAACCTTTATCATGGATCACTTTATCTAAATATAGCACCCCCTAAATTTTCCCTTTCCCTTACTTGACTTTATTTTTCTACATAGCATTTGTAATCAACATATATATTATTCAAATATAAATCTATTCATTGCCTTTTGAAACCACTAGACTGGAGAGGCAGGGCCAAGATGGCAGAGTAGTCAGATGCTTCCGGTGGTCCCTCTTACAACAAAGACAAGAAAAAACAAGTGAATCGATTATATACGACAATCTAGGAGACCTGAATATCAACGGCAAAGTTGAGGAATCAGACTGAGTGACAGGAGGACAGAGAGATGGTTCAGAAGCAGTGAGGAGTTGCCAGACCTTACCCAGCAGAAGGCAGAGCCCTTCAGGCCAGATCAGTTTGTGGTGTGCAGTGAAGCAAGCAGCAGTGCTCGTGAGGCATTTTCCACATTAGGAGAGACTCATCGGCAGAGAGTCTACTTGGCCTTCCAGAACCAGTGAGAAGCAGCCCTCAATCAGTGAAAGATAAGTACTTGCATCTGGCCTACCGCACAGATAAAAAACACCCCCCTTTGGGAAAAACCTCTTTCCTGTTTACCTCCCTGATCCTTGCTCTGCACCAGGTCTGGGACGGCGTCAACGATTGCCAAGTTCCTTGGGCCAGAAGTAGGACCTGTCACACACCTTGAGCTATTTTCCTGGCTTTGGAGAGTGAACAAATTAACAAACAGGAAAAAAAATAATCTGCTGTCTCCCCTAAGCCAGAAACTCAGGGTAGGCACAGATCCTTTGCCTAGGCAAAGGCATAAGGGGTCCATGGACTTTTAGTGCTTTTCCCCCTGCAGAGACTTGTGTGGGCCCATTTCAACAGTGCAGGCCCTTATTACCAGAGTACAACAGGGTATATACCTGAAGTCTAACTTCAACTGTTTCAGCTGTGAAGTGGCAGGTTTGTGACATTTGACACTGCTCTGCCCATTACGCACGGTCTTTACCTACCCACATCAGGGGCCTGAGGACTGGTGGCTCCACTCACACCACCTAGCCACCTGTGACAGGGGCCCAAGAATAAGTGGTGTCCCCTAGTCCTTACAGCCAACAGCACTGGGTGCTCACAGTTCAGCTGCAAAACCCAGCCACCTATGCACTCTAGGGAACAGGGACACACTTTCCTTCCAGACACTCGGTGGTGACCATTGGCCCCCTGCCTTGCTCAGCATGTGACCCCCTGCTGCAGCTGGATGCCTGTGCCTATACCAATCACCCATGCCTGTCTAGAACTGTAGGTGACAGCCTGCACCACACACTTGGTGGCCGACTACCTGGACACCTGAGCTGAATCCATACATGAGGAGTGGGTGGACTACTGGGCTCACATACTTAGTGGCAGTTCTGGCCACCTGGGGCAAGACATTGGGGCTTCAGGGGGCCAGTGATCAGGCTAGCTCACACGAGCAGCCTATTTGGGCATAACAAAATAAAACTAGAAGCTAGGACACAGTAAGCAAACATAAAACAAATATAATAACTTACTGATTGCTATGAGACAACAGTCAATATCATATTACATAAAGATGCAGACCATGATGGCTTCAGCAAGCTCCCAAAATAAAGAATCAAATTTTTGGAGGAAGAGAATTTCTTGGAATTACCAGAGGCAGAATGCAGAAGATTAATATACATAACTCTTCAAGACATCAGAAGGAAATCAGGCAAAACGCAGACCAAGCAATACAGGAGCTTAAGAAGATTAAAGAAGAGCATAATGACAAATTTAACAGGCTGCAAAATCCATAGAGAGACAGCAATCAGAAATCCAGAAGATTAACAATAAAATTTCAGAATTAGACAACTCAATAGGAGCAGAATTGAGGCAATGGAAGTCAGAATAAGTGAGATTGAAGATAAAGCACTTGACACCAACTTATTTGAGGAAAAATCAGATAAAAGGGTTTAAAAAAACGGAGAAACTCTAAGAATTATGTGGGACTCTATCAAGTGGAATAACCTGAGTGACTGGAGTACCAGAACAGGGGGCAATAATAGAAAATAAAGAGAATTGTTGAAGATCTGTTGGCAGAAAACTTCCCTGATATCATGAAAGATGAGAAGATATCTATCCAAGATGCTCATCAAACTCCACATAAGGTTGATCCCAAAATGAAACCGATAGACTGTCAGCTTCATGAATATCAGTTTATCAGTTCACTCTTGTTTCCACAGCACATGGCATAGAATATGCTCACAATAAAAATGTGTTGGAGATATATATATATATATATATATATATATACACACACACACACAGTGTGGTGGATCGCTTTTATGTGGCCTTTCTCATCATGAACTTCTAACTTCCATCCAAGCAATTGAGCAAGACTGTGCAAATAGAGTAATTGTGGCCCATCAGAGGGATTGGTCAGTTTTGCCATCCTTCTGGGCTTGAAACGAGCCACCCAGAGGCAGGAGAGAGAGGATCCCACCATCACCAAGTAAGAACAACCGGGAGCAGAGAGTGTGAATTTGGACCTGGGATCCCTGTGTTGAGAAGCTCCTAGAAACAGAAGACCAAGAGAGCGAGCGAGAGAGAGAGATGTAACCCTGAAGAGAAGCAATAGCAGGAAAGACCTGCAGGAGGCCAAGCAATGGGCTTCCTGGCCCACGGAGCAAGAAAGCTGAGTGCCTGGGGTGCCTCTGGGGACTTATTGGCAGGTGCTAGAAGAGCTCTGTAACACTTGCCTGAGCAGGGCAGAGGTCTAGGTCGAGAGAGAGGTGTGCCTGCGAGCACAGCTGAAAAAAGGCTGTCCTGCTGAAAGAACTGTATCTTGAGTGTTCCTGAGCCTGAACTATAACCTGTTACTTCCTTAATAAACCCCATAACCATGAATATTGTCTGTGAGTTCTGTGTGGCTATTGCAATGAATTATCAAACCCAGCAGAGAAGTAGAGAGTACTGTGGGAGGGATGATTGGTGTCAGAATTGGTAAAGATGGCAGAGAGAGGAGGCATGTCTGATCTCTCCCTCATAGGAATCAGCCTTGGGCTGTTGATCTTAATTCTCCTTTCCCCTTGGGAAGTTAGAGGAGGTCAGACACTGCCCCCAAGCAGTTTTTACAATATCTCACATACTTATGTAGACATATACTTACACATATAAGTAATATATTTATACATATAATATATTAAAAAAAAAAATTGCCACCAAGTTGGTTCCAGTTCGTAGGAATCATATAGGACAGAGTAGAACTGCCCTATAGCGTTTCCAAGGAGTGGCTGGTTAATTCGAACTGCCGACCTTTTAGTTAGCAGCCACTCAACCACTATGCCACTATGGCTCCATATAATATATAGCTATATAATATATATTGAAAAATATGCTTTATATAATAGTATATAACATATAATACTCATATTCTGTGCAATATTCTATGTCTAACATAGGTAATATAAATATTTTTAATTTAGCATTTTATGATATGACAAAAAATGGAAACAACATAATTGTCCACAAATAGGCATTAAAGCACTTTGATCACGCTACTATACTGCATAATATGCATCCATATATACTGACATGAAGAGATGTGAGCGATATATTAAGTGGAAACAGCAAGTCACAGAAAAAATATATATGTAGCGCATGATGTTGTTTACGTAAAATATGATCTCGTTTAAATAGAATGTTTTAGAAAAAATGAAGATTTGTAAATGTAAAGGAAAAGTGTCAGAAGGCTCACGTCAGAATGCTAAAGTAATAATTTCTGGACAAGAGGGTAAAATGAATCAGGAGAAGCTGAACAGGAAGAGCTCCACTTATATTCTGTATATTTCTGAATTATTTACAATAAAATAAAATCTCAACAATACAGGGGTGTATATCTATAGAAAGGATTATTTCTGAAATTAAAAAAATATTTTTTAATTCATTTTAGTATCTCTGACATTTTAGCTAGTATACAGTGTGATGTTTTAGTAGATTTAACTGGAATTAAAGTTAACTACCATCTGATTATGTAACTAAGAAACCAATTTTCTCCATAAGCAACTAGCTGCTATTAACTTCGATAGCAGTCATGCCACATATAATTTTACTTCTTGACAGAGAAACATAGGCTATGTTTCTATTATCTATCTATGTACCTATCTAGTCCCTGGGTGGCACAAATGATTAAGTGCTCAACTACTAGCCAAAAGGTTGGCAGTTCAAACCCATCCAATGATACCTCTGAAGGTAGGCCTGGCAATGTGTTTCTGAAAGGTCACAACCTTGAAAACCCTATGGAGCTGTTCTATTCTGCAAACATGGGTCACCAGAAGTCAAAATCAACTAGACAGTAGCTAACAACAGTTACATATCTATCTAACCAACTTATTTGTTAGCAATGTTTTTCAAATTATAGAAATACCTGCCTTCAAATCACCTGTGGTTCTTTTTAAAATAGATTCAGAAGAAGGATTTCTGAGGAAGGAGCCTGTAATCTACATTTTATACATGTTTCCTAGGTATCTATCTTCTTAAACTCTGAGAACTATTATTTTATTGAAAGGATATAAAAATTTGAATCAAAATTAAGGAAATGTAAAAATTTCAGACCAACTGGAGCTTCCTTTCAGGTAGTTCAATGAACTGTATATCTTTAACTAAATACCTATTACTAACACAATATCCCAGCTAAACCAAAAACCAAACCCATTGCCGTCAAGTCAATTCCAACTCATAGCGACTCTATAGGACAAAGTAGAACTGCCCCACAGAGTTTCCCAGGAGCACCTGGTGGATTCAAACTGCCAACGTTTTAATTACCAGCCGTAGCTCTTAACCACTACACCACCAGGGTTTCCACAAAATATCCCAGTCTTTAGTAAATCTTCAGGACTAAGTCTCCATCACTCTCTTTCCTCATTCCTGTCACATTGGTGCTGAGACTCCAGGATCCCAACTGTGAAGGCCTTACTACTGGCTCTGCCAGGAGCGCATGGCCTCAACTCTGAGCCCTTAGAAGATGAGAAGTCTTTCTCTTAAAGGCTTGGGGTCCTCACGAATGAAAAGCCCCAACATTAATCTTCATTTTCTTCCTCTAGAAGTCATTCTTGTTTAAGTCCTTAGTACTATCATTTTTTTTAAACCTGACATTTTGTTCTAACCTATACTATCTTCCATCCAGCCCTCATATAATCATTTTTTCTCTCTCCTGATAGACAAAGTTAAGAAAAACAAAGAAATAAGAAGTGTCTATTCCTTTGATTTGTTTGTATTTTATCCATCTCTGTGCTATATTCCTCAAAGAAAAAGAAAAAAAAAAAAGAATTACTATTTTAACCTATATTAACCTCTTCTCTTTATGAACAGATTACTTAAAACAGATATTTATGGAGTGCTGTAATATACCAGGCTCTGTGCTAGGTGCTGGGTATATGAGTGAATAAACAGTTCAAAGCTCTGCCCTCCGGGAGCTGCCATTCTTGGGAAGAAGAAATGAATATCATTTGCCCCCTTCCATCTCACCTCAAGGCAGTTTCTCAGGAATAGTTTCTCCTCCATTGCTTATTTCTCCTATACTTATTGGAGACATAAGCTGTTTTTCCCACACTAAAAAAAAAAAAAGAGAAAGAAAAAAAGCGCACATTACACAGCATGGTTCTCTGTTTTAAAAGGTGTTTTTTAAAATTCTTTCCCCATTCTATACACCCCTCTCTCTCTTTTTTTTTTTTTTTTTAATATGTTGTTTTCAGTTGCTGTTGGGTTGGCTTCAAATCATGGTGACCTTACGATTAACAGAACTGAAACTTTGCCCAGCCCTGTGCCGTCTTCATGATCATTGTTATGTTTGAGCCCACTGTTGAGGCTACTGTGTACTGCCTTCCAACCTAGACGGCTCATCTTCCAGCACTATATCAGACAATATTCTGTTGTGACCCATAGGATTTTCTTTTTTTTATTGTTGTAATTAAATGGAAGTCACATTTCAAGTTAATCTCCCATACAAAATTTTTATACATACGTTTTTATGAGACCCTAATTGCTCACCTCATTCTGTGACAGCACACTCCTCCTTTCCGCCCCTGATTTCCCATGACCATTCAACCAGCTCCTAACTCTCTGTGCCTTCGCATCTCACCTCTGGACAGAAGCTGCCTCTTTGGTCTCTTGTATCTACTTGGCTAAGAGGCACACTCTTCATGAGTATCACTTTATGTCCCACAGTCCAGTCCAATCCCTGTCTGAAGAGCTGGCCTTGGAAATTGTTTTAGTTCTGGGCTGATAGAGAGTCCAGGGGCCATGCCTTCCAGGGCGCCTCCAGTCTTAGTCAGACCATTAAGTCTGGTCTTCTTACTAGAACTTGAGTTCTGCTTGCCATCCTTCTACTGCTCCAGCAGGGACCCTCTGTTGTGTTCCCTGTCAGGACGTTCATTGGTGGTAGCCGGGCACCATCTAGTTCTTCTGGTCTCAGGCTGATGAAGTCTCTCATTTATGTGGCCCATTCTGTCTCTTAGGCTAATACTCTCCTTGTGTCTTTAGTGTTCTTCATTCTCCTTTACTCCAAGTGGTTTGGATCAACTGATGCATCTTAGATGGCCACTTGCAAACTTTTAAGACCCCAGACACCACTCACCAAGGTAGGATGCAAAATATTTTCTTAATAAGCTTTGTTATGCCGGTTGACCTAGATGTCCCCTGAATGCATGGTCCCCAGACCCCCCACCCTTGCTACTCTGTCTCTCGAAGTATTTGATTGCATTCAGGAAACTTCGTAGCTTTGGTTTAGTCCAGTTGTGCTAACTTCCCCTGTAGTGTGTGCTGTCCTTCCCTTTGCCTAAGATGATTCTTCTCTACTATCTAGTTAGTGAATAACCCTCAATCTCCCTCCCTACCCCTGTAACCATTAAAGAATGTTTTCTTCTGTGTTTAAACCTTTTCTTGTGTTCTTGTAATAGTGGTCTTATACAGTATTTGTCCTTACCCATAGGATTTTCATTGGCTAATTTTCAGAAGTAGATTGCCAGGCCTTTCTTCCTTGTCTATTTTAGTCTGGAAGCTTAGCTGAAACTTGTCTACCATAGGTAACCATGGTTGTATTTGCAGTACTGGTGGCATAGATTCTAATGTTGTAGCAACACACAAGACACTACAATAAGACAAAATGAAAGGCAGATGCTGGTTTTTATATATTTATATACATATATATTAAAATATATATTTAACATCTATGCTTCTAAATAAATATATATTATAATTAGTTTTGAACAGTAATTGACTTCTCTGTTTATTACAATAATCTTCTCATTAGCCATCCCTTTGCTTGGGAAGCTCACTTCCCACTCTGTTGCAGAAATAGATCCTTCTAGTAATTTCAATCTCAACTTAAATAAGAGAACTTCTGGTTGGTCTAATATAGACTGTCACCATTTGCTGTTTATCACGTCATCATATTTTAATTATCTGTATAGTACTGACTAGTTTCAGAAATTCCATTTATTTTTTTATGTATGTATGCATATTGTTAAAAATAAAATTTACACAAGATTAAATTTGTGTACAAACTCATAAGCTTTATTTGTAATTCATGAATTAGAGAGCAAGTGGTCTGGAAGCCAGACAAGAGCTCTGAAGAGTAGTACCAAGCAGAAGGGTTTTAAAGGCACAGAAGCCTAGAAACAAGGAAGCTATTTTTCCTTCTTTGGGATTAAGCTCAGAAGGCAAGTCCTAACTGCTAGCTTGGGTTTCAGTTTCTGGGAAGAATCAAGCATTAACAAGAAACAGAAACTTGGTTAATTTTTAGTCTGCTGAAGTAGGGCTTAGCACGAGTGACTCTTCCCTGGGTCCAGTATAGTCAGGTTAACAATATGTATGAATTGTGTGCTTGTTTCTAATTTATTTTTTAACTTAAAAATTATTTGATTTAAATTTAAATGTTCAATTATGATTCAAGCATCATGAGAGCAAAGACTGTGCCTCTTTTAGTCACGGTTGTATTCTCAGTGCCAGAGCCTTTATAAACGTCTATTTAATTAGATTGATCATAAAGTAAGAAGGTATGAAGAAAAAGGGTAAAAAAAATCCCAGATAATTGTATCAACTCTTCACTTCACTTTGCTTGTGTAGACAGCACAAGATGATTTTTTTTTTAAAGGCATAATAGCTATTTTACAATTCTCTTGAAAATAAATCTGAAGATGAAGAAAAATAGAGGCCACAGTCAAGGTAATGGGTCATGTCATGATTTAAGCATTTTTAATAGACTTTATCGAATGTTATCCACCCTGTGATGGTTTTTATCCCTCTTTATAGTCTGAAAATACATATGATATTACCATGGAGTAAGAAAAGGTTTAAATTGTTGAGCTAAAGGCTAGCTTGTTGTTCTGTGATTTTCCTTATTTTATCACAATGACACAACATAAAGTTCAGAGCATGTAATTGGGTGAGAAGAAGTAAGTCTTCCAAATAATCTGGCAGGAGTATCTTTTAACTTAATTCACCTGTCAGGCTAGGCAATGGTGAGTGAACCTATTATTGGTAGTCCTGTACCGTAGTTATTTCCAGACTCTTACTCCCTTACTGTCTACATAAATAAAGTCACAAAATCAGTCTCCACTCTCAGTGTCCTTGGCATTGTTTTTGATATTTTTGGAAAAAACTCTCTATCACAACAAAGCGGTATGTCATATACGTCCCCTTGCGATAAGGAGAGATATTTAATCTTTGTAACACTGAAAATAATCTTTTTCGTTCAAATACTTTAACAATTTTATTATACATGAGAGGCAATCTACCTATGTTCTTATCATTCATCATAATGAAATAATTATCTCATTTATTTCCCAAGACAGAGCGTAGGAAGGTAAAAAAGAAGGAAAAAATAGGGACGAGGATTATAGAAGAAGGGAATTATATTTCTGAATCAGTTAGTCTGTTCTCTCCAAGTGAAATTGGGTTTATCGTTCCTTATTGTCTACCACAGCACTTGGCTTGGTGCTACACATAGAAGCATTAAATATACGTGCAGAGAACATGTACAAAGACTGATAAAAGGAAAAACCGATATTTTTTAAGTAAAATCATGACTCTCATACAGTATCTAAAAATGAACATATGTTAAATATTTTATTTAACTCATTAAAGATGAAACTGGTGAGGTGTTACAACCAGTTCAAAGGAGAATCCAAGGACAGATACATTTGCAGATAAGCAGGAATATTGAAGTGAGTATGTGAATGGAGGAAAAACTGGTATACCCTGGAGGGAAAGGGGATTCTCCTTTAACCATCCAGCATTCACTTCCACATCTACAGAGAAGAATTATTTTGCAGTGTTACCAGTTATCTACAGCTTTCAGGGATGCAAAATAGCTACCATGCAAGCAAGATCAGATAACCCAGAAGACTCTGTTATAGACAATGCACGTTTTCCCTACATAGATAGTATGTATATGCGGATTCTCCCTCTTTGGTACTACTTGCTCCTTTCTTGGTTCTTTTCCCTCCCCACTTAATACCATCACCACCAAAAAACTCTCTGCTCATGGACAAGCTGTTAAATAAGTTTTCACAATGCCTTGAGATCAAACCAACATGGAAATACACATTTTAATAGGAGATTTTGAAACAGAAATGTTTATAAACAAAAAACCATATATTTATTATGACTTCATTTTAGATAACAGAAGAAATATTTTGGAATGAAGTTCTTAACTTGCATTCCTCAAATCCCAATACATAAAATTTTAGGCTATGGGATTTAGAGATTATCTCCTTTACAGGCAATGAACAGGACTCAGAAAGATTAAGGAAAAGGCCCTAAGTCACACATGTAACAAAATGTTTGTTAGTGCATTGGCCAAGATTCGCACATGGAAGGTGAGAATTCTACCACTGAACCACCAATGTCCCCTAGGTCACACACTAGTTGATGGTAAACCTAGTTCCTTGACTCCAGAGATTACTTTTTTACCATTTCTCTGAATGAGATGTGTGCAAGAGCACTGTTTGAATTTCCATACAAGAGCTCGACCACTGCGGTTGTCACCACAGATACAACCCAAGAGTGAAAAAAAGGTTCATCTTGTACCTCTCCTTGATTGGAAGTTTTCTCCAAGGAGCATGAAGTCAGACACAAACTGAAAGTGAGAAATAACTACTTCAGCCTGCATGAAGCACAGAGACAGAACCCTTGCCAGTATTTCTTAAAATAATTCATTCAAAGTGCTTAACACGGTGCTTGGCACATTACAACAACAACAAAAACCCAAACCCACTACTGTTGAGTCAATTCCGACACATAGCAACCCCATAGGATTTCCAAAGCTGTAAATCTCTATGGCAGCAGACTGCTACATCTTTCTCCCTTGGAGCTGCTGGTAGTTTTGAACTGCCGACATTTTCGTTAGCAATCCATTGCGTTAACTCCCTGCACCACCAGGGCTCCCTCACAGAGAGCTTGGCACATAGAGAGCACTAAATTAATGTTAGTTAATATAGTGAAAATAACAAGAATTACTTGTATTAGTAAAATATAGTAAGAAAGCACATTATGATGAAAATATTTTCACAGGATTCCTAATTTTCATATGGCCTCTCTGTACCACCTTCAGGATGTGAGATAGGATGTGGGCTATGCAACATCTTAGCCTTGTTCTCAATACTATTATCTATATTTATGCTTCCGCCACGTGTCTGTCTGTTTGTCATACTGTGATGGCTTTCATGTTGCTGTGATACTGGAAACTTTGCCACCGGTGTTTCAAATATCAGCAAGGTCACCCTTGGTAGACAGGTTTCAGGTGAGCTTCCAGACTAAAACAGACTAGGAAGAAAGACCTGGCAGTTGACTTCTGAAAATAATTGGCTAGTGAAAAACTTACGAATAGTACTAGAACATTATCTGATATAGTGCCGGAAGATGAGCCCTTCAGGTTAGAAGGAATTCAAAATACTATGACTGGGAAAGAGCTGCCTCCTTAAAGTAGAGTTGACCTTAATGGCATGGAGACAGAGTCAAGCTTTTGGGACCTTCTTTTGCTGATGTGGCATGACTCAAAATGAGAAGAAACAGCGGCAAACATCCATTAATAATCCGAACATGGAATGTACAAAGTATGAATCTAGGAAAACTGGAAGTTGTCAAAAATGAAATGTAGTGCATAAACATCAATATCCTAGGCATTAGTGAGCTGGTATGGACTGATATTGGCCATTTTAAATCAGACAATCATATAGTCTACTGTGCCAGGAATGACAAATTGAAGAGGAATCTCGTTGCCTTCATTATCAAAAAGAACATTTAAAGATCCATCCTGGAGTACAGCGCTGTCAGTGATAGGGTAATATCCATATGCCTACAAGGAAGGCCAGTTAATACAACTATTGTTCAAATTTCTGCACCAACCACTAAGGCCAAAGATGTAGAAATTTAGGATTTTTTTTTAACTTTTTTTTTTTTATTGTACTTCAGGTGAAGGCTTACAGAACAAATAGTTTCTCATGAAACAGTAGTACACATATTGTTTTATGACATTGGTTAACAACCCAACAACATGTCAACCCTCTCCCTTCTCGACCTTTTTTTTTTTTTTTTTGGTGAAAATATACATAGCCAAAGATACACCATTTCAAAAATTTCTACATGCACAGTTCAGTGACATAGACTACGCTCTTCCAATTGTGCTGCTATTCTCACTTTAGATGAAGGCTTACGGAACAAAATAGTTTCTCATTTAACAGTTAGTACACATGTTGCCCTATGACTATGGTTAACAACCTCACAACACATCAACACTATCCTTACTCAACCTTGGGTTCCCTATCACCAGCTTCCCTGTCCCCTTCTGCCTTCTGGCCTTTGTCCCTGGACTGCTGTACCTCATTAGTCCCATTTGATTTTATGGGGCTGTCCACTCCCAGGCTGAACAGTGAACCTCGGAGATGACTTCACCACTGAGCTAAAAGGGTGTCTGGGGGCCATACTCTCGGGGTTAGAAATTGAAGATTTTTACAAACTTCCAAAGTCTGAAATTGATCAAACAGGCAATCAAGATTCATTGATAATTACTGGTGATTGGAATGTAAAAGTTGGAAACAAAAAAGGAGGATTGGTAGTTGGAAAACGTGGCCTGGGTGATAGAAATGATGCCGAGGATTATATGACAGAATTTTGCAAGATCAACAACTTCTTCATTGCAAATACTGTTTTCAACAACATAAGCAGTGACCTTGCCAGATGGAATACACAGGAATCAAATTGATTATATCTGTGGAAAGAGACAATGGAAAATCTCAACTTCATCAGTCAGAATGAGGCCAGGAGTCACTGTGGAACAGACCATCAATTGCTCATATACAAGTTGAGGTTGAAGTTGAAGAAAATTACAAGTCCACAAAAGTCAAAGTACGACCTTGAGTATACCCCTCCTGCATTTACAGACCATCTCAAGAATAGGTTTGATGCACTGTATCCTAATCACTGAAGACCAGGTGAGTTGTTGAATGACATCACAGATATCATATATGAAGAATGCAAGAGGTTATTAAAAAGACAAGAAAGAAAGACAAGACAAAATGGATATCAGAAGAGACCCTGAAAGTTGCTCTTGAACGTAGAGTAGATAAAGTGAAAGGAAGAAATGATGAAGTAAAAGAGCTGAACAAAATATTTCAAAGGGCAGCTTGAGAAGACAAAGTACAGTATTATAATGAAGTATAAAAGGCTCGGAATTAGAAAACCAAAAGGAAAAAAAATGCTCAGCATTTCTCAACTTGAAAGAACTGAACAAAAAAATTCAGCCTCAAATTGCAATATTGAAGGATTCTACGGGGAAATATTGAATGACACAGGAAACATCAAAAGAAGATGGAAGGAATACATAGAGTGACTGTACCAAAAAGAACTGGTCGATGTTCAACCATTTCAGGAGGTAGCATATGATCAAGAACCAATGGTACTGAAGGAAGAAGTCCAAGCTGCACTGAAGGCATTGGCAAAAAGCTCCAGGAATTTAGGGAATATCAATTGAGATGTTTCAACAAATGGATGCAACACTGGAAGTGCTCACTTATCTGTGCTGAGAAATTTGGAAGAGAGCTACCTGGCCAACCGACTAGAAAAGATCCATATTTGTACCCATTCCAAAGAAAGGAGATCCAACAGAATGCGGCAATTATCAAAAAATATCATTAATATCACAGATGTGTAAAATTTTGCTGAAGATAATTCCAAAGTACAACAGTACATCAGCAGGGAACTGCCATAAATTCAAACCAGATTCAGAAGAGGACATGGAGGGAAGGATATCATTACTGATGTCAGATAGATCATGGCTGAAAGCAGAGAACACTGGAAAGATGTGTACCTGTGTTTTATTGACTATGCAAAGGCATTCAACTAACTGTGTGGATCATAACAAATTATAGATAACAGTGTGAAGAATGAAAATTCCAGAACAATTATTTGTGCTCAAGAGGAACCTGTTCTTAGACCAAGAGGCAGTCATTTAAACAGAACAAGGGGATACTGCGTGGTTTAAAGCTAGGAAAGGTTTTTCAGGGTTGTATCCTTTCACCATACTTATTCAGTCTGTATGCTGAACAAATAATCCAGGAAGTTGGACTATATGAAGAAGAACACAGCATCAGGACTGGAAGAAGTCTCATTAACAATCTGTGATATACAGATGACACAACCTTCCTAGCTGAAAGTGAAGAAGACTTGACGAACTTACTGATGAAGAACAAAGACCATAGCCTTCAGTATGGACTACACCTCAACATAAAGAAAAACAAAAATCTTCACTACTGGACCAATAAGCAACATCATGATAAACGGAGAAAAAATTGAAGTTGTCAAGGATTTCATTTTGCTTGGATTCACCATTAATACCGATGGAAGCAGCAGTCAAGAAATCAGATGATGCATTGCTTTGAGCAAATCTGCTGCAAAAGAGCTCTTTGAAGTGTTAAAAAGCAAAGAATGGTGTCACTTTAAGGACTAAGGTGTGCCTGACCCAAGCCATGATGTTTTCAGTTGTCTCATATGCATGTGAAAGCTGAACAATGAATAAGGAAGACTAAAGAAGAATTTATGCCTTTGAATTCTGGTGTTGGTGAAGAATATTGAATTTATCATGGACTACCAGAAGAACGAACAAATCTGACTTGGAAGAAGTACAGCCAGAATTCTCCTTAGAAGAAAGGATGGCAAGACTTTGTCTCACATACTTGGGAAAGGTTTTAGGAAGTACCAGTCCCTGGAGAAGGACATCATGCTTGGTAAGGTAGAGGGTCACTGAAAAAGAGGAAAACTCTCAACAAGATGGATTGACACAGTGGCTGCAACAATGGACTTAAATATAGCAATGATTGTGAGGATTGCGCAGGACCAGGCAGTGTTTCGTTCTATTGTACATAGGGTCGTTATGAGTCAGAATCAACTGGATGGCACCAAACAACAACAATAACATATTTATGCTTATACAGAAGAGCTTCCAGACCAAGAAGGGCTAGGAAGAAAGGCCTGATGATCTATTTCTGAAAATCAGACAGTGAAAACCCTGTGGATTACAACAGTCCGATCTGCAATCTATCATGAGAGTGACGCAGGATGGGCTGCAGTGTTTCATTCCATTGTGCATGGGGTTGCCATGAGTCAGGGGCCTACCTGACAGCAGCTGACAGCAAACCACATGTCTTATACTCTGTGGTTTGTTTAAGGAGCCCTGGTGGTGCAGTGGTTAAAGAGCTCGTCTGTTAACCAAAAGGTCAGCAGTTCAAACCTACCAGTCACTCCGATAGAGAAAGATATGGCAGTCTGTTTCCATAAATATTTACAGCTTTGGAAACCCTGTGGGACAGTTCTACTCTGTTCTATAGGGTCACTTTCACATTTCTTACAGATGGACGTTTGTAGGTTGACTTGATGCATGCAGAGGATGCTTGTGGATATCCCTCAGAATATGTCAGTATTCCATAGAGGGGTTGTGAAAATCAGCCTGAAGTCAGATGGTCACAGTGACTATGTGCTCCCCTACCTGGTTGTAGGATTCTTCTTTCAGTTACTTATCAGGAGATATACCACGAGCAACAATTGGGACAAACATAACAGTGTCCCTTGTGCAATTCATGCCTACATTCAGATCTTCTATTCTACCAAAGAATTTCCACTTTGATGGCTATAAATAATGATACTGAACATCGTTTTCTTAAAACAGAACTATGAGCAGCCAGAGGCACAGTTCATCTGTACTATGCAGCAGGGAAAAAAAAAAAAAAGATAAGTCTGTTTTTAACTTGTTATAATTAATACCAAAATGACCAGTTATTGAGAGCAGCCCGTTCATATTTTCTGCGAGTCTATAAAATGGGCTTTTATCCAAAAAAGAGGTTTCTATATTCCTATGAAAATGGCAAAAAGAAGTGGAAAAAAAATACCCTTTCAAAAGTTTTGTTGTTGTTGTTGCTTATTAATATAAAAGAACTGAGTAATCTGCTTTGTTAGGTTCTCCCATGTCTTTTTTTTTTTTTTTTCCTTTTTCTATTTAATGCAATGGTATTCAAATCCTGAAGTCATGCTGAAATTGGGCCCACTGAGTGATAAAATCCCTGTCTTTTTTTGCTTTAGCTCTGTAGAAAATCACAGATATTTTAGTTAATCATTCAGACTAATAAATGACACAATCAAAAACAAAAACAGTGTTTACCCATTTCACAAAATTTTTAAGTGTTTATGGGGGAGTTCCAAATGTCTGTATCCTAGGGTTATCTTATCTCAAATCTTGCTATATTTCTTCATGATTTTGTTCCCTTTTCTGAAATCATTTCCATGATACTGTTTTCCAGAACTCACTATCCCCATAAATTGAAATCCATTTAATACAGATAAGAGAACAACTGTTCTCTTACAAAGAAAATTCCCAACACTCATTTTTCTTTTTTCCCATTATCAATATTTATTGAGCAATGTACTGTATTAATATGATACCATATGCAAAACATATTCTCACTAATCCTAAGGAATTTACACCTTAAAATTAAAAATATAAATTAATCTCTTATTCTTTTTTTTTCCCAAGGCACTAAGGAAATATTTTGTAAGATGAGCTATATTTAAAAAAAAAGGGAAGAGATTAAAAGAAGAGAGCAAAAGACTACTCAGAGCAGGTGAGGCTTTCGTAAACATGATCTTATACACGTAAGGGCAGACAAGCCTCAATAAATAAGATGAGGAAAATAGTTTGTGAGATGGAAACAAAGGAAACAGGACATCTTATAAGCCAAGTGGATCTAGAAAAATTATTCGATCTTCTAACACAACACTCACTACCCACATGGAAATTGTTGGTGACAAGATGGAGAGAAAAGGCTGTAAAAGAAAGACAATCTTGTTCAACTACAAAGTAGGAAGTTTAAGAACCTAAATCAAAGGACAACTATTTGAATAGCACACAACTCTTAAAAAACAAAAGTAATTTTGGAAGCAAAAAAAAAAAAAAAAAATCCATGGCTGCACAATGTTTAAATGGGCTGAAAACAATGAAAGTTCCTTAAGTTCAATATACTACATACCAAGAAATGTGCATAGAACATGTTTTATTCGATCATCTTACTTGCTCCTAATCCCCACCCCTTTAAACAGAAACTAATTTTATTTTTTCATTGGGGGGAAGGGGAGAATTAAGAACAGAAGAGTGTACTTTTTTATCATTATGATAAACTTTGTAATTACACTTAATAAAAGCTTATTAGCCACCAAGAGAGAATAAGAAATGTTTCAAAAAATGTAAAATTTCCTGTAGACATATTTTAGGACCAAATGACATATTTTCATTAAAAGGTAAACTACTTTCTTATCTTAATACAAATGTTTTTAATAACTATGCATTATTTGTGAATATGTCATATTAAACAAAGGTAGCGTCATCTCAAACTACCCCATCAAATGAAATATAAAAGACACAACACAAAAAATAATACTTTTTAAATTGAAATAGAAAATATCTATTTTTTCCTGTTAATTTCCTTGATATAAAGTAAAATAATTAATATCAAACAGTTCATTTTTTAATATTTTAACATTATTGAAATACAATTAACATTAATATTTGATGAGTTTTGACATATGTATCTATAATGTAATCCCCATCCCTATCAATACACAGAACATTTCTATCATCCCTTAGAGTTCTTTCATGCCTTTTGACTCCTATTAACTTCTCCAAACAATGACTGGCTACTATTGCTCAGATATTTTTATGATTCTTCTATATTGGTGCATGTATCAGTAATTGGTGTCTTTTTATTGCTAAGTAGTATCCCATTGTATAAATATACTACAGGTATTATTGATTGAATGTGGATTCTTTTTCCAAACTGTTCTGAACATTTGTGTACAAGTCTTTTCGTGGATGTATATTTCTATTTCTCTTGAATAAAAAACTAGAAGTAGAATTGTTGGGTGTTATGTTACACATTAGTTTAACTATATAAGTTGCTGTTAAACAGTTCTTCAGAATAGTTGTTAAATTTCACACTCCCTCCAGCAATGATGACAGTTACAGTAATTCCACATCGTTGCCAACACTTGATGCTCTTCATACTTTAATTTTAGCCATTCCAGTGGATATGTAGTGGTAACTCGCTGTGGTTCTAATTAACATTTCCCTGATGACTAAAGATGTTGTGAACCATTTCACGTGCTTACTGACCATTAACATATCTTCTTTTGTGATTTTTTTTTTTTACTCTCTGACTCGTTGTTTGTTGTATTTTTTGGATTCTTATATTCTTAATTTTAAAGTTTTTGTATATTTGGATAAAAGCCTAGTCAGATATTTGTACTGTAATATTCTCCTCCAGAATGTGACCATTTCCGATTATGCTTTTTAAAGAGAAAAAAAAAAAGTTTAACTTTGAAAAAGTCTAATTTATTAATATTTTCTTTTTTGTCTTTTTATTTTTCTCTATTTTTTTAATCTGTTTCCCATTTCCTTGATTTTTCCTCTTATCTTTATTATTATCTTCCATCTACATCTTTTGATTTAATTTGCTACTCTTCTCCTACTTCCCTAGATAGGAATCTTAGATCATTGTTAAAAACTTGTCTTCTTTTTAATATAAATATTTACAGTTATAAATTGTACTCTAAGCTCTACTTACCTTCATCCCCCAGACTTTAATATATTGTTCTTATTTTCATTACAGTAAATGTTTTCTAATTTCCCTTGCAATTATTTAGAAGTATTTTTTTTGCCTCCAAATATTTAGGAATATTGCAGATATCTTTTAGTTATTTATTTGAAATTTAATTCCATTGTGATTGGAGAATATATTCTGTATGATTTCAATCTTTTTAAGTTTATTAAATATGGCCACACTTCAATAAAAGTATATTTTAAGTGACTTCATCATCCCTAAAGTCACCATTAATCTCAATCTCTACTCTACACCAGCTCCGAGACTCTCTTGCCTACACAAAAACATTGTTCCAGAAAATATTCCCTCTTGCTCTCCTCTTTGTCTCTTTTCCCCTCTCTCCTGTAAATACAATTAACATACAATCTTGCAGTTATAGCTTTCTGTTTTGGCTCTACTTCACTCTTCAGTTACTCTAGACTAAAATTCTTTGGCATAGTTTGTCACTCTAATTTCTCTCCTCTATTGTTTAATAAATTGACTTCAACCAGAATTTTCCCCTCCTCTATTGGTCATTTCGCAATCAAATAGCAGATATTTTGGTTAATTCTTCAGATTAGTAAATGACACAATCAAATGCAAAAATATCATTTACACATTTCACAAAATTTTTTTTTTTAATTTTAATACCCTTTTCACTCTTTTTTTCTTTTTTTAAGTTTTTTGTGCCTTAGGTTAAAGTTTACCGCTCAAGTTAATATCTCATTCAAAAATTTGTACACATATTGTTTTGTGACGTTGGTTGCAATCCCCACAATGTGACAGCACGCTCCCCCTTTCCACCTGGGTTCCCTGTGTCCATTCATTCAGTTCCCGTCCCTTCCTGCCTTCTCATCTTGCTGTTGGACAGGAGTTGCCCATTTGGTCTCGTATATTTTATTGAACTAAAAGCACATTCCTTATGTGTGTTATTTTTTTGTTTTATAGGGCTGTCTAATCTTTGTCAGAAAACTGGGATTAGGGAATAATTTCAGTTTTGGGTTACAGAGTATCCAGGGGCCTTAGGTTTGGGGGTTCTCCAGTCTCTGTCAGACCAGTAAGTCTGGTCTTTTTTTCAAGAATTTGAATTCTGTTCTACATTTTTCTCCTGCTCTGTTCAGGACTTTCTGTTGTGATCCCTGTCAGAGCAGTCAGTGGTAGCCTGGCACCATCTAGTTCTTCTGGTCTCAAGCTGATGGAGTCTCTGGTTCATATGATCCTTTAGTCTTTTGGGCTAATATTTTCCTTGTGTCTTTGGTTTCCTTCATTCTTCTTTGCTCCAAATAGGATGGGACCAGTAGATGTATCTTAGATGGCTGTTCACAAGCTTTTAAGACCCCAGACACTACTTACCAAAGTAGGATGGAAAACATTTTCTTTATGAATTATGTTATGTCAATTGACCTCGATGTCCCCCAAGACTATGGTCCCCACCCACAGCTTCATAAAATTCTTGAATGTGCTTATCATTAACGTATAAATTTCTCTATCCTAGGATCATCCTATCTCAAATTATTCTAGATTACTTGTCTTCCAGTATCTCATACTTCCCTGATTTTCATTTAACCTCTCTGGTGACTTGTTAGTCTTTTTTCCTGTCTTGTTAATTAACTTTTGTCTCTTTAAACAGGACCAGCTACATAATTTGTGGAGCCCAATAAAAATAAAACCCCTTGGTTAAAAAAAAAAAGTATTAAGAATTTCAAGGCAACAACACAACATTAAACCAAGCGTAGGGCCCTTTTGAGCCTGGGGCCCTGTGCCACTAGATAGATACATACCCATGGAACCAGTCCTTTCTTAACCAATGTTGGAATGCCCCAAGGCTGAAACTTTGGACATTTTCTTTTTTCTCTCTACATCTACTCCCTAGGTGATATTGTCCAGTCTCTGGAGTTTAAATCCCATTATATGCTCATGATTTCTGAATTTATATCTCCATCCTGTACCTCTAACCTGAGTTTTCACTTGTATGATTAATAGGAATTTCATACTCAACATGCCCAAAACTAAGCCTTCCATCAACTTTCAAAACCTGCTGTAGCCATATCCTTCTCTAGTTCAGGTACAGCCAGCAATATCTGTTCAGTTGCTCAGGCCCCAAACTGGGGTATCATCCTTCATGCCTCACATTCCCTCCCTTCTTAGCAAGTTCTGTTAGTTATACCTTCAAAATCCATCCAGACTCTGACAACTTCTCCTTATACCCACCGCCATCATCCTTGCCTCCCATAAACCCATTGCCTTCAAGTCAATTCCATCCTTGTCCCAGCTACCATAATTTATGACCTGGATTATTGCCACACTCTTCTGATTGGTCTCCTGCTTCTGCTATTGTCTTCTTTTAGACTATACCCAACCATGTTTCCAGAGTGATCATTTTAAAATGTAAAACAGATCATGTTACTCTTTTCCTCAAAACCATCCAGTGAGTCCCTGTGTCATTCAGCATAAAAGGAAAAATTTCTTACTATGTTCTATGTCATATCCTAGATGTTCTATGTTCCTCTCCATAATAGAGTCACCTCTCAGACCTCACTGCACTCCTCCTTGCATATTTTATGCCACACTAGCTTTTTTCCTGTTCCTTGAACATATCAGGGATACTCCTGCTCCATGCTTTAGTTTGCATTAGTTTCACTCTCCCTAGAAAGTTTTTCTCTTAGATATTTTTCATGTCTAGGTCTCTCATTCTTTTAGGTCTTTTTACTTTTTTTGGTAGGCTGACTGTTGCCCTTGTAAAAGATGTGCATGCCCTAATCCCTCAGAATCTGTGAATAACTTATACAATAAAAGAAAATTAGCAGATGTGTCTAAATTAAGGATCTTGAGATGAGGAAATTATTCTAGATTATCCAGGTGGGCCCAATCTAGTAGCAACGGTCCTTATAATAGGGAGTCAGAATGATCAGAGTCAGTAGTAAGAAATGTGACAATGGAAGCAAAAAGGTGGAATGATGTGAGGAAGGAGACACAAGCCAAGGAATTCCAGAAGCTGGAAAAGGTAAGAAAACTGTTCCCCCCTGAGGGCTCCGGAAGAAACACAGTCCTGCCAACACCTTGATTTTAGACTTACGATCACTTGACCTGCAAAAGAATAGATTTGTATTGGTTTAAGCCACTAAATTTGTGGTCATTTGTTACAGCACCAATAGAAACCTAATACAGGCATACCTTGGAGATACTGTGGGTTGGGTTCCAGACCACCACAATAAAGCGAATATCATAATAAAGTGCATATAAAAGTTTTGTTTACACTGTATTGTAGTCTATTAAGTGTGCAAGAGCATTATGTCTAAAAAAAAGTACATACTTTAATTAAAAAATACTTTATTGCCAAAAAATGGTAAGCATTATCTGAGCCTTCGGTGAATCATAATCTTTTTGCTGATGGAAGGTCTTGCCTCGATGTTGATGGCTGCTGACTGATCAGGGTGGTGATTTCTGAAGGTTGGGGTGGCTGTAGCAGTTTCTTAAAATAAGATAACAATGAAGTTTACCGTATCGATTGACTCTTCCTTTCACAAATGATTACTCTGTAGAGTGCAATGCTATTTGTTAAGGTTTTACCCACAGTAGAACTTTTTTCAAAGTTGCAGTCAGTTCTCTCAAACCCTGTTGCTGCTTTACCAACTAAGTTTATGTAATATTTTAATCTTCTGTTGTCATTTCAGCAATATTCACAGCATCTTCACATGGAGTAGATTCCATCTCAAGAAACCACTTTCTTTCTTTGCTCATCTATAAAAAGCAACTCCTCATCTGTTGAAGTTTTATCATGAGATTGCAGCAGTTCAGTCGTATCTTCAGGCTCCACTTCTAATTCTGATTCTGTTGCTATTTCCACCACATCTGCAGGTACTTCCTCTACTGAAGTCTTGAACCCCTCTAAGTCATCCATGAGGGTTGGAATCAACTTCTTCCAAGTTCTGTTAATGTTGATATTTTGACCACCTCGCATGAATCGCAAATGTTCTTAATGGCGTCTAGAATAGTGAATCTTTTCCAGAAAGCTTTCAATTTACTTTGCTCAGATCCATCAGAGGAACCACTAGCTATGGCATCTATAGACTTACAAACTGTATTTCTTAAATAATAAGACTTGGAATTCAAAATTACTCCTTGATCCATGGCTTGCAGAATGGATGTTGTGTTAGCAGGCATGAAAAAAACATTAATCTCCTTGTTCATCTCCATCAGCGTTCTTGGGTGACTAGGTGCATTGTTAATGAGCAGTAATATTTCGAAAGGAATCCTTTTTTTGAGCAGTAGATCTCAACAGTGGGCTTAAAATATTCAGTACACCATGTTATAAACAGATGTGCTGTCATCCAGGCTTTGTTGTTCCATTTATAGAGCACAGGCAGAATAGCTTTAGCATAATTCTTAAGGACCCTAGGATTTTCTGAATGGTAAATGAGCATTGGCTTCAATTTAAAGTCACCAGTTGCATTAGCCCCTAACAAGAGAGTCAGCCTGTTCTTCAAAGCTTTGAAGCCACGCATTGACTTCTCTCTAGCTATCAAAGTCCTAGATGGCATCCTCTTCCAGTATAAGGCTGTTTCATCTGTATTGAAAATCTGTTGTTTAGTGTAGCCACCTTCATCAATTATCTTAGCTAGATCTTCTGGATAACTTGCTGCAGCTCCTACATCAGCACTTGCTGCTTCACCTTGCAATTTTATGTTATGGAAATAGCTTCTTTACTTAAACCTCATGAACCAACCTCTGCTAGCTTTAAACTTTTCTTCTGAAGCTTGCTCACCTCTCTCAACTTTCAGAGAATTAAAGAGAGTTAAGTTCTTGCTCTGGATTACCCTTTGGCTTAAGGGAATATTGTGGCTGATTTGATCTCTCCAGACCACTAAAACTTTCTCCATATCAGCAGTAAGACTGTTTCACTTTCTTATCATTCGCGTGTTCACTGGAATAGCACTTTTAATTTCCTTCAAGAGCTTTTCCTTTGCATTCACAATTTGGCTGTTTGGTGTAAGAGGCCTAGCTTTCAGCCTATATCAGCTTTCCACATGCTTTCCTCACTAAGCTTAATCATTTCTAGCTTTTGTTTTAAAGTGAGAGATGCGCGACTCTTCCTTTCATTTGAACACTTCTAAGCCATTGTAGGTTGTTAATTAGCCTAATTTCAGTATTGTCGTGTCTCAGGGAATAGGGAGGCCTGAGAAGAGGGAGAGAGATGGGGGAACTGCTGGTCAGTGAACACACACACAACATTTATCTATTAAGTTTGCCGTCTTATATGGGCACAGTTGTGGTGCCCCAAAACAACTACAATAACAACATCAAATATGACTGATCACAGATCACCATAGCAGATATAATAATAATAATGGAAAAGTTAGAAGTATCGTGAGAATTACAAAAATGCAACACCGAGACACAAAATGAGCACGTGCTGTTGGAAAAATGGCACCAATAGACTTGGTCACAGCAGGGTTGCCACAAATCTCCAATTTGTAAAAAATACAGTATCTGTGAAGTGCAATAAAGTGAAGCACAATAAAACAAGGTATGCCTGTACGCCTTCTCATTTAAGTCCTCCTTAATCATCCTGTCCAAAGTTTTAATAGCTACCATTCTGTTTATTTTTTCTCCTTGTCCCAATAATATATGTCTCATACTATACAACAATATATGTTAAGTTTATTTAGTTATCTAGTATATTGTCAGTTTCCTCCACCGAAATATGAGTAGTTCCATAAGAGCAGGGATTGGGGCCTGCTTCTTTTTCACTGCCCTATGTTGAATAAAATCAGGAATGTATTAGGTGCTCAATAAATATTTGCTAAAAAATAATGAATGAATGAATGAGTTCGGACTTTTTGTTTCTTCCTAACCAGTGATTTTTATTCTTTCTATGAGTCTTCTGGCCTAACACAGTGTACTATAATAGGAGTGTGTGTGTGCGTGTGTGTGTGTGTGTGTGTGTGTGCACTATAGTAATTTATTCCCAATTAACCGACAATGGTATGATAAGTGGGTTGAAAAATATGATAGTTTTAATGGGTAGTCAATGGGATCAACAGGACCATACCAAACATTGCACATTTTATACCTGCATATTTCTGCCACGGAAATGAGGAATGAAGTTAGCTGTGATATTTAATTAAAACACCATGAACAGTAGAAAATACACAATCACAACAATTAGGGGCAGATGGCATTGTTTTTATTTTATTTCAACATATTCCTTCTCAGACAAAATGGAAAATGTGGTGAAGAAAATTCAGTGCTTCTCTCTCTTGCCATATATATTTACTGCTCTTAGCACATAACCATAGCTCTTTCCCACTAGTGTGTAGCCACAAACATGCCATACCTTTTACAAAAGAATGTATCACCTTTTAAGTATCATAGTAGAATGGCAATGTCTTAGATTTTGACCTTAAGAAAAACATAAAACTATGTACTCTATTTTCATTTGTCTGTAGAACACCAGGTTAGAGGAGCAAAGTACTCTTTGAAATAAAGCAGACACTGTATATAAAAGCTGACTGCAAGCTAAGTTGTTTCCCCCACATACACAAAGAGAAAACAAAAGAAGCAACGTATAACCCTCCAACCCATTACCATCTCCAAGGCTGTAATCTTTACAGCAGCAAGCTTCTGCATCTTTATCGCACGGAGCGGCTGGTGAGTTTGAACTGCCAACCTTTTGGTTAGCAGCTTGAGTGCTTAACCACTGCTCTACCGGGGCTCCTTGAAGCAAACTATAACTGTGCATTATTTTTCTGTAAGGCACCTTTTAAAAAATCCCTGCTATCCATGCTTAATAATCCTGTAATCTCAACCAACCTGTTAGTTATTCAGTATCTGTACACATCCAGGCTCATTATGTTATGCCATAGGGAGTACATCCTTCCAAGACATTTCCTTAGTGATATTTTTATTTACAGACGATAATGCAGAAACTGATTGAGGGGGAAATGCTCCTTCTTATAGCGGAATTATGAAAGTTTTGTGATTATTTTCCATTTTTTTCCTCTAGGGTTGACTTAGCAGTATAAATTTATATTTAAAGTATGTTGATTATTCTCATAAAGGGGTTTAATTCTATTGATTGGGGTCTCTGAAAGGATTCAATATGGGTTTTAAAAAAGAATAAGTTCTTTCTGGTATTTCTGACTATTTTTATGTCAGTGAACACATGACACAAACTGCTCCCCTTGTCATTGTGATTTTATTGAACTGGTGTTTTATTGGGACATGGAGTGGGAAAAAATAGGCCATTGACATGATTCAGCCTTAAGGTTTATATTATATCAAAGGCAGAATGAATCTCCTCTGCTGATGGGCAGCTTAGTTACCACTGGCAGACTCATGTTCAAAAAGGGGGAAAAAGAAAAGAAAAAGAACATATAGTTCTCAAGAACTTTATGAAAAATATACATATGTGTTCACTGACAGAGGTTTATGTATATGTACCGTATGACATATGGAACTTGACATCCATGTATATTCTTTCATCTTACAGCTAGTTCTCCTCCCAAGCTATTCCACTCGATATTTGCAAAGCAATCTCATAGCCAACATGTATTAAAGTGCTGTTAAGTATTAATAACAAAATCATATATATATGTGACAAATTTTGACCGAGGAATTCCAATCATGTTACTGTGTATGCTTCATGAAGTGACTAGTTTCACCATGGAGGTAAGGGAACTGAGGAGCAGTGTAAATCAATTATTTCTCCAGGGTCAATTTCACTGGTCAGGAACAGAGCCAGACCTAGACTATCTCCATTAGACCAGATCAACTCCCTGTCTTGAAGTTGGCATATTACACTGAAGGTAACATCATACAGGTATCTAATAAAGACTTAAAACTATTATAGCAGAGTGGCTTCAGACAAAATTCGAATTGATTGAAACTTGAATCAAAGCATACCCCATCTTTTCTTTCTGCATCTCTTCTCTTGTAGTGAAGTATCCAAAGATAGCACACAAATAGATGTTTCTCTGATACCTGTGGCTTATCAGTAAGAGTAGAAGTAATGGAAATCTCATTAGAAAGCCTGCTCTGAAAAGATTTCCAATCCAATTTTTGAACTCAAAAGGCTTGAATTAGTTTCAGATTAACATCCAAGTCTTTCAAAGTACATCTTCTAGGATTCAGTTATCAGGAGGACCTCAGACACTGGAATTTAGGTTCGATTTTTGTGGTATGAGGTAAGAAAAGGTAAATATACAGGTTTTTCTTCTCTTAATTTTTTTTAACTTTATACCTCTTTTTCTATTGTTTTATCTCTTTGTTGTATGTGTAGTTTCCTCTTTTAAACTTCCATTACCCTCTTATAAAATAATCACACGTGCATGTACATGCACTCACACAATTCTTCTTAATGTCCTGCTAAATTTGTCGTAAGGAGCCCTGGTGGCATGGCACTTAAGTGCTCGGCTGCTAACCGAAAGTTTGACAGTTGGAACTCACCAGCTGTTCCGCAGGAGAAAGATGTGGTGGTCTCTGTAAAGATTACAGCCTTGGAAACCCTATGGGGAAGTTCTCCTCTGATCTACAGGGACGCTATGAGTTGGAATTAACTTGATTGCAGTGGGCACAGCAGTGGTAACTCAACAAGTCGTTTCACCTCTATATCTGATCCTTCATAGCCGACAATCCTAGCAGAATTACAGTCCAGTGATCTTCAGATCCAGTTTCCTTCAAGTGCATTTCAATGGAGGGAATCCCTCTCCACAGTGCCCTTGAGACAGTGTAGCTGCCATCCCTCTTTCTGTTCTCCGGTCTTCAGTTCCTCGTCATTGCAGGTGTGGTTGGGCTGGCTGCTAAACTCTTTCTCCAATTTCTCTTCCAAACTGTATGGCAACAGCCACTGGTGTATAAAATCTATATGATAGACAAGAGGTAAGTATACTATAGAGTTGTGTCCTCCTCAATCTGTCCTGCAGAATATGAAGTAAGAAGATCAAGAAATATGATTTATGATTTACAGTGGAAGCCTTTTGGTGATTCATATATTACAGACGCAATTCACCATAGTAGGTATTTATTAATTAGAGAAACAAAATCCGGTCTTTTTTAAGAGACCACAGAAGTATTCTATCAAGAAGAGTTCCATCCCAACCCACTTTGAGCAATCTATTCATCTGTGTCCTCTTCCAAACCTTCTTTTGAGACTAGTTCTCCTGCTAAGGTCTAGTGTCTGTAGAGGGCTAGCACTGCCTTGAAGTTTCACACTGTGACCGTGGGGGCTTTTGTCAAATTCTGAAGAAGAAAGTGTTTCACAACTCACTGCAAATTGAGACAAATGCTGCTATGCTATGATGTGCATGTTTATTTTTATGAAACTAATATTTAATCTCTTTCAATTAAAATCAAATACATAGGAACATTTCATGTACATATTATTAGCCTGCAGATTACACTAATTTGAAAGCTGATAATCATTATATGCGGACAAAAAACATTAAAAAAACACGAGTTTTATGCAATGATGAGTCAAATACATTGTAAACTGAGGACAATCCCTGCTGGGTAATTTCAAAAGCTTCTACTGTGGGTAAGATCACTAATGTCAATGACAGAAGAAAGAAAAAGACAAATAACAAAGATATACATTTCTGTAGCTTATTCCTTTTTTCCTAAAATAATATTAATAGCATGTCTCTAAAAGATGATACAGGCTCCCAGTTTTCTTATAACGTAAGGTTTTCCCACAAAAATGGTCATCTGCCCTGAAAATATTTGGGTTGTTTCAGTTGAGTAATGCCAGGTAGCTTGCCTTTGCTCAAAAGACTTGATTGAATTAATCATAGTGTATATAAACTGCTTAGCACTTGTTTATTACTATGAAATAGAAGGCTCCAAAACTTCAAACACTGCTCCAGTAACACAGCTATATTTTCATTTACTATTTGTCTGTGTGCAGGGCTAAGCCCTTTTAAGGATAATTTTTGTTACTTTTCCCCCTCGACTTTTCTGATTCTTCCACCTGTGTTGCGTAACAGGACAGTAGCTCCCAAACTGACTGAGCTGGTAGGGTTGGAGGCAGTGTCTAGGCATCTCTTTTTATTTTTTAAAGTTCCCAGATGATTCTGATTGTTAATCAGCTATTTTGAAAAACCCTTGTTTTACTTTAAGGATACTCCGTGAAGAACAAGCTCCTGATCTGTAAACATACACTCCAATATAGAGGAAGAGCCTATTAGACACAGATTTACACTTTGTATATCCACTCCAACAGCACTCGTTGTTAGTTGCCATTGAGTCAGCTATGACTCATGACAGCTTTATGCATAACAGAAAGAAACATTGCCCGGTCCTGCACCATCGGCATGATCGTTGGTATGTTTGAGTCCATTGCTGTTGCTATCGTGTAGTGCCTTCCAACCTCATCTTTCAGCACTATCTAGGACAATTTTCTGTTATGATCCGTAAGGTTTTGACCGGTTAATTTTTGGAAGGAGATTGGCAGGCCTTTCTTGCTATTCCGTCTTAGCCTGGAAGCTCCACTAAAACTTGTCCACCATGGGTGATTGCTGGTATTTGAAATAGCTTAGCTTGTGGCATAGCTGCCAGCATCGTAGCAACACACAAGCCACTACAGTACAACAAACTGACAGACATCACTACATATGCCATAAAACCTCACCTTAGTTCCCCTGAAGACCAACTAGTGGTCTTGTCCAATTACAACACTTAGTAACAGCTATAAAGAAGAGTCAGTAGCATCCTTCCTGCATATCCACTTATTTTCCAAAAGCTTTTTTTTTCTTTTTCTCTTAGTGTTTGTCTCTCCTAAACTTAGTTGATCACTCCACTACATTTGCTTCCTCATGTACAAAGGATTCCTATTGTAAACCCTTTACTTTTTTCCCTTTCTAGCCTAACTTTATTTAACACAAAAACTTATTCTGCCTCTCCTTGTCTTTCTCCCTCGTTCTCTCTTGAGATGGTTACATGCCATGAAACACCTTGGGATATAAACTGAAGAGTAGTATTCATAATACATCTCTGGAGAAAACTGAAGCTATAACTAGATTTTGATTACTTAACGGTAGTGAGTGAGTATTCTCATCTTGGTGTCTCACACTTAGACACATGTTGTTGTTTAATAAGTATTTTAATTAATAGCTCCTAAAGTTAGATAAAGAAGCCCTGGTGGTACAGTGGTTAAGCCCTTGCCTGCTAATCAAAATGTTGGCAGTACGAATCCACCAGCTGCTCTGTGGGTGAAAGATGTGGCAGTCTGCTCCATAAATATTTAAAGCTTTGGAAACCCTACAGAGCAGTTCTGCTCTGTTCAGTAGGGTAGCTACAAGTCAGAATCGACTCAAGGGTTACAATTTTTTTTGTTCTGGGTTAAAGTCAGATAAAATTAAACTTGAATGTTTCCTAACCTCTAAAGTCTCTGAAAATTCTTCAAAATCCGTTTAGATTTGCCAAGATGTTTTCATCTGCTTCCTCAGCTTCTTCAACTTCTGACTTGTGTCTTCAAATACCATTGATTCAGATAAGTAGAATAAAATAATAATAATAAATATATACATAAAATAATACAACTCAGGTTCTAATGGTGTCATGTCTAATATGACATATTTTAGATACATTTCAGGACAAATACGTTCTGAAGAATTTTATATGGGAAACTAACTACCACTTAATATATTGTTTGCATTAAATATGTGTATATTCTTCATTCTAGGAAATGTTTTACAAAGTAATTCCTGGAATGTAGTAGATTTATGAGTTAGAAGCTGTATTCTTCCAGTCTTTGCAATCTCAGCCCTAGGTTTGCATGCTAGATTTTTATTTATCTGTCACTCCCTCTAAGTAACAATGGCTGGACTTTTAACAGTAAAAGATAATCTAATGGTATCATCATTACCAACAGCTTCTTGAGCATCACTCACCTTCCCTTCTCATTTGTGATCTAATATCACAATCTAATAAAATTGCGATATAATAAAAAGCTCAATTTCTTTCTTCAAATCCAGGATAGGGATATCGTTTTCCTTCATGAAGCACATCATTGCTTATTCCTAATTCCCTCTTTCTTTAACATTTTCTTTATGATCTTTCTCCTTTTCTTTCATTAAATCAAACCAGTTGCCATGGATTGAATTCTGAGTCATGGCAACCCCAATATACTACAGAGTAAAACTATGCTGCATAGAATTTTCATGGCTATGACCCTTTGGAAGCAGATGGCCAGGCCTTTCTTCCAAAGCACCTCTATGTGGGTTTGAACTGCCAACATTTCAGTTAGTAGCCAAGAGCTTATTCATTTGTGCCACCCAGGAGTCCTTTCTTTCATTACTCTTAGTGTTTTCTATGAAAGGCAATAGGTGCTTAACTTCTTGTTACTTTCCTTGTCATGATTTGCTTTTCTCTATTACTGCTATTTACATTACCCTTCACTGGTGGCTTAGTGGTTAAGAGTTCCGGTGCTAACCAAAAGGTCAGCAGTTCGAATCTACCTGGCACTCCTTGGAAACCCTATGGGGCAGTTCCACTCTATCCTATAGGGTCACTATGAGTCAGAATTGACTCAATGGCAACAGGTCAATGGGTTTCCCTTCTCTGGTTTTTATTTCTTTACCTTCCTTTTGTTTCCAGACCACAGTATTTGCATTTTCCTTTTAAGCCTCCCGCTGTTTAACTTCCTCTTCATGTTGATTCCTTGGCTCACACTCTCCTTTACTAGAATTTACTGCTAAAACTCCCGCTGCTTAGATTCTTTACGTCTTAATGTCTGCAGAAGCATTTCCTTTCTTGCATTTACTAGGAAAGCTTCTCACCAGTGTCCTCCTCTTCATGGCTCTGTGTACTCTCTGCATACTCAGCTAAGTTGAAAGCATTATAACCCCATTTATTTATAGGCAGTCTCTCCATGATGGGGAGTGCTGGGATGTTTGGAAAAACTGGAGGACACTGATTTCCCATGTTTTAGTAACATGGAATCCTGATCCAGTCATGTTTACTGGTCTGAATTTGATTTTGTCTATCTAGAAAAAGAATATGAAAATAATACCTCTTACAGACGTCATGTGTGGGGACACCTTCAAAAAAATGAGTGTAAAAACTATTCAGAGAAAAGAATGAGAATATCCAATATCATGGAGGTTAATACCAATGGTAATTTAAAGATAAATTTGGGAGATGAACAAAAGTACATGTCTGCTTAGTGTTATTAAAATTATTCTTCAGTCTTTATGCACTTTTTAATTCTCATTTTTTGTTGCTGGCACACTGTAGTTTACCATTTAAATGTTCTTAAGCATTTGATCATTCTTCTGCTTCTCATTTATTCATTCAACAGTATTTGCTGTATCCTTTGATACGCTCTGTGCTTGAAATACTATGAAGAAACAGATATAAATATAAACAGAATTTGATATCATTCTTACTCTCATGACTTAGAATCTAAGATGAAATCATCTCCAAAATAATGCATATTTTCAAGTGCAATTAATGTTACAAATAAAATATACATGTTGCTTTGAAGACGTGTAATAGGGGGATTTAATACTTTCATGCATATCAGCAAAGGTTCCATTGAGGGTCCACTGAAGGAAGAGAAGTGTGTTAAATGAAGCTGGAGAAGTAAGCTGTCAGGTTTTGTAGTGTCCTCTTAAGGAGAGGAGAAAAATGACCAGATATGAGATACAATGTATAAATTTGGCTGCAATATGGACATTTTTTGGTGAGGTAAGAGGAATACTGGCCAATGACCAAAATATAAGAACTAAAACCATGAGACTCTTAGAAGAAAACAAGGAAGCAAAGATTTAAGACCATGTTTTTGACAATAAATTCTTAGCTATGACACCAAAAGCACTAGAAAAACAGAAAAAAAAAAGATAAATTGAACTTCATTAAAATTAAAAACTTTCACGCATCAAAGGACTTTATCAAGGACGTGAAGGGACAACCTACAGAATGGGAGAAAATATATGGAAATCATTATCCAGTAAGTGTTTAATATCTATAATATATAAACAATTTCTACAAATCAACAATAAAAAGACAAACAACTCAGTTAAAAAGGGGGCAAAAGACTTGAATAGACATTTTACCAAAGAAGATATGCAAATAGCCAATAAGCACATGAAAAGATGCTCAACGTCATTAGTCACTACCTACCTACATAGCTACCCATTGCCATCAAATCGATTCCGACTCACAGTGACCCTATAGGACAGGGTAGAACTGCCCCGTACGGTTTCCAAGGAGCAGCTGCTGGATTGAAACTGCCAACCTTTTGATTAGCAGCCAAGCTTTTAGTCACTTTGCAACCAGCGCTCCTTTAGAGATATGCAAAATAAAACCACAATGAGATACCACTTCACAACCTTTAGGATGGCTATAATGAGAAAAACAGAAAATAGCAAATGTCTGTAAGAATATGGAGAAACTGGAATCCTCATGCATTGCTGTGGGAGTGTAAAATAGTGCAGCTGCTGTGGGAAAAATACTGTTTGCAATTCCTCAAAAAGTTAAGCATAAAATTATGATATGACTCAGCAATCCCACTTCAAAAGACTTGAAAGCAGGAACTCAATCAGATACTCATATACCAATGTTCAATGCAGCATTATTCACAGTAGAACAAAGGTGGAAACAACCCAAGTGTCCATCAAAAGACGAATGAATAAACAAAATATGGTATAAACATATAATGGAATATTATTCAGTCGTAAAGAGAAATAAAGTTCTGATACATTCCTTTACATGGATGAAACTAGAAAAAATTATGGTAAATGAAGCACGTCAGACACAAAAAGATAAATATTGCATGATTCCACTTATATGAAATATCTAGAATAGGCAAAGACATGGAGACAAATTTTATTTGTGGGTATCAAAGACTTGGAAGAGTAGAGAATGGGAAGTTATTGCTTAAGAGGTACTGAGTTTGTTTTGGGGGTGATGAAAACTTTCAAAAATAGTGGTGATCTTTATTGTTGATGTGTTGTGAGATTGTTAACCATTGTCATAGGGCAACATTTGTAGTAAATGTTAAATGAGAAACTATTTTGTTCTGTAAGCCTTCATCTTAAGTGAGAATTACAGCACAATTGGAAGAGCGTAGTCAATGTCACTGAACTGTGCATGTAGAAATTTTTGAAACGGTGTATCTTTGGCTATG
>NW_004443939.1:28811489-28843286 GCF_000243295.1 Trichechus manatus latirostris | reverse complement strand
ACTACATGATGAATGTAATTAATGTCACTTTTAATTAATTAATTGTACACTCAAAAATAGTTAAAATGGCAAAATTTTTGTTACATATAATCTACCACAATAAAATGTAATAAATAAATACATAAATAGTAATAAATACATAAGCAAAATAAATAGTAATCAATACATAAATAAAAATAAATAGGGATATTTGGTATTACAGTATTCCAGATATGATTCCATAATGGCTTTCATTAGGATAACCCTGCTGGGGATTGAAGAAAGTAGACAGAAGAGTCAATTAAAAAGCAAGATGCAAGACATGGAATGGATTGGGTATTGGAGGTTTGGAAGAGAGACAAAAAAAGACTCCTAGATTTCTGACTTGCACATCCTGATGCATGGTGGTGCCATTCACTGAGAGTAAGCACTTTGGAAGAGGACCAGTCTGGAAGGAAAGAGTACAATTTTAAGTTTGGACACATTGACTTTGAGATGCTTTTGATAAATTCAAAAGGTTACATTAATGGTTAAATATAAAGGCCTGATTATAGATGAGAGATTTAGGCTAGACATAAGTTTGAGAATAATCTTCTTATATGAAATCTACTTCCTTCAATCTCCAGAAGCAAGTAATTAAGGAAGTGGATATGGAGGAAAATATATAACAGAGAGAAGAGAGCTCATCTTGAAAGACTGTAATCTTTAATGACAAGGCAGGAGACAACAAATGCATTTAAATTGTAAGTACAGCTTGTTGCTGTCATTAGTGGCTGTGACGGTTTATGTTATGTGTCAACTTGGGTAGGCTGTGATTCTCAGTGGTTTGACAGATGCTATGTGATCATCTGCCATTTTGTGATCTGATGTGAGCAGCCAATCAGTTGAAAGGAAAGTTTTTTTGGGAGTGGAGCCTGCCTCCAGTATTTAAATGGATGCTCCGGCAAAGCTAACTCTCTCTTAATCCTGCGCACTTCTCACCACCTGACCTCTGGTTCTTGGGTTGTGAGCCAGCAGAAGCCTTCAGCCTGCCTCCTGACCTGCAGATTTTTGGATTGTCAGCCCCTGCCATCATGTGATCCAGTAGAAGCCTTCAGCCTGCCACCTGACCCAGCAATTTGGGACTTGGCATTCCCCACAATTGTGTTAGCCATTTTCTTGAAGTAAATCTCTCTCTATATATTTATATGTATGCTTCACAGATTTTGCTCTTCTAGAGAATCAGACTAAGACAGTTGTCACTGAGTCAATTCCAACTCATGGTGACCCCATGAGTGCAGAAGAGCTGCTGTACAGGATTTTCAAGGCTTGATCTCTTGGAAGCACCAGGCCTGACTTCTGAGGTGCCTCTGGGTGGGTTCAAACTGCCAATCTTTCAGCTAGTAGTCGAGCCCTTAACCATTTGCACCACCCAAGAACTCCTTAAAATAAATCTTTGAGTTTCATTATTTTAAAATTTTAAAGCCACATACGGAACTGGTGCATTTGAAGCTCTTTGTGAAGTGCCACTGCTGCAAGGAAGGATTGATTTAATTTCTGGTTTAGATCTTCTTGATTCACTCTTTGAGAAACAGGTTGGTTATTTGCATTCTTTTCTTTCTCATTAATCTGGAAATCAATGGGGGATGTTGTCTGAGGATCATAATGGTGCCTACATTCAGGTCCTTAATTCTTATTAAAAAATCTTTTGTCTTTGACTAAAATTTCCTGGAAATAACTCATGAGCAAATTAGAGACTTTGTCAAGCTTATCAGGGACCCAGCTCTATGCTAATTTTACAGAATGTTCAGTAGTTGTTTTAGTTACTTCTTTTGCATGTGCTTCAGGAACAAAGTCACAAGCTTTCATTATCCAGTTGAAAATATTAATTGAAAATGTTTGGTTCTCCAGAAATATAAGTCCTATAAACATGCAGTTTTCTTGAGTATTATTGAGCTCCGGTATGTTATTCTGTTGATACATAAAATTATACCTATAAAATTGCTAACTAATCTTCCTACAAAACTGATTCATTTACTTATTTATTCACAAACAATTATTGTAAACTAAAATGTCCCAAGTAATCTACAAGACACTAACATACAATATATATAAAACAAAGTTCTTGTAATATCAATAATCTCACAGTCTGGTGGAGATATATAATGATATGTTTCATACAGTGTGTTGCAATCCATGATAGAAATAGCTTATTAAGAGAACAAAGAGGAGAAGATAAACAATCTACCCAAAATATGATGGAGGCAGGAGTTTGGGAAGGTTTAAAAGATTAGAAGGTGTTAACCAGGTCAAGAGGGTATGGTAGGAAGTATATTCCAAGTAGAAGGGACAGCATGACCAAAGGGACAAAGATAAGAAACATTTTGGTGAGTATATGTTGGGTATTTATTAAATATTGCAGAAGTATAACATGAAGACAGAGAGTGGCAGGATATATAGAGATACATGCAGTAATGTTCACATTATGGAGAGACATATGGAGAGGTGCAGAATGGATTTAGGTAGGAAAGTTCCGATGATTAGATATGCATTGTAGGTAATATTGATGTTTAACAACAAAATATGAGTCAACACAATTGGTAGCATTTAGTATTTATATTACAGTTATTTTCACATTGCTAGTTGTATTCTTTATATTCATAATTGTGAAGGAAACAATGGGACACTATTTTACAATTTACCAAACATCCTGTTGTTCACAGGAATGGTCATGTGACTTTCTTTGGCCAAAGTAAATACCAGTGAAGGTAACAAGTGCCTCTAGACATGTTGTAGAAGTTTTAAGAATCAGCACATGGCATGCCATATCTATTCTCATTTACCACAAGTGGCAATGCTATCATAAATCAGGGAGATGTTTGGATTGTTTGTTGCTGCAGCTAATCTAGAAACCTGGTTGATATAGGAAGTATATGCCATTGAGGTGATGCTTTGTCTCAAATCAGAAGCTTTTTAATAGTTTCCTTGATGTTACTGGTCAAATGCCAGTCCAGACTATGTCATGTTGCTTCTCCCAAACAAATTAAGTGATTATAGAGAGTAGTGATTGAATATAGAAGAGATTTTAACTTCAGTTACATGGTTATTTATGATGATAAGTATCAGTTTTATGTCGTATGTTTCAGTCGAATACATTTATTTATTTATTTTATTAATTAAAGTTACATGCATTTTTTTTTTTTAACGAAGACTAAAATGGCATTGTAGAAGTGCTATGGAAAATGGATGCATAACCTAACCGAGCCTGGTCACGAAATTCTAGACCCCACATTAAATAATGGGGGGGAAAACGGTGTCAAGTTAGGTTACTCAATTAGTCTTTTAGTTCACTAGTTACCAATGATTTGAAATAAATAGATGGTGTTTTTATTTTGTTTGCTAAAATAAAGGCATTGAGGAAGGTATACTTTTAGAGCAGATACTTTGTGGCAAACTCTCACTAAATATAGAAAAAGCATCCAATATGCTAACAAGGATTTACTGACATTTGACAAAAACCAAATATGCACAGGGTAAATTACTATAATAAACACCTTACATGTGTAGTGTGAGAAACAGACTTTGGCCGTGCGTCTGATTCTAGCATCTGACTGATAAATGCATAAAGTTTACCAAAGAGGTTTGCTTTTGTTGCTTATAAGCAAGGGTTGAAGGAAATTCTTTGTGTTCCAAAAAACAGAGTGCAAAGTTAAAGCATATGTAGGGGACCACAATGGAAATAAGCTGAGTCAATCAGGCCAAACGTGTTTACTTACACACTTGACAATTATAAACATGTGTAGATCATAACAAACTATGGATAACATTGGGAAGAATGGAAATTCCAGAACACTTAATTGTGCTCAGAGGAACCTGTACATAGATCAAGAGGCAGTCGTTCGAACAGAACAAGGGGATACTGTGTGGTTTAAGTCAGGAAACGTGTGCGTCAGGGTCGTGCCCTTTTACCATACTTATTTAATCTGTACGATGAGCAAATAATCCGAGAAGCTGACTATATGAAGAAGAACGGAGTGTCAGGATTGGAAGACTCATTAACAACCTGCATTATGCAAATGACACAACCTTGCTTGCTTAAAGTGAAGACGACTTAAAGCACTTACTGATGAAGATCAAAGACCACAGCCTTCAGTATGGATTATACCTCAGTATAAAGAAAATAAAAATCCTCACAACTAGGCCAATAAGCAACACATGATAAACGGAGAAAAGATTGACATTGTCAAGGATTTCATTTTTCTTGGATCCACAATCAACATCCATGGAAGCAGCAGTCAAGAAGTCAGAAGATGCATTGCATTGGGCAAATCTGCTGCAAAATACCTCTTTAAAGTGTCGAAAAGCAAAGATGTCACTTTAAGGACTGAGGTGTGCCTGACCCAAGCCATAGTGTTTTCAATTGCCTCATATGCATGCAAAAGATGAACAAAGAATAAGAGAGACTGAAGAATTGACACCTCTGAATTGTGATGTTGATGAAGAATATTGAATATACCATGGACTGTCAAAAAAAATGAATGAATCTGTCTTGGAAGAAGTACAACTAGAATGATCCTTAGAAGCAAGGATGGTGAGACTATGTCTCACATACTTTGGACATGTTATCAGGAGGGGTCAGTCCCTGGAGAAGGACATTATTCTTGGGAAAGTAGAGGGTCAGCGAGGTCCTCCTTCAACGAGATGGATTGACACAGTAGCTACAACAATGGGCTCAAGCATAACAAAGATTGTGAGGATGGCACAGGACTGGGCAGTGTTTCATTCTATCGTACATAGGGTCGCTATGAGTCAGAACCAACTCAACAGCACCTAACAACAACAATAAAGAATAATAAAATTGTGGCTTCATGCTGTGTAAGTCTTCACATAAAATGTCAAATTTCTTGAGAAAGTAAGAGCAATTTAGTGCCACGCAATTTGAAAAATTAGTACTGTTGACTTCAGAGACTCCAGTAATTCAATGTAACTTGTTTTTAACAGAATAGCATATCTGACTTGTCATATCATAGATAAAATGAATGATTAATTTTGCTTTCCCACATATGCAAAGATAAAAGTCAATGATGTATAATTTCTGCACAGTTATAAGAAACATTGACATCACTAGGATGACACTGGTTGTGAAATGAAGAGCTTTCTGCACTTCCACCTGGTAGCAGCACTAAACCTACATTTTCTAAAATAAACTCTTCAGCACCAGCAGTTTTGACAGCTATGAAGGGGAAGAAAAAGGCATTTTTATTCTCGATAGAAAGTGCGTCCACAGGTATTGATGCAGTTACAGCTTGAAAGCATATTTTTAAGTACTGAAAATGACTCAGTGGGGAAATAGTGTGGGTTGAAGTTTTGATAACACCACAGTAAAGAATAAAACAAAAAACTTAAATTATATGCACTTCGGTAAAGTAACGATGTACATTTTCTTTGCAGCTCTTGACAGGCAGAGCCATATGTGACCCTAAGTTGACATGTACAACTTCCACAACATTGACTAGATTATAGTTTACCTGTTGGAAATTGTGCTTCTAACCATGATTAGCAACATTCAAGTGCCATGTGAGATGCTACATGACACAAAGATAAGACATCCTCCTTGCTTTAAGCCATTTTTCAAGAAATTATCACGTGTTTCTTCCATTTGCCTCTCTATTCTCCTTTGCTGTAAGCTCTATGCTCAGCTCTTGGCAACTTCATGATTTTTGCATACCCATCAAAGCCAAAAGACAAAACATCAAGAAAACAGTAGCAACCCCCCCCCCACCACCAAAAAGAAAAAAAAACTAGTGCCTTCCCACAAAGTTTTTACAGCTGGCAGAAAGATGGCTGTGAAGTTGCATTTTTCCTCAGAAGTTTTGGAAATGATTTTTGTCTACTCACACTAAATTTGGTAAATAGATACCAAATGTTACAGTGTTCGCTACTCATTGTTTACATGAAAATATCTGTCAATTGGAATCATTTGATTGAATTTCACAAACACTACAATCTCAGAGTTTAAGCACCTGAGAATTTGACAAGTTGAGAGCATGATCTCTAGACTTCTCCTTTCCGTTTCCCTTTCTAGAGTCATATAACCACCCAGGTATGCACCTTGGTGAACACAACTGCAGTCACAGCTTCTCCCAGGATCTCCTAGGAAAAGGTAAGTTAGGGACCTGATTCTTGTGCCAGTGAGATTCAGCAAGGACCAACTGTAGAGGGGACTTTTTTTCTCCAGACCAACATGTGCATGAAATTTAGCAGATCTCTGGACAAAAAACAGTGAAATCCCAGGAACAGGGCAGCCAGCTTGCAGTTTGTGATTCAAGGAGGACCAGTCCTGTCCGGCAAGGTAACTGCAGGGTTGTTACTGTTAGTTGCCATTGTTGAGTTGGCCCTTACCCTACGCACAACAGAGTGAAATCCTGCCTGGTCTTGTGCCATCTTCACAACCATTGTATGCTCACAACAGTTGGTATGCTGGAGTCCACTGTTGAGGTCACTGTGTATTTTGAGTGTCATTCAACCTGGGAGGCTCATATTCCAATACTATATCAGACAACACTTTCTGTGATCCATACAGTTTTCATTTGCTTATTTTTGCAAGTAGATTGCCCGGCCTTTCTTCCTAGTCTATCTTAGTCTGGAAGCTCTGCTGAAACCTGTCCACCATGGGTGGCTGCTGATATTTGAAATATTGGTGACATAGCCTCCACCATCATAGCAACATGCAAGCTACCACAGCGTGACAAACTGACAGATGGGCAGTGAAAATGCAGGGTAGACTACACTAATATCAGTCTTACTGGTTGGGAAAGGACTGTAATTTACTCCCAGGAAATCTGACAACATGCGGCTTCATCTCCATTCCTCAGCAGATGGGTCATGCATTCCAGTTTGTTCTCAACTTGGTCACAAGGATAGAAATTTCTACTCCTTCCTTCAGAAACTCACCTGCTATTTTACAGACCCATATGGGCACTGATGATACATGTGAAGAAGAAAACGAAGTAATATATAACTTTAAAGGACTGAGGAAAGAACAAATATTAATCTTGAATAGTTAGCAGCAACTGAAATGGAACTGATAGAAGATTCAGGGGAAAAGAAAAACCTAAAAACAGAACACAGAATGTATTCTGGAACTTATTATATAATTTTTAAATGTAAAAAAATCAGTAGATGAACTGAAAATTGGGAAATCACTGCCAAGAACAGATCTATTTATTTTGAAGATCAAGTAGATAATGAAATCTCACAGCACAGAGCAATAATAAAAAAGGAAGTCTTGAGGGAAAAGCTAAGAAATAAGACATACAGATATTAGAAGATATAAATGTAGAAAATAGGAGTGCCAGAAGGAGAAAAAAGGAACAGGTGGAAAAATAATAATTAGATAATAATAGAAGAAAATTTTCCGGAGTTGAAGGGTGTGAATCTGCAGGTACAAAAGACTCACAAATGCCCAGGCAGAATTCATAAAAAATCTAAATGAAAATTTAAAAGAGAAAACTTTAACTAGTTTTAAGACAGAAAAAAAAAAGTCATAAGCAATATAAAAATCAGACTAGCACTGGAATTTTCATCTGAAACATTGGAAGGAGGCCATCAAATAATAGCTAAAGACTATTGAGAGAAGATGCTGTAATTCCATAATCTTGTATATAGTCAGATTATAAACTAGTAGAATTAATAAACTAATTTGGTTTAATGGCTAGATACAAGATCAAGATAAAAATATGAATAGTCTTTTCCAGAAGAGCTACCACTAGTTGAAACAGATAAGTATCCATTTATAATTATAATGAAACTATGAAACAATATTGGAACAAAATATTCAAGAGAGTAATAGGGCCTATTTGAAGAGACAGAACTGCAAAATGTACTGATGGGTATGAAACAGTCCCTGAATAAATGGAAAAATACATTATTTTCCTGAATGGGAAGACTTAATATCATGAAAATGTCAGTTCTCGTATTCATGTGTGTGTTTTAGCATTCATTTATTGAACAAATATTAATTTTTACTAGTCTATGTATTGAGAATACAGTGATGATAGAGGTAAGGTACAGACAATGAAATAAGTAAAATATATTGTATGTTAAACAATGGTAAATGCTATGGGAAAAAAATAAAACAGGAAAAGCAAATAGAAAGCTTTGTAGAGATAACAATTTCTCATGCAGTGGTCAGAAAAGGTGTTAATAGAAAGGTGGTATTTGAATAAAGGCCTGAAGGGATTAACAGAGCAAGGCAGGTAGCAGCTGTGTAAAGAGCCTCCAGGCAGAGAGGAAACGTACAATGCCTCTGAGTTGAGTGTGTAAGGTGGCTAATACAGCTGAAATGAAGTGAGCCAAAGGTAGAGCATTAGCAGATGGGTTCAGTGACACGACGTGATCACATCATACTAAATATTTTGTCATTTACTCTGAGTAGGGTGGAAAGTCCCTGAAGGGCTTTGAGAAAAGGGCTGAAGTGACCTAACTAAATTTTTAACAGGATAACTCTGGTTGCTGTGTTGTCCATACTAAAGGGTGCAAGGGTAGAAGCAGGAAGAACAGTTGGAAGACTATTGCAATTATTCAGGAAAAAAATAAGGTGACACGGACCAGGTTGTGGGCATAGAATTTGTGAGAAGTGATTATATTATGGACATATTATAAAGGTAAAGCCCTGATTCTGCATCTTTGGTGCAGGGAAAGAGCCAAATTAAAGATGACATCAAGATTTTTGGACTTACTAGACTGTGGTATTACCACTAACTGAAAAGAGAAAGACTGCAGAAGAAGCTCAGTGATGGGCATAGTAAATGTGAGATACCCATCTGAAATAGCCAAGTGGAAATATGGGCAGTTACACATGGGTTTGGAGTTTATGGGGAAAAGTCCAATTAATTAATATATATTTCAATTACTATCCAAATGGGGTTTATTTTGGAGCCTTAATATATTCGTTTTAATTAATTTTAAAGTAAATTTGAAAGAAAAAGATTCTGTGAAAAATGTAAGAAAACTATGATAAAAAAGAACTGACAGATATTTTCCTAATCGGATAGTAAAATTTACTCTGTTGTTGTTGTTAGGTGTCATGGAGTCCTTTCTGACTCATAGTGACCCTATGTACAACAGAACAAAACACTGCCCAGTCCTGCACCATCCTCACAATTGTTTTTATGCTTGAACCCATTGTTGCGGCCACAAAATTCACTATAAACCCACTATAATAAAAAGTAGTGTGAATTGTCAAAAGAATAAAGATATGTCTGTATAAAAGAACATCCAGAGATAAATTTGTATATATAAGGAGAAATATATTACAAGCGTAACATATCACTGCAGTGAAAAAACACATTATTTAGTAAATGTTTTTGGCATGTTAAAGAAGACTGTTCTTCATACCATATACAAAAACATAATTATATTCAAGATCTCAATGTAAACATTACAACAATCATTGCACAAACTCTTTAATATGTGTTTGTATCAAGCTTAGTCAGGTTTCCCATTCCAAATCTGATGCAATTTGATTGCTAACTAGAAACTGAGGTTTAGAAAAATTAAACAACTTGCCCAAATGAACATAGCTATTCAGCGGTGAACTAGGATTTAAAATAAGACCTGTCATGTTCCAAAGCCTATTTTTTACCTCCATGCCAAATGGTGTGTTGGCCTATCTTGAATCAGCTGTATTTATAAGGTGACATTTGAAAATTTTACGCAAGAGGAAACATGATTTGGAACAAACAGAGGATCTACCTACAACTGGGAAGATATAAGATGAGACTCTACTCAAATTTTGACTCCTGGTCTTTGAATTATGACTATGCTGTCTTCCAGCTGGTTGTGGTGATGTTCTGCAGGCTGTGTCAGACCACCACAGGAGGTTCTGTGGGAGCACAAAGGAAAAAAGTGGCAACATCTGCTGGAGGGAGCAAGGAAGTTCTCAGGAAAGGATTCTTTAGGAAGTGCAACTTGTGCTGGGACTTGAATGTGAGGTTCTCAGCAAACAAGTGATTCCCGGGTCCCTTGATCCAATTTCGAATCCTATGATTTTTACAACCAACCTTCCCTAAGTCCTAGAGACTTCCTAAAACGTTTTGCTCACCACCAAAAAAAAAAAAAAAAAAATTGCCGTCAAGTTGATTTTGACTCATGGCAACTCCATGTGTGTCAGGGAAGAATTGTGCTCTATATTGTTTCCAATGGCTGATTCTTCAGAAGTAGATAGCCCCGCCTTCCTTCCAAGGTGCCTCCGGGTGGACTCGAACCTCCAACATTTTGGTTAGCAGCTCAGCGTGTTAACTGTTTGCACTACCCAGGATCTCCCAGCTCATCACTAGTCCACACCTTTTCAAATCCACCTCTATGCTACCCACTCAATAACCTTCAACTTTTCCCACATTAAGGTCACCCTCTTCAGACTGGTTTGAAAAAGAAATTAGGTTTCTGCTTTTATTTCTAACCGCTTGCTCTCACAACACTCTAAGAGTGCTGGGAAAGCTGTAAAACAGAGAAAAGTATCAGGAAGCGGTATGACAATGGAAGATCACTGCTCCTAAGAATTTCATTTATGACCTTTCTAACAAAGATACCTGTATGTAAAAACCTAATTTCTGTCTTTAGGGATTGATTTCCCTCTTGTAGATAAAAATATCTTGCACAATTCCCCAAAAAACATACCAACATCACATAGCCTCTGTGGTTTAAAAAAGAAAACAAAACAAAACATACTCCTTCCTAATACAGATAATATAGTTCATACACATAAGCTATTCTGGAGGCTGTTTGGGGTCAGGTAAAATTTAATAAATTCCCAAATAGATGGGTAGCTTACTTTCTTATCAGTAGACTAGAAGTACAGTTGTTGCCTGGGATCATGTTGTATCTTTTAATGCATGTTATGAGAATGAATATGGACATTCTTGAAGCCTAAATTTAATGCAAACATGGAAATATAAAATTGAAAATAAAACTGTATTACAATCAAAACGATTCATATTCTGCAAGCAAGCAGAGTACAAACACACCACAGACTCAAGTTGATTCAACTTCCACATCTACTTTAGTCCCCGGGTATAATTGTTAGGTGGATTGGGACTCCTCCAATGGCACACGTACTTAACTCTTTACCATATGAATTTTATAAACTCCCAACACAATATAGCTCCCTCTATTGTCATTAAATCACAAGACTACAATGTAAAAAGAAAGAAAAAAAAAACTTTCCTAAATAAGATCTTTAAAACACTAGCTCCAGAAATACAAAACAGAAAAATACATCTCCCCACAACAACACACCACACTTAAACTCAAAGCTGCATAAAAATGCAGTAGTAAAAAATGACAGAAACTATAAAGACTTGGACCATAAAATATCCTTGTTTCATGTTTCATATTTCTTTGTGATAACCTGCAACCTTCACTGGTAATACGTCTATAAAAACTGGAAGTGAGTTATTTGAATTTATTTTATTGGGTACCACTTAAAATCACTGCCAAAGGAATTCTGATATTTCCCACAAGTAATTCTGGAGAGTAACGGAAATGGGAGAACCTTAATTGCAAGCTCTAGTGATGTAGGCAAATCAAGGTTACAGCTTCTCATAAAGTCTCTCACAAATCTCGTCACTGAAATTAGACTCTCCCACCCATGTTATTTTGTACCTTTACCACTTAGTATAATGGAGCCAAGGAGGAGTCCTGGTGGCACAGTGGTTAAGTGCTCAGCTGCTGACCAAAAGGTCAGCTGTTAGAACCCACCCAGGGGCTCCACAAGAGAAAGATATGGCACTCTACTTCTGAAAACGGCAATGATTTGGTTTTGGTTTGGTTTATAGGGTCACCGTGGGTTGGAATCAATTCAATGACGATGGGTATAATGGAGCCAGTTTTGTTTGTGCCTTGTCCAAATCCTTTTTTACTGTTTGAGGCATTCAACCAGTGCTGGGAAAAAAAGCTTTTATACACATAACATTCTCTGGAGCTTTGCCCTTGGCTACAGGGCCAACTACTCCAGATGTGCCTAGGAGGATACATCCCCATCCCCAGGGAGGTGGGTGATACTTGACTATGTGGGAGTTCAAAAGTCACTCCCCTAGCTGAACAACTCTAAGCGCAATTTATGCTCCAGAATACTCCTTAGATCAGGCTAAGGACAGAATTTGCTTGAAACCACTTTCTTCCCAGCTCTTTCCCCTGCCCTTATTTTCTTTTCTCACTCCCTTACAAGTATTTCTTAAAGAAAGCACTACTTCAATAAATCTATGAATACAAATTTCTATTTTAGGCAGGCTCAGCTTCTAGAAAATACAACTTAAGATATTCAATATATTTTTTTCTCATAATTAAGCTATTAGTATACATGTTTTATCTTGCCGTTGGTTTAAACTTCTTAAAGAAAGGGACAATCTGTTAATGATTGTGGGAAAATAAACACATTTATTCTTCTAATCCCCACTTCTCAGCCCTCAAGGCATCCCATCTTCTCTTTCCTATTTAGTTTTAAATCCAATGTTGACTTCTGGATTGACAGGAGCTTTCACTTCTGCCTTGTCTGTACCTCTAACGATAAGCTTGTTTACTTTCACTACATTATCTCTTCATCTTTGTTTTATTTGATCATTCCCCTCTCCTCTAACCAGCTTCCCACATTAAAAATGAATAAAATAATTTGTAATTGGATAAACCATATCATTAGTGTTGTTAACTTGATGATTTTTATACCCATTGCCATCAAGTCATGACCTTATAGGACAGAATAGAACTGCCTCATAATGTTTCCAAAGCTGTCATCTTTATAGAAGCAGACTGTCACATCTTTCTCCCAAGGAGTGGCTGGTGGGTTCCAACTACTGACCTTTTGGTTAGCAGCTGAGCATTTAACCACTGCGCCACCAGGGCTCCAAACTGACTATACCCTTGTTGCCATCAAGTCGATTCCAACTCAGAGTGATCCTATGGGACGGAGTAGAACTGCCCCATAGGGTTTCTAAGGAGCAGCTGGTGGATTTGAACTGCCGATCTTTTGGTTAGCAGATGTAGGTCTTAACCACTGCACCACAAAATGGAGTCACTTGTACTGAGCCCCACGTCAGCAAAAATAAACCTAAGTTTTCGTAAATACCTAACTTTTCGGGAGCCAAAATCCAAGTCAATCAATTTACTCTTCTGAAATGAAAACCAGCCAATCAGGACTTGCCTGTTCAGTTTAACCTACTTCAAAATTTCCCCTTAATCCCAAATAAGGAAAGAAAATATTGCCAGCCAAAACAAAATTTGCCCAGTATAGCTTCCTTGTTCCCATGTGTCTGTGCTTACAAAAACCCTTGCACTTTGTACCTGTCTTGGGAGTTTTTGTCTAACTTTCAGACTAGATGACACCCCTGCCCCGTTCATGAATTGTAAAAAAAATACAACTAAAACTAAATTGTGCAAATTTTAATAGTGTGTATGTATATATGCATGTACAGAAATAAAATCCTTCCATCAGCTTAGAAAACAAGTATGTAACAATCTTGATCTTGTTGATTTTGTATTGGAAAAGAATAAAATGGAAAGAGCTGCTTATCTTATTTTTAAAATGTAAGCATTTGTATCATCTATAGAGCATTGTATACGGGGTTAGTCATAAGCTCCAAACTTCTATGAAAGAAAAATTTATTTAGACACAGAAGGATATAAAGCCAGTTGTAATATTGTTTATTATATTGTTTTCAATAATATTACTTTATTAAATTGACTGATTTTACTGGTTATTTTAGAAATTTGAATTAGTCATTACATGCCATTTTAAGTTGCATTAAGACCATTCTGAAAGGTGTGGTTGTCTCTTTCACTGGTGTTATCTCTTAGTACTACTTTTATTTCTGACACTTAGGCAAGTTATTGACATTCAGTAAAGTGTACTTAATGTAAATAAGTTGTGTAATAGCTGAATTTGTCTAATTCTAAACAGTCATCTATGATTATGCAGTCAAGAAAAAGTTGCTCCTCATATCCCATCCAGCAAAGGGGGAGGGTATATATAAGGGAAAATATTGCTTCCTCATAGAGGAAGTGGTTCTTATTTTCACCATTAAGAACTTCTTAAAAAAAAGAAAAAATGAGGAGAAAAAAAAGAAAACAAAAGCCAAAAATTTTAATAGCAATAGCATATTAAATGTAATGGTTCTCAAGATAAAAAAAATAGGCTTTTGATTGAAGCTGGATATTTTAAAAAGTGATCTAAAATAGTATGCAACTACCACATAGTAAAAAGAATATAGAAAATTACACTAATTTATAATTGTAATTGTATGATTGCATCCTTTTTACCACTATTTCAAATAATTTTATTTAAATGCTAATATTCTGAGTTACATATTACAAGCACTCAGGATGCAAATCACTGGTTTTACTGAGTGTATATACTCAGTATAAACCTGCCTGGTGAATAAATGATTGAATGAATAAATTAATTAACAAAGGAAAAAGAATAGTGATTTTAATGAAACTAATATTTCAGATGATCTTTACTAACACTCTTAAACCAGCACACAGTCATAGAGAATTCTACCATTGTTGAAAACACGTGTAATGAATTTCAGATGTTGGAGCCCTAGTAGTGCAGTAGTTAAAAGCTCGGCTACTAACCAAGAAGTTGGCAGTTTGAATTCAGCAGCCACTCCTTGGAAACCCTATGGATCAGTTCTACTCTGTTCTACAGGGTCTCTGAGTTGGAATCAACTTGACGGCAATGGGTTTGGTTTTTTTTGGTTTAAAATCTTTAACAATATACAGATAGTCCCCAACTTATGATAGGGTTCTATCCTGATGTCCTGATGACTCCATCGTAAGTCAGTTGTGATGTAAGTCAAATATCCCTTTTTTTACTTTTATTATTTCCTTTTGTTATCAGTATGTTTATAAATCTGATCTTTATTTGTCTTTGGTGACTGGAAATATTAAATATAAACTTACAGATATATTTTAATGTATACATACTTTAAACAAATCATAAAAATTTACTCTGATGATGAAGAAGAGTTGGATGATATTTGCATTTTGTCAGTTGCCATAATAACTCCACTTTTGGAAGGTTCTGGACCATCTGGATTATCCCTGGGAATAGGGATGGCGCTTATAGTCAGAAAATTTGTGAGAGTTGTCTGTATGGCCCTTTTCTTAATTTATTTTGTGGTAACATCTCACTGCGTCCTGAATCTGCCTATAGACTATAGCAGACAGATCAGCATTTGCACCCATGTTTTCAAGCAACCGAAACCCCTGATTTAGTTTAGAAAAAGACTGATCCTTTCACTGTTAAAATTTTTTGAAGACTTCTCTTATTTCTCTTCCTCATTATTTCTTTCTTCTTCAGCATTTCTTTCCTCTTCAAAATCCATTAAGTCCTGTTCTGTCAGTTCCCCTTCTTCATAACCTATGAGCTGTTCCACACCGGTGATATCAAGTTCTAAATTCAGCATTCTTGCCATATGGACATTTTTCCACCAATCTCTTCCATTATATTATGCTGATCAAATGCTTGTAGCATGTTCACATAACTTATCTTTTTTTTTCCCCCCATATTCTCTGCCTGCAGTTTCCCGTAACTTCCTCCCAGGAAAATGCAATGTTCCAGACTGCTATACAGCAGTGTTTTGAACAATAAGTCATAAAAATCGAACATCTGCAAGTGAACATCTGAGAATGATAACATCAGCAAATTACATGCTCCAGCATTGTATGCAGTACATCTTAGTAACAGTAAGATGTATCCAAAAAAAGGATTGTCATAAGAGCAGTTCATCATTACTTAAATATGTTGTAAGTTGGGGAATACCTATAATTTTTAAAATTCAATCAGCATTCTTATTTCCCTTTCTCCAAACCTTTTTGCATTTTATTAGCTCTAGCTCTTGAAAAATTGATCATTACATAAATGCTGAATCTGTAAATCAAACAGCATTGTGATAAAGTATAATAGTTTCCAAAATATTTATTTGCTGTGTTTATTCTCAAAAATCTTTATACTTTCAAGGAAAAGTGAGGATGGCAGCCTAGTCAGATGCACCATGCCCTCCCTCTATAGCAAAGACCCGAGAGACAAAGTGAAACCAATACAGATGACAATCCTGGAATCTTGAACATAAAATAAAAGGATAAAGAATCAGATCAAACACCGACTGGAAGAAGAAACTGAATGAGAACAACATATGAGGAGAGAAATGGGGTGGAGGTGCCCTGCCAGCCTGCCTGGAACAGCATGAGCATCTTGAGGCAAAGGCAGCAGCAATCCCAGCTGAGAAACAAAGGAAGGCAACATCACAGAATTCCCAAGAGGAGACAGAGAAACTGTGTAGATATACTGGAGTGAAACAAGGTGAACAGGACATGAACTGGAGCTAAGGAGGCAAAGTACAGGAAGGAGGACAAGAAAGTTAAGGTGTCAGCATACAAAGAGCAGGGAAGAAGCCAGGATCCAGAGTTAGGGCAACTCTCCAATGGTGATCCCTGATCTGTAGGGTGGATGGCATACATGGAGTAATAGATCCATAGAGCATCATGGGAGGTCCCCCATTCAAATGGATTCTGGGCAGCCCCTCTCCTTGCATTTGGTTGGGGCCAGGTACTGATTACTGCCTGTGCCCAATGGGAAGTTCCCACGTAACCTCTCTTGGTGACCATAAGAGTACACTCCTCCTACACTCCTCCTCTCCCTACCTCCTCAGTGATTAGCAGCACAAACATTCCCATCCCTGCTTCCCCAACCACTGGATCTTAGTATGAGCCCTTCCATCCTCTCCTCACACAGTCTTGTCAACCACCTTCCCCCTGCCTACCGGGTGAGGGGCAGAAAGAAAGAGTACTCTCTGGCTACCATCCCTGCCCCTCCCTGGCCAGAGAATACACCTGCATGCTTCCCAGCTTCCCACCCCACCCCTCACCCACAACCCATCCACCCCAGCAAGCAATGGTGAGCACTCCTGTGCTGCTGGTTAGCACTTGCCTGGCACACCCTTAGCTGGCTTACACATGTAGTGAAGAGCAATGAGGGCTCACCCTGCTCACCTCTGCTCCATCTACCTGAGGACTGGTGTTAACATTCTTGTGCCACCAGACAAGTGATCAGTGAAGCACACAAGACCCGCCTACACGAATATATCAAAACAAAATGAACAAAAAGCAAAAATAAATAAAATCTTAAAGCCACAGAAACAGCAGACAATATCAAAACATATAAGGAAACAGGAATAGATGGCTCAATTAAATGGCCAAAATAAAGGGGCAGAAAACCTTCCAGAGAAAGATATGGTAATGGAACTACCCAACAAAGAATTCAAAAGACTTAGTATATAGAATCCTCAAAGAGATCAAGGACAACACAGAAAAAAACAAGGAAAACAAAAACAAAACTGTAGAAGAATTCAGTAAAACAATACAAGAACCAAATGACAAAATAAGTAGGCAATTAGAAACCATACAAAAACAGCAACTAGAAGTCCAGAAGATTAAAGGTAAAATATCAAAAATAGATAACTCAATGGAAGGAAACAGAAGTAGAACTGAATCAATGGAAGAAAGAATTAGAGTAATAAAGGACAAATCTTTTGATTCTAATTTGTTTGAGGTACAATCAGAAAAAATAATGAAGAAAAATGAAGAAAGCCTAAGAGTTATGGACATTATGAAGAGGAATAATTTACATGTGATTTGAATTCCAGAACAGGAGAAGACAAAAAAAAAGAATTTATGAAGATTTGCTGGAAAAAAAACTTCCCTGATATCATGAAACATGAAAAGATATCCATTCAAGAAGACCAATGAAACCCATATAGGATAGGCTCCCAAAGAAAATCACCAAGACATACATAATCAAGCTTTCTAAATCAAAGACAAAGAAAGAATCCTGAGAGTGGCTAGAGAAAAATGAAATGTTACCTACAAAGCAGAACTAAGATGACTAAGCTTTCACTTCTTGGCAGAAACCATGTAGGCAAGAAGGCAATGGGATGACATATATAAAATCCTGAAAGAGAAATATGACAACTAAGAATTATATATCCAGCAAAATTTTCTTGCAAATATGATGGCAAAACTAGAGCATTTCCTGATAAACAGAAATTAATGGAATTTGTAAAAACTAGACCAACCTTGCAATAAATAATAAAGGGAGTCCTTTGGACAGAGAACCAACAATGTCAAACAACAACTTGCAATTAAGACATAAGACATCATCCAATTACCAACCCAGATAAAGAATTATCAAAAATAAAAGAAAGCTACAAGACTGAAAACAGGGAACTAGAGACATTAATCTGTAAATGACAACTTAAAAACAAAAAGGGGGAATAAATGACATAGTTACAGAACTTCCATATGGAGAAGAAGTCAAGGTGATATCAAGATATAACAGACTGTTTTAAACTTAGCAATATAAAATTAAATTTCAGAGTAACCCAAAAAAAAATTAATAAACTTACTGACCAAAATAAAAAAGAAGAAAATCATAAAGACTCAGTAAACACAAAATCAACAGCAATGAACAAAATGAAAAGAAAATCCATAAACAAAAAGAACTCAGCAGAGAAAAATATATGGAACAAATAAACCATCAACACCACACACACAAACACACACACACACACACAAGTACAACAAAATGACAACAATAAATTCATACCTATTAATAATTACACTGAATGAAATTGGCTTAAATGCACCAGTAAAGAGACAGAGTGGCAGACTGGATTAAAAAACATGACTTATCAATATGTTGCTTCCAAGAGACACACATCATACACAAAGATAAAAATAAGCTAAAAATCAAAGCATGCAAAGAAGTATATCAAGCACATGCTAACCAAAAAAGAGCAAGAGTTGCAATATTAATCTCTGATAAAATAGACTTTGAGGCAAAAACCAGCATAAGAGACAAGGAAGGGCATTATATAATAATTAAAGGATCAACCCACCAGCAGGACATAACCATAATAAACACCTACACACCAACAAAATAGCTCCAAAATACATAAAACAAACTCTAAAAGAACTGAAAAGAGAAATAGACAACCCCAGAATAATAGTAGTAGACTTTAACACACCACTTTCAAAGAAAAACAGAACAACTGGAAAGAAACTCAACAAAGATACAGAAGCTCTAAACAACATAATCAAACAACTTGACCTCATATGTATATACAGAACACTCTACCAAACAACAGCATAGTACAAATTTTTTTCCAGTGCACATGGATCATTCTCCAGAACAGACCATATGTTAGACCGCAAAGCAGGCCTAAATAAATTTTAAAAACATCGAAATAATACAAAGTATCTTCTCTGATCACAATGCTATAAAATTAGAAATCAATCACAGTAAGAACGAGGAAAAAAATCAAATACATGGAAACTGAATAACACTCTGCTTAAAAACCACTGGGTAACATAAGAAATAAAAAAATGAAATAAAAAATTTCTAGACTCAAATGAGAATGAAAATACAACATACCAAAACCTTGGGGCACAGCAAAAGCAGTGCTCAGAGGTCAATTTATATCAATAAATGCGCACATCAAAAAAGAAGAAAGAGCCAAAACTAACACTTTAACCTTACAACTCAAAAAAATAGGAAAAGAGCAGCAAAAGAAGCCCACATAATCAGAAGAAAGGAAATAATAACGATTAGAGCAGAAACAAATGAAACAGGAAAAAAAAAAAGAAAGAATCAACAAGAGTAGTTGTTTTTTTGAAAACATCAACAAAATTGACAAACCATTGGCCAAATTGACAAGGGAAAGAAGGAGAAGATGCAAATAACCCAAATAAGAAATGAGATGAAATGAGATGGGTGACATATATATACATGTATATATGATCGCTATGAGTTGGAATTGTCTTGACGGAAACAGTTTTTTTTTTTTGGAGGGGGTGGGGGTTAGGGATGGGGGGAGGGAGGGAAAATCACTTACTAAACAGTAGATGTATTAACTTTGGTGAAGTGAAAGACAATAAACAATATGGGAGAAATCAGCATAAAATGACCAAGGCAAAGGAAGACACTGAGAGGTATGCAAGAGTTATGAGCGACACTGGTAAATACTATTACATATACAATCCTGCAACAACAGAAACAACAAACAATAACTTATGAGTGGATCCATAGGTAGATATGTAAGCTGAACAGATGTGGGATGGCATAGGAGGGTACACCCACAAGTCCAGGTAAGTTTGACAGTAGACATTTCTACATACATATCTATATTACCGCAAACATATTCATGTATACAACAGAGCACACAGGGGACACAGTCATGAAAACTTCTTAGCCATATCCAGATACTTCACAGGATTGACTCACTGAACTTGAAGGCTTAGGACCATAGCCTCAGGGGTTATCCAGGACAATTGCATAACATAGTCCATAAAGACAATGTTCTACATCCTACCTTAAGAAGTAGCGACTGGGGTCTTATAAGCTTGCAAGCAGCTATCTAAGACACAACAAGCGACCTCTTCCCATCCAGAGCAAAGAAGAGTGAAGAAAACAAATGACTCAAGGAAACAATTAGCCCAAATGACTAATGGATCACATGAACCACAGCTTTCATTAGCCTGAGACCAGAAGGACTAGACAGTGCTTGGCTACCACTATTGACTACTCTGACTGGGATCACAATAGTAAGTTCTGGGCAGAGTGGGAGCAAAAACTAGAATAAACTTCAAATTCTTAAATAAGACCTAATTTATCCATCTGATAGAGTCTCTTGGGACCCTCAAGACTATTGCCTTTAGATATACTTCAGACTTGGAACTGATCCCACTCCTAGAGATCACATTATAGCCAAATAATAGACAGGCCTATAAAGTGAACAATAACACCCAAGAGGAATGTGCACCTCAGAACGGTCAACTATATGAGACCAAAAGGGCACCAGTTGGCCAGAAGCAAAGTTCAGAAAGCAAGTAGGAACAGGCAAGATTGGCAAATGGAAACAGGGAACCCAAGGAGGAAGTGGGGAGAGAGTTGGCACATTAAGGGGACTGCAAAAAATGTCATGGAACAAGTTGTGTATAATTTGTTGAATGGGAAACTAATATGCTCTGTAAGCTTTCACCTAAATCAAAATAAAGCGTTATTGAAAAAAAAAAAAACTGCAAAAAAACAAATCTTTATACTTAGATTTATCCATGGAAAGATTTTTAACATTTAAACTCAAATTCTTAATGAGACATCTTAAAATCTGATACCTAGTTAAAGGGATTACATTCAAAGTTGGTTTCTTTAAAAAAAAAAAGTTTCAATCGTATTCGAAATAAATTTTTTAATATAATCAGTTTTTATATAAACTTTTACCTAATGCATTAGATGTTACCTTACCATTTTAATATTAAGCTTATATATTTGAATTAGTATAACATTCTGAAGTAGCTAATGTTTTGGGATATTGTGATGGTTAATGTTATGTGTCAACTTGGCTAGGCTGTGATTCTCAGTAGTCTGGCCAACACTATGTAATCAGCCTCTATTTTGTGATCTGATGTAAGCAGACAATAAGTTGGAAGGGGAGTTTCCTTGGAGGTGTGGCCTGCATCTAATATATAAAGCGATGTTCGGGAAAAGCTTGCTCTCACTCTCTTGATCCTGTATTTATCTTGTTCTTGTCTGATCTCTGGTACTTGGGACATGAGCAGCTTTCAGCCTACTGCCTAACCTGAAGATTTTGGATTCACCAGCTCCTGCAACCCCATGAGCCAGCAGTCTGATGCCAAACCTTCAGATTTGGGGTTTGTCAGACCCTGCAGCCAAGTGAGTCAGGAGAAGCTTTCAGCCTGCCACCTGACCTATGGATTTGAGACTAGCCAGTTTCCACAATGGGACGAACAAATCTGTCTTGGAAGAAGTACAACTGATATGCTTCTTAGAAGCAAAGATGGCGAGACTCACATACTTTGGACATGTTATCAGGATGGACCAGTCCTTGGAAAAGGACCTGATGGTCGGTAAAGTAGACAGTGAAAAAGAGGAAGAACCACCCTCAGATACCTTTTTAACTTAGTACTGAAGTCATGCCTGAGGTTCACCCTTCAGCTGAAGATTGACAGGCCTATAAAACAAAATGAGACTAAATTGACACACCAGCCCAGCGTCAAGGACAAGAAAGCAGGAGGGGACAGGAGAGCTGGTAATGAGGAACCAAGGTGGGGAAGCGGAGAGTGTTGATATGTCATAGGGTTGGCAACCAATGTCATAAAACAATATATGTCTGAATTGTTTCATGAGAAACTAATTTGCTCTGTAATACTTCATATAAAGTACAATTTAAAAAATGCAAAAAAAGAAAAAGAGGAAGACCCTCAATGAGATGGACTGACACAGTGGCTGCAACAATGAGCTCAAACATAACAGTTGTGCAGATGGCACAGGACTGGGCAATGTTTCATTCTGTTGTACATAGGATTGCTTCTAAAGACTATGTATTCCATCTGACAAGGTCCACTTGTATAGTCACTGTTTATGTTGCTGAAAAATGTATTTGCAGTGAAGAAATCATTGGTCTTGCAAAATTCTGTTGTGTGATCTCTGGCATCATTTCTATCATCAAGGTCATATTTTCCAACTACCAATCCTTCTTCTTTGTTTCCAACTTTCGCATTCCAATCCCCAGTAATTATCAATGCATCCCGATTGCATGTTTGATCAATTTCAGACTGCAGAAGTTGGAAAAAATCTTCAGTTTCTTCATCTTTGGCCTTAGAGATTGGTGTGTAAATTTGAATAATAGTCATATTAAGTGGTGTTCCTTGTAGGCTTATGGATATTATCCTATCACTGACAGTGTTGTCCTACAGAATAGATCTTGAAATGTTCTTTTGAAGATGAATGCAATGCCATTCCTCTTCAATTGGTCGTTCCTGGTATAGTAGACCATATAATTGTCCAATTCAGAATGGCTAATACCAGTCCATTTCAGCTCAGTAATGCCTAAGATATCAATGTCTATGCATTTCATTTTTGAAGATTTCCAATTTTTCTAGATTCATACTTCGTACATTCCATGCTCCAACTCTTAATGGTTGTTTGCAGCTGTTCCTTCTCATTTTGAGTCCTGCTGAAAGCTTGACTCCATCCATGTCATTAAAGTTGACTCTACTTTGAGGTGGAAGCTCTTCCTTAGTCATCTTTTGAGTTCTTTCCAACCTGAAGGGCTCATCTTCTGGCATTGTATCAGACAATGTGCCACTGCTATTCATAAGGTTTTCACTGGCTAATTTTTTTCAGAAGCAGACCACTGGGTCCTTCTTCCTACCTAGTCTGTCTTAGTCTAGAAGCTCAGCTGAAACCTGTCTGCAATGAGCGACCTTGCTGGTATTTGAATACTGGTGCCATAGCTTACAGCATCATAGCAACAAGCAAGCCATCCCACAAAATATCACCACCATTGGATCAAATATTTGTGATAGACAAGGCTCTGGATGGTTGTTTATTTGCTACCTTTCAACATTTTTGCCAGACTGAAAAGAATGAGGAAGTCAGTTGGTTGGTCCTATTTTCACTAGACAAAGTGGAGAAAAAAGGGATGAGCTCCTGGCTTCAGAGTCACAGCTCAAGCACCACATAAAAGACCTGAAAGTTACTATTTGTTCCCTAAAAGAAAGCCTTATTTCTTATAATACAAAGCTGATATTACTGGAAAACAAACCCAGAGTCTTATCCTAAGAATAGCTGAATAACATCACCAACTGAATTCTCAAATGGTGTCTGAAGTTAAAGTGTGGCATTAATTAGGAAGGAATGGGATCCTGAAACTTGGGATGAGAATATACGGGCAGATAATCTAGAAAATGGGGATATTAAACTCCTAAATTCTGTTGAATCACTCCTGCCAACAAAACCAGCCACCTCATTCCCATTTGAAGAGATTACTTGGAGGGATGGGTTCAGCAAAATGGACTTCCACTCACCAAGACTGACTGGGCTACAGACACTGCTTCAGCCAATCTTCCAGCAGCAGAGACCAAAACTGAGTCCCCAGTATGGCACCATTCCTTGGGGCAATCAGACAGCAACCTGGTGGCAGGTTGATTACATCGTACCACTTCTATCTAGGAAGGGCAGTGTTTTCTTCTTACTGCAATAGATACTTACTCTGGATATGGATTTTCCTTCCCTGAACACAATGTTTCTGCCAAAACTACCATCTGTAGACTCACAGAATGCCTTATCCACTGTCATGGTATCCCATATATCATTGCTTCAAATTAAGGAACTCTCTTCACAGGAATGAAGTGCAGCAGTGGGCCCATGCTCATGGAATTCACTGGTCTTACCATGTTCCCTATCATCCTGAAGCAGCTGCCTTGATAGAATGATGGAATGGCCTTCTAAAGACACAATTATGGTGCCAGCTAGGTGGCAATACCTTGGAGGGTTACAGCAGTGTTCTCCAGGAGGCTGCACATGCTCTAAACCAGCATCCAATATATGATGCTGTTTCTCCCATAGCCAGGATTCACAGGCCCAGGATTCAAAGAGTGGAAATAAGAGTGGCATGACTCACTATTACCCTTAGTGACCCACTCACAGAATTTTTGTTTCCTGTTCCTGTTACCCTATACTCACTGGGTCTAGTGGTCTTAGTTACAAAGGGATGAATACACCTACCAGGAGACTCAACACTGATTCCATTGAACTGGAAGTTAAGAATTCCACCCGGTCACTTTGGGCTCCTCATGCCTCTGGATCCACAGGCAAAGAAGGGAGTTATCATATTGGCTGGTGTGATTGACCCTGATTACCAAGGGCAAACCAGATTGATATTACATAATGGAAGTAAAGAAGAATATGTCTTCTGGAACACAGGAGGTCCCATAGGGCATCACTTAGTACTACCATGCCCTGTGATTAAAGTCAATGGAAAATTACAGCAACCCAATTCTGACATGACTACTAATGGTCCAAACCCTTCAGGAATGAAGGTTTTGGTCACCCCACCAGGCAAAGAACCACAACCCGCTGATGAACATGGAATGGGTGGTGGAAGATGGTAGTTCTAAATACTAGCTATGACAACATGACCAGTTGTAGAAACAAGAACTGTAATTGTTATATGAGTATTTCTTCCTTGTTTTGTTATACGTGTATGTGTGCATATATACATATATATATATATATATATATATATGAAACCAAAAACTCACTGTTGTTGAGTCAATTCCAATTCATAGCAAGCCTATAGGACAGAGTAAAAAACTGCCCTATAAGGTTTACAAGGAATGGCTGATGGATTTGAACTGCTAACCTTTTCGTTAGCAGCCATAATTCTTAACCATTGCACCACTAGGGCTCCACATATATGGCAAATATCTTTGTTTTCTTCTCACCTTCATCCTATTGTTTACCATAAAACATAAGATGTAAAAGAGGATAGTGTGTATCTGATTGTATGCATATGAGTTGTATTATGTTAGACATAAGTATGACTTTTTAATCGTCTTTATTTAAAGATTATATATTGTTTAAGGAGATGGAAATATGTGCCAAATGGACAAGGGGTGGACTATAATGGTTTATGTTATGTGTCTACTTGGTTGGGCTGTGATTCTGATTCTCAGTGGTCTGGCAGGCACTATGTAATCATCCTCCATTTTGTGATCTGATGTGAGCAGCCAATCAGTTGGAAGCGGAATTTCCTTCGGAGTATGGTTTGCATCCAATATAAAAACGGATATTTTTGCAAAGCTCTCTGTTTCTCTCTCTCAATCCTGCATTCGAGTCGTCATTATTTGACCTCTGGTTTTTGGGACATGAGAAGCCTTCAGCCCGCTGTCTGACCTGCAGATTTTGGATTTGACAGCTCCACAAATCCACGAGCCAGCTGTCTGCACCTGACCTGAAGATTTGGGATTTGTCAGCCCCTGCAACCACATGAGTCAGGAGAAATCTTCAGCCTACCACTCGACCCAAGGATTTGGAACTTGCCAGTCTTCACAATTGCATGAGCCATTTCCTTAAAATAAACCTTTCTATATATATTTATATATATTTATCCTTCAGTGGTTTTGCTCCTCTAGAGAACTCAGCCAAAACAGATATTAAACTAAAATTATTGATGATTGATATAGTCCCTAGGTGACACAAGTAGTTTGAGATGGACTACTAACCTAAAGGTTGGCAGTTCAAACCCACCCAACTGCCCTGCAGAAGAAAGTCCTGACAATATGTTTCCATAGATTACAGCCAAGAAAACCTTATGGAGCAGTTCTACTCTGTAACACATGGGGTTGCTATGAGTCAGAATTGCCTTGATAACAATGGGTTTGGGTTTTTGTTTTGTTTTGTTATCAATGGATGAGCTATATTGTTTTATATGTGAAACTACACCTAATTAGCTCAATAATAAATTAGCTTAAAAATATATCTAGATTTTGACAAATGCATCAGTATCTATGGCACCATTCATGCATTAATAATGGCATAACCATTAGCCTTTAAAACTAGCCTATTAATGCAATAGTAAACTGTGTCATAGAAATTATTCCAAAAAATTGCTATTGTAATATATGTAATTAGATTAAGATTTTAAAAGATGAGTGTGCATCCGCTACTAAGAAACTAACTAATAAAATAAACTGATTTATTCTTTCAAATATAGGAATGTATCCATTTTAAAGGCTTAAGATAAGTTTGTTCAATGCAATTCAATTGGTCAGATATCAATTAATCTACTATTGTTGTTTACACTCAGAATTGGAAAAAGTTACTGGGTTTGACAAGGAATCTCTTAAGACAGTCTTTAAACAAAAACAGGAAGCTATATTCTTGCTTTGTAGTATGGAATGCTTGATTTTTACTGTAAAATCTGTTGTAACTAATTATTTTTAAGCCTTGTTCATAAATCCCTTTGAAAAATTAAAATAAAAACCCCACAAATTCTCAGGACCATCTAAAACTCAGGAAGATATGTAGTGAAATGCTACCTAGGTATTCTGTCACTGGTCCTGCTATCATATAAGATAGCAAGTCTTATAAAGCCTGAGAAAAAATTGAAGACTTGCTGTATGATTGTTTCCAAGGATTTAACTCTAAATCAGAGTTGAAGGATATGAGAACAATGATTTTTAATTAAAGTTTGAATGCACTTATATAAGGCCACTAACTTTAAGTCATATATTTAAAAACTACAATTTCCTATCATGTAGATCAATAGCAGGGGGAAAAAAATCCCACTATTATAGATATGTGGAGCCCTGGTGGAGCAGTAGTTAAGAGCTTGGCTATTAACGAAAACATTGGCAGTTTGAATTCACCAGCTGCTCCTTGGAAACCGTATGGGACAGTTCTACTCTGTCAACTCAATTCAACGGGTTTGGTTTTTGGTATCATAGATATGTTCCATTTGATGATGTTAGGTAGACGTGGCTATAATCTCTTTCAGGCAATTCATTTTTGATGGTAAGGATTAATTATTCTCTTAAACTAGTTCTCAATAAGTCATAATGGAGAAATGTATCGGTACAAATAATCGAAAACATTGAAGTACTTAAATATAATTTGTCCCTGAATTTGGAATACTCTGATATATTTTTAAGATTTTTACTTCTAATTATACTTCTCTGGAGGTGCCTAAATTAGCTTGCATTTCCAAGACATAGTCACTGACAAAAAAATTTGAGTAGATGTTGCTAGACAAGACTCTACTTTGCTGAATAAGGACAATAAAGTGTTGGCCATATTTGCTTGAGAGCCCTTAGTATTGTATGGAAATCATAAAATGTGCATTACTGGTGATTTTGCAGCACTTTTTTCCAAAGAGATCAAAGCTGAAAAATACATGTTGCAGAAATCATACACATGCAATTAACCTGTGGTAGTGAGGAAAAGGCAATTGCACTCTGTGATACGAGCTGAGGGTGCACAACGAATAAGATGTAACTTTGTTTCCTCCAGGAATTCATGATCTCCTGGGATAAAAAATGTGTAAGCAGTTGCTAAAACAATATGAGATCATTTTGAATAATAGTTAAGGTCATGGGCTGTGGTCAGTCCTGTGTACAGGTTTCGTCTTGAATAAATTATCTCATTTCTTGAAAGCTAAGTTTCCATACTTGAACAAACATAATCAGGATAATATTTGACCTATAGGGTTAGTCTGAGGACTAAAGGAGAAGAAGCCTTAACAGCCTCAGCCTTATGCCTGTCCCATAGTAAGTGCTCAGTTAGTATATGTTACTATTACTAATTGTATAAATCTCTAAAGATAAAAGGGAGTAATTTACGTGGCCTGGGCAAGTTGTGACAGAAAATATGCAGGTTAAGTTTTGAATAATAAACAGGAGGTTTGCAGATGAATATGAGGGAAGGGAAAAGACATGTAAAATGTGTGACAGAACTTCATGCTGACGACAGGGAATAGCCTGCTGTGGTTAGAGTGTAGAATATATTCATAGAGGAAGAGAATAATAGGAAATAAAGCTGCCTCCCAAAGATAAATACAGAGAGAAAGCATGCATATTATGTATAATATGCATATCAGAATAAGGTATCTATATACTTGTGTATGCATGGGTAGCTTTAATATGCATGTGGCAGAGAAAATGCTACGTGTTTACAATGTCAAGTTTACTATCTACAGGGGACTCCATTTTTCAGCCTTCCTTGCATGTAGGTTGGGGCCAGGTGATTGAGTTCTGTAAGTAAAAGCGGTGAAGCTTCATCCAGGTGTGGCCTGTGAAAGCCTCTCTCCTAGTTCTCCAGTTTTCTCTTTCCTTGTCATTGTAACCTTGGAGTCAAAGACTGCAGAGCTTCCAGTTGAAGGAAGGCCAACTACCTCATCAGCATATAACGTTATCAAAAAATATACAAGAAAACAAACAGAATTTTTTTTTTTTTTAAATCATGGTAAACCACCAAAGAGCTTTAGGTTTGTCAGTTGTGATAGCTAGAATTATTTACTGTGACTGATACGCAAACACACACACAAATCCTTACTAATGAAAAAGATACAAAATTTTCTAAGTTAATCCATCTTTAGGAGTCCTAGTGGTGCATTAGTTAAAGTACTTGGCTACTAACCAAAAGGTCGATGATTCGAATACTCCAGCCACTCTGCAAGAGGACAATGTAGCAGTCGGCCTTCATAAAGATATACATCCTTGGAAATCCTATGAGGCAGTTCTACTCTGTCTGATAGAGTGGCTATGAGTCAGAATCCACTTGACAACAGTGGGTTTGGTTTTTTGGGTCAATATATCTTTAAGAATCTGTAAATCTCATAGCTTCATTTACTGAGAGAGAATGTTTAAAATACTTATATACTTAAAGGAGTGTAAAAATATGACGTCTTTATTACTTTGTCCAATAACATAACTGCTTCCAAATGGACTCATTGTAACCTGTTTGTATTGAATAAGAATTTCCTGTACTTAGCATATTTGTGATAGTTTTTCCAAAATTTTAAAAGACGTAATTTTTTTTTGTTTCCTCTAACTTAACTCACTTACTATTGCAAAATAATTTTCCTATAAATTACAATGCCTCTTAAAAATTGTATTCCTGAAATTATCATTATTAAATGTATGACTATTCTCATCAAAAAACCATTAAAAGTAACTTATTCAATAAAGTTAGTGGATACAAAACAAAAAATAACAGCTTATCCGTATGTTAGTATGACTCAGTTCTAAAACATAAAGAAAGACCACTCTCAGTTTTTCTGTACGATCAAAATAAATTCGAGACTGACAAAGTAGTTATATTTTTAAGTAAAATAATTAAAAAATAGGAAAATAATAAAAGTTCATTGGTGGTATTGGAATGCAGGACTTCTAAACATAAAACAAATTGACAGAAAAAAGACTAATGTATTTATCTACAGTGTAAACTTATATAAAAAGCCAAACTAGAAAAAGTATAATAAATGGCAAATTACTAACATTGTTAATAAATAAGAAGTCCTTAACAAAATAATACGAGGGCTTTAAATCACTTACAGGCAAGGGATATGAACTTATCATTTATTTAAAACAAAAAAATTGGCAAATGATAACTAAAGATGACAAATTTTCAAATTTGCTAATCTGAAGTGTGAATTAAAAATAAATAATATTTTCTATCAAAGAAGTTATAAAATATTTACTTAAGTGGCAATACTAGGTACTATGATAGTGTTCGAAATAAAGAAGTAACATTATTAATATAAAATTAACACATCCTTTTTGGGAAAAAAATTCCAATGTGTTAAAAAATTCATAAGAATACATGCAAAGAAAAATCAGGAATAGTCAAATCATTATGTACAGTGATGTTTATAGCATTACTTGCAACACTAAATAATTAGAATGAACCTAGATTTTCAAAAATAGAGGTTTACATAATAACAGATTTTTTTTACATAGATGAAATTCACCGATGTCATTAAAAATCACGTTCTCAAAAACTTCTAAGGAGATAGAAAAGTGTGCATGATGAGATGTTAAGTTTCAAAGGCAATATAAAAAACTACATAATGTTAAGTTTTTAAGGCAATATAGCCAACATGATCTATGATTTGAGGTTAGTGAAAATACAACCGAGGAAGAGCTGCAAAAGACTTCTTTAAAAAGTGGCGAAAAGTAAAGTTGTCACTTTGAGGACTAAGGTGTGCCTGACCCAAGCCATGATATTTTCAATTGCCTCATATGCATGCAAAAGCTGGACAATGACTAACGAAAACTGAAGAAGAATCATGCATTTGAATTATGGTGTTGGCAAAGGATATTTAATACACCATGTATTGCAAGAAGAACAAACAAGTCTGTCTTGGAGAAAGTACAGCCAGGGTGCTCCTTGGAAGGAAGGACAACAGAGACTTTGTCTCACATACTTTGGATATGTTGTCAGTAGAGACCATTCTCTGGAGAAGGACATCATGCTTGGTAAAGTAGAGAGGGTCAGAAAAAGAAAAAAACCCTCAATGAGATGGATTGACAGAGTGGCTGAAACAGTGTGCTCAGATATAGCAATGATTGTAAGGATGGCACAGGACTGGGCAGTGTTTCATTCTGTTGTACATAGGGTCACTATGAATTGGAATTGACTTGATGATGATATCTAACCACAAAAATAAAAGAACAGTTCCTGGCACAGATAGGCACTTAGCAGTAACTTTTGGAATTAATGAATTAAAATACATCTATGTATTTTTCAAATTTTCTACACTAAAAGTAAATTTTATCACTAGAAATGTTAAACCTATTTTAAAAGTTTTTTGTCCTTCCAAAAAATTATGATAGACACTAAGTATTCCAGCAAAAAATAAATGCATTTTCAAGATAGCTATGGTTATGGGTGTTTGTATTTTAATGTTCTCATACTGTCAGATTTCCAGGTTTTGAAACTTTTTGAATGTTCTTCCAATATTTGAAAAAAGGTAACTGAAATATTTTTATTATATATATTTTATCCAGTTTATGTCTCTAAGCATGTATACTTTTCAAGAAGTTGTCCTTATTTATGTATAAGTCATTAAGTATAGAGAAAGTTAGCAGTCTTTCATGGATCTATGATTTCATAGTTTGAGGCAAAAGCTAAAGCTCTTAACCATAATAACTTTACTTTTTTTCCCCAAATATACTTCCAGCTATTCTTTTTCCAAATCTTCTTTTGAGAGCTTTTAAGAAGATAGGTTATAAAAGTAATAAAATCCGGAGTTTCAGCAAAATGGCGCTCTAGGCAGAAGCACCACGCCATCCCTCCTCAGCAAACATCCGAAAAAAATAAGCCGAACAGAGAATACAACAATCCTGAAACCCTAAAACATCAAATGAAGAGATAAAGAACTCAGCCAAGCACCAAATGGAGTGAGAAAACTGACAGAGAAT
>NW_004443939.1:28809462-28810859 GCF_000243295.1 Trichechus manatus latirostris | reverse complement strand
GTTGCTTTTTTTTCTGCTTCTTTTGATTTCTTCCTTACCTCTCATTACCTCCCCCTCCTTTCACTCAAATACCTGGCTCCGTGCGCCATCTTTTCTTCTTCCTGAGGGGCTATGGAGCACCATTCAAGTGTGGCACTGCTTCCCGGTCTGGGCTATGGTGCTGGTGGGATCCCGGGGATTTTGTTCATTTGTTTGTTTTGAATTGCTTGTTTGTTTTCTTTTCCTTTTCTTGAGTTGGGAGCCCTTTCTGGCCAGGTGGTGCTACGTGGCCAGGAGACTTCCCCCTCGGCTTGCACAGACGTGCAGAGGGATCCTTGAGGGCATTACTTTTTTCGTCAGATTTTTATTTTCTGTTTTTTTGTGGGCCTTTCTTGTTCTTTATTTTTTAATTTGTTTTCTTTTCCCTCTTTTTCCCTTTTTGTCTTTCTTCGTTGCTCACTTTCTTGTCTCTCTATATCTTCCTTCTCTTTCTGATCCCTGAATACCTTGCATTGTATACCTCTACGCCTTCTAGACAGGCTGTACTGCAACACCTGAGAGTGACTTCCCCAGACCTCATAGCTGCACCGGTGGGATCCCTGGGAACTTTGCAGTTCTTTAACCTTTCTGATTTTTATTTATTCATACTTTCCTTTTCTTCCTCTTCCCCTTTCTGTTTTTCTCCATTTCATAGTCACTTATCTCTCCACTCCAGCAGCAAGCACACCTAGCATTCTTTTTTGTTTGTTAGTATGTTTTTGGCTCCTGTTCCTCTCTCCTCTCTCCCATATCCAACTTAGCTCCACACATAACAATCTCCCTGCTGCATCCTGCCTACCGGCACTGTGTGCTTGACGTCACACCACCAAACAGCACAGGCATGGCCTACTGGAACCTGCCCTGCACTGATTACCAACCCGCTCTGGTGGCAAGAGACAAAAACAACCTGTTCCAGTAACTCTTCAGCTAGAACTACCCTGCCATGCAATATCTGAGTGACTGACCCTGCCAATTGGAGAAGGAGGCAAAAAGTATTGTGCACACAGATGAGCAAACACAAAGAACACACAGTCCACCTGCTCAGACATAGTCAAATTTTTTTAAAAAACGGGGGGACGAAACAAACAAATCTATAATCAATAAATGAGAAAAATAACTACTGAATGCCCTGAAGACAGCAGACAATATCAACACGTTTACAAAAACAGGACAGGATGGTTCCAATAGGTGCCCAAAATAAAACACCAGATGACTCTCCAGTGGAAGAAAAGGCACTAGAACTACCTGATAGGGAATTCAAACCTCTAATACTCAGAATTCTCTAAGAGCTGAGGCAAAAAGCTGACAAACATGAGGAAAAAATAGACAAATTCATGGAAAATACAGACAAAAAATTGGAAGAATTCAGGAAAATAATG
>NW_004443939.1:28761578-28804161 GCF_000243295.1 Trichechus manatus latirostris | reverse complement strand
GACCAGGATCACAACAGAGGGTTCTGGACAGAGCTGGAGAAAGATGTAAAACACAATTCTAACTCACAAAAAAAAAAGACCAGATTTACTGGCCTAAAGGAGACTGGAGAAACCCTGAGTATGGCCCCCTGATATCCTTTTAGCTCAGTGGTGAAGTTATCTCCTAGGTTCACCGTTCAGCCTGGGAGTGGACAGCCCCGTAAAACCAAATGAGACTAACGAGGTACAGTAGTCCACTGTCAAGGGCCAGAAGGCAGAAGGGGACAGGAAACTGGTGATAGGGAACCCAAGGCTGAGTAAGGATATTGTTGATGTGTTGTGAGATTGTTAACCATTGTCATAGGGCAACATGTGTACTGTTAAGTGAGAAACTATTTTGTTCTGTAAGCCTTCATCTTAAGTGAGAATAACAGCACAATTGGAAGAGCGTAGTCAATGTCACTGAACTATGCATGTAGAAATTTTTGAAATGGTGTATCTTTGGCTATGTGTATTTTCACCAAAAAAAAAGGTTGAGAATTTAGAGGGTTGACATGTTGTGGGGTTGTTAACCAATGTCATAAAACAATATGTATACTACTGTTTTATGAGAAACTATTTGTTCTGTAAGCCTTCACCTGAAGTACAATAAAAAAAAAGTAATAAAATCTTAACTTACACATACTATATATTTATTTTTTATAAATTTTATTACATCCTATTCTTGTAGTACAAGTTTTCCCTATTCTAACGTGAAATTTAAAAAATTGTCTTTTTTTTTCACTACTGAAAGAGAAAATATTACCACCGTCCTATGGTTGAGAGACATTATTACGTACATATATACCATATTATAGGATAGTTCTTATTTTAAATAAATAATCACTATCCTCATCTCTTTAAAGTGTTAAAAAGCAAAGATGTCACTTTAAGGACTGAGGTGCGCCTGACCCAAGTCATGGTGTTTTCAATCGCCTCATATGCATATAAAAGCTGGACAATGAATAAAGAAGACCAGAGAAGAGTTGATGCCTTTGAATTATGGTGTTGGAGAAAAATATTGAATACACCACGGACTGCCAGAAGAATGAACAAATCTGTCTTGGAAGAAGTATAGCCAGAATGCTCTTTAGAAGCAAGGATAGCAAGACTTCATCTCACATACTTTGGACGTGTTTTCAGGAGGGACCAGTCCCTGGAGAAGGACATCATGCTTGGTAAAGTAGAAGGACAGCAAAAAAGAGGAAGACCCTCAACGAGGTGGATTGACACAGTGGCTGCAACAATGGGCTCAAACATAGCAACAAGTTTGAGGATGGCGCAGGACTGGGAAGTGTTTTGTTCTGTTGTACATGGTGTGGCTATGAGTCAGAACTGACTTGATGGCGCCTAAGAACAACATCCTCATCTGAGCCTTCCCTGCAGCCTTACAAATCTACATTTCCCTAGTCCACTCTCCCCACAGATTTTCCCACACTCCTTAGTTACTATTTCACCCTTATTTTTTCCCTCAAACAGCAACACCTACTTCTACGTTCTGTTTCTCTGTTGATGGCTTTGCTAACTATTTCACTGAGAAAACACCAGCAAATTGAGATAACTACAAAAGCTCCCACCACCTCAGCTATTCTCCCATCCACATCAGTGTCCATCTTCTCTGCTTTCCTTCTTGTTATTATAGATGAAATGTCCATGCTGAAAACTAAGACCTATCCTTCCGTTTCTTCACTTTCAGCCACTTATGGAATAAGGTCAGCAATTCTCCTCAACCTTTCAGATTTTCAATTTTTCTCTCTACATTGGATTATTCCTGTTAGCATATAAACATGCTCTCATTTTAAAGAAAAAGATCACCTTTTGACATCATGGTCTTCTCAACCAAATACTTCATTTCTTTCCTTCTTTGTATTATAAAAAAAAAATTAAATTAAAAGGTATACTTGCTTTCTTCATCTCTTAGTATCAAAGTGCCTCAGGAAACCACTTCAGTCAAGTTTTTGTCCCTATAACTCCACTGAAACTGTACAAATGAGTTTATGCTGCCTTGATCAATCCTCATTCCTCATTTTCTTGAACTATAAGCAGCATTTGCCACATTGGCAGCTACCTCTTTCTTCCCTTGGCATCCAGGTCACTATGCTGTTTTGGTTTTTGACCTATTTTTCTGGCAACTCTTTCTCATCTTCCTTTTTTTTTTTTCTTCTTCTTTCTTCTCTTTCCCCTAATCTCTAAATCTTAGAGTGCCCTGTGCTCATTCTAGAGATTAATTTAATTTCTCTATACTTACTCCTTTAATGAGCTCATCAAGTCTCATGGCTTTGAATACCACCAATATGCCTTGTGACTCCCAAATATATGTATCCAGTTGTGGTAGCTAACCTCTAAAAATAGCCCACAATGAACCACATCCATTGGTATTCTCCTTCTTGTATATTACCCTCTTCTTGAAGCTGGGCTGACCCTGTGTATTGCTCTTGACTTTTAGAAGCAGACTGTGACTTCTAAGACTAGGTCATAAGATACCTTGCAGCTTGCATGTGGGTCTTTGGAATGCTTGATCTTGGGATGCTCTTTCGTGGAACCCAACCACTATGAAAGTCAAAGCCACAAGGAAAGACCATGTGTAGGTGCTCTGGTAGATAGTTCTAGCTAAGTGCCTAAATAACAACTAGCACAAACTGCACATCATGTGAATGAGTCATTCAAATTACAGTTCAAGGCTTCAAATGACTCTAGCTCCACCCTTCTTTTGCCTGCAGCCAAATGAGAGACCCCAAACAACACTCGGCTGTGTCTAGACAACCCACAGAATTGTGAGAAAAAATAATCAATTATTGTTTAAGCCCTTAAATTTTGGGTAGTTTCTTATGCAGCAAGAGATAACCAAGTTATCTGAAATCTCCACTTAAATATCCAACTGCCCATTGAATATCACTATTTGATGTGTAATAAGCATGTCAAGCTCAACATGTCTAAAATGAACTCCTCTTCTTCCTCCAACAAGCATTCTTGCCTCCCAGCCTTTCCCTTCCCAGTGGATCCAAAAACTACACCTGTGGCCATCAAATCAATTCCAACTCATACATAACAACCCTATAGGACAGAGTAGAACTGCCCCAAAAGATTTCCAAGACTGTAAATCTTTACTGAAGTAGATTACCACATCTTTCTCCCATGGTGCAACTAATGGGTTCAAACTGCCTACATTTCAGTTAGCTGCAGAGCACTTAACCACTGCACCACCAGGGCTCTTTTCTCGACGTATAATCACTCCATAATTACAGATTCTCAGACCAAAAATTGTGGTTTTGTCATTGATTCCTCTCCTTCATTCACATGGCACATCCAATCTGACAATAAATCCTGATTATTATACTTTCAGAATATAGCCAAAATCTGCTCACTTTTCTTCCCACCCACTACAACTTTGTCTTAAAAAAATCTTTCCCTTGCTCACTCCATTCCAGACACACTGGAACACTCCACATATTCCACTACCTTAAAACTTGCTAACTTACATTTCCCTAAACTTAAGCATAACCACTTTATTAGCCACATCAGGTCTTTGTTCAAATGTCTTTTTTTTTTATTTTAGTGAAACCTGTTCTGACTCCCCAATTTAAAATTACAACCGTTCTCCTGAAGGGCATTTTTAATTCACTTTTCTTCTTTTTTCGTAATATTTTCTCCAACCAATATACTATATACTTATTCAATTACACGATTGTTTATTTGTCTTATCATGTTATATAGAAACCAAAAATTCATTGCCCATGGAGTTGATTCTGACTCATAGCAACCTTATAGGACAGAGTAGAACTGCCCCATAGGGTTTCCAAAGCTGTAATCTTTATGGAAGCAGACTGCCACATCTTTCTCCCACAGAGTGGCTGGTGGATTTCAAACACTGACCTTTCGGTTAGCAGCTGAGCATTTAACCACTGCACCACCAGGACTAGAAACATAGCAGGCTCTCAATAAATATTGGTGGAGTTGAGAAATAAGCAATATTTCTCTTTACTTTAAAGTTATTCCAATATATGCAGTTAAAGGCAATTTCATGTTAGTTTAATTTTCTTCTATAATATGCACCTAAAATTAGTGACCAAATTAATTCAGATAATGAGAGAAAATAATGTTTTGACAAATGTTGTTAGAAATGAAGCTAATTTTCTGCAACTCCCATTTTCAATGTGGTGTCATATTTTTCAAAGGCATTTTAAAATGTATCTGTTGTTGTTATTGTTTATTAGATGTGTCAAGTTGGTTCTGACTCATAATGACCCCATGTACAACAGAACGGAATACTGCCCAGTCCAGCGCCATCCTCACAGTCATTCTATATTTGAGCCCATTGTTGAAGCCACTGAGTCAATCCATCTCATTGAGGGTCTTCTTCTTTTTCACTTCCCCTCTACTTTACCAAGCATGATGTTCTTCTCCAGGGACTGATCATTCCTGATAACATATCCAAAGTATGTGAGATGAAGTCTTGCCATCCTTGCTTCTAAGAAGCCTTATGGCTGTATTTTTTCCAAGACAGATTTGTTCGTTCTTTTGCCAGTCCATAGTATATTCAGTATTCTTCACCAACACCATAATTGAAAGGCATCAATTCTTTTCCCATCTTCTTTATTCATTGTCCAGCCTTCCTATGCATATGAGGCAATTGAAAACACAATGACTTGGGTCAGACGCATCTTGGTCCTTAAAGCGACATCTTTGCTTTTTAACACTTTGAAGAGATGAGGATAGTGATTGTTTATTTAAAATAAGACCAATCCTATAATATGATATATATGTATATAATAATGTCTTTTAACCACAGGATGGTGGTAATATTTTCTCTTTAAGTAGTAAAAAAAAATCATGAGATTTTTTTTTATTTCATATTAGTATAGGGAAAACTGTGTACTACAAGAACAGGATGGAATAGACTTTTAATACTTTAAAGAGGTCTTTTGCAGTAGATTTGCTCAATGCAACATGTCATTTGATTTCTTGACTGCTGCTTCCATGGGCACTGATTGTGGATCCAAGTAAAATAAAATCTTTTACAACTTCAGTCTTTTCTACATTTATCATGATGCTGCTTATTGCTTCAGTTCTGAGGATTGTAGTTTTCTTTATATTAAAGTGTGATCCATACTGAGGGCCGTAGTCTTTGATCTTCATCAATAATGCTTCAGGTCCTTTTCACTTACAGCAAGTAAGGTTTGGTCATCTGCATATTGCAGATTTTTAATGAATCTTCCTCCAATCCTGATGTTGAGCTCTTCTTCATATAGTGCATTCTTCTTCATATAGTCTAGCTTCTCTGATTATGTGCTCAGCATACAGAATGAATAAACATGGTGAAAGGATACAACCCTGAAGTACGTTTCCTAATTTCAAACCACCCAATATTCTCTTGTTCTTTTCGAATGACTGCCTCTTTGTCTGTGTACAGGTTCCACATGAGCACAATTAAGTTTTCTGGAATTCCTGTTGTTTGCAGTATTATCCATAATTTGTTATGATCCACACAATTGAATGCCTTTGCATAGTCAATGAAACACAGGCAGACATCTTTCTGGTATTCTCTGTTTTCAGTCAAGATTCACCTGACATCAGCAATGATACTCCTGGTTCCATGTCCTCTTTTGAATCCAGCTTGAATTTCTGGCAGTTCCTTGTCGATGTACTGCTGCAACCACTTTTGAATGATCTTCAGCAAAATTTTTCCTTTCATGTGATATTAATGATATTGTTCGACAATTTCCACATTCTGTTGGATCATCTTTCTTTGGAATGGGTACAAATATGGATCTCTTCCATTCACTGGCCAGGTAACGGTCTTCCAAATTTCTTGGCATAGACAAGTGAGCACTTTCGGCACCTCATTCGTTTGTTGAAACATCTAAATTGGTATTCTGTCAATTTCTGGAGCGTTGTTTTTCGCCAATGCCTTCAGTGCAGCTTGGACTTCTAATTCTTTTTGGTACAGTGACTCTGTATTCCTTCCATCTTTTTTGATGTTTCCTACATCATTCAATATTTTGCCCATAGAATCCTTAAGTATTGCAGCTCAAGACTGGAATTTTCTCTTCAGTTCATTCAGCTTGAGAAATGCCGAGCGTGTTCCTCCCTTTTGGTTTTCTAACTCTAGGTCTCTGCACATTTCATTATAGTACTTTACTTTTTCTTCTCATGCTGCTTTTGGAAATTTTTGTTCAGCTTTTTTACTTCATCATTTCTTCCTTTATCTTTAGCTACTCTATGTTTAAGAGCAAGTTTTGGAGTCTCTTCTGACATCTATTTTGGTATTGTTTTTCTTTCTTGTCTTTTTAATGACCTCTTGCTTTCTTCATGTATAATGTCATTGATATTATTCCACAATTTGTCTGATCTTTGATCATTAGTGTTAATGAGTCAAATCAATTCTTGAGATGGTCTCTAAATTCAGGTGGAATATACTCAAGGTCATACTTTGTCTCTCGTGAACTTGTTCTAATTTTCTTCAGCTTCATCTTAAACTTGCATATGAGCAATTGATGGTCTGTTCCACAGGAGGCCCCTGGCCTTGTTCCGACTGATGATGTTGAGCTTTTCCACTATTTATTTCCACAGACATAGTCAATTAGATTCCTATGCATTCCATCAGGCGAGGTCCATGTGTATAGTCACCATTTATGTTGTTGAAAAAAGGTCTTTGCAATGAAGAAGTCATTAGACATGCAAAATTCTATTATGTGATATCTGGCACCATTTCTATCACCAAGGCCATATTTTCCAACTACTGTTCCTTCTTCTTTGTTTCCAAATTTTGCATTCCAATCACCAATATCAATGCACCTTGATTATATGTTTGATCAATTTCAGACGGCAGAAGTTGGTAAAAAATCTTCAATTTCCTCATCTTTGGCATTATTGTTTGGTTTGTAAATTTGAATAATAGTCATACTAAGAGGTCTTCCTTGTAGGCTTATGGATATTGTCCTATCAGTGACAGCATTGTACTTCAGGATAGATCTTGAAATGTTCTTTTTGAAGATGAATGCAATGCCATTCCTCTTCAGTTTGTTATTCCCAGCACAGTAAATCATATGTTTGTCTGATTCAAAATGGCCAATACCAGTCCATTTCAGCTCACTAATGTCTAGGTTATCAATCTTTATGTGTTCCATTTCATTTTTGAGGGCTTCCAATTTTCCTAGATTCATGCTCCATACATTACACATTCCTATTATTAATGAATGTTTGCAACTGTTTCTTCACATGTTGAGTCATGCCCAATGAAATTTGCCCAAAGCAATACTTCACATATCATTTGATTTCTTGACTGCTGCATCCACGGGTGGTGATTGTGGATCCAAGTACAATGAAACCTTTGACAACTTCAATATTTTCTCTGTTTGTCATGATGTTTCTTATCTGTTCAGTTGTGAGGATTTTTGTTTTCTTTCTGTTGAAGTGCAATCCATACTGAAGGCTGTAGTCCTTGATCTTCATCATTAAGTGCTTCAACTCCTTTTTTTTTTCAGCAAACAAGGTTGTGTCATCTGCATATTACAGATGAGTCTTCCTCATATCCTGATGCTGCATCCTTCTTCATATATTCCAGCTTCTCGAATTATTTGCTAAGCATACATGTTGAATAAGTATGGTGAAAGAATACAAAACTGACTCATACCTTTGCTGACTTTAAACCATGCACTATCCCCTGTACATAGACCAAGAACCTGTCCAAAAGACTGCACAATTAAATGTTCTGTAATTCCCATCTTCTGCAATGTTATCCATAATTTGTTATGATCCACACAGTCAAATGCCTTTGCATAGTCAATAAAACATAGGTAAACATTTTTCTGGTATTCTCTGCTTTCAGCCAAGATACATCTGATATCAGCAATGATATCCCTCATTCAACATCGTCTTCTGAATCCAGCTGGATTTTCTGGCAGTTCCCTATATAGAGAAATGAAATATGTTCAGAGGAAATGGTCAATGTGTTAAGTGGATTTGAAATGATGTGGGCTAGTAAAAATTGATAGATCAGGCAGATACCTAACTCATGAAAAAAAAGAAAAAGATACAAGGGGATCAATTTTAGTGGCTATTTTCACACCCATGAAGAATTGTTATGTGTAGAGAAGAATTGTACTTGTTCTAAGACCACTCAAGTGTACAGATAGTATTAATGATTCCATATGGAAGCATTTTGGTAGGTAGATAATCTGAACCCCTCCATCTACAAAACACTTAGATACTAGTAAAGTATAACAAACTTACTTTAAATGTATTAATTGCAAAAGAAGGAAAAAAGAAAGTCATCAGGAACTTAAAAAAAAAAAAAAAAAAAAGGAATAGGATAAGAGTCTGAAGCCAGAGTGGTAAGTAAATACTGAAGCTGTGCCACTGTTGATGTTATTAGTTGCTACGTAGTTGACTCTGATTCATGGAAACTTTATGTATAACTGAACTAAAAGTTGCCACTTCTTATCCCATCTCTATGATCTTTGATATTTTTCAGTCCTATGAAGGAAAAAATGGATATCAATACCTAAAACTGGGTGTGACGGACAGTACCTGGGAAAAAAAGAGATGAGGCTTTGATCTCGAAAAGGTGGGGAAAAGAGCTGAAGGTTAAATACCCAAACCACTCCTGCATAAAGCTGGGGACATCATTAGCGTCTCTTTCTCAGTGAATGTGTAGAGGCTAAAATTATCCTCCTGACTGCAAAGAGGAGAACCAAAGAGGCAGTCCATCTGCCAAGGTTATAGGTGGAAAGTAACCACAGCAATAGCAGTTGCAGGTGATTCTGAGAATTATGATTAAAGGCCTAACTTCATCTGAGTCTATTGATTATGGCATCTATGTTAAGATTGAGCAATCTGAAAAGCCCCAAGACAAGAAATTGAGTTAAAAGTGGGCAATCTTATGCCCAATTGAAACAAATGCAGTTTCGTTCAAGAGGGAAACCTCTCAATTTATGCTCCTTGGGATTTCTACAGATTAAATTCAGGTAAATATGTGCTTACAATAGAAAGAAAATATCAAATACACAAGGAAATAAGCAACCATGAGTGAGAAACAACAAATATTAGATTAGATCCCCAAGGACTTCAGGTATTAGAATCATCAGACATAAAATATAATGTAAATATGCAAGAAACAATTTTAAAAAATACATAATGGCTCCAAAACATGAGCAAGGAATTAAAGATTGTTAAATTTCAACAAAACATATTCACAAATCTGGATTTAGATAGGGAGAAGTTTTATTCAGAAATAAAGGTTATTACAAGGCGGAGAAGAGACTACTCCAATAGAGGAAAGGGCCAATTGTACGGGGAAAATACTTTGATCATAAGATCAGCAAGTGTCTCAAGAGGTAAGAAAAAAAAGGGTTTTTCTTTTATAGAGAGAAAACGAAAGAGTGACTTGATCAGATAATAAATTAGAGAATGTTGTATATCAAGGCCTGCCTATTCTCAGACTTGGTGGGGGAAAGAAGGGTTCAGAAAGAATTGTATGTTGGCTCATGGCTGAGAGTGGGTCAACGTTCAGTTAACATGAGGGAAAGCGATTTGAGAGAAAGAAAGAAGCTCAACGAAAATTTAGTTAGGAAGAATTTTGTTTCTAATTGATCAGTGAGGACAAGCAGTTCAGTTAATGACTCATGAGGCAAAGAATGGGAATTTGAAAGGTCTGTGTCTGACTTTGTCTTAGGTAAACAAGGGGGCATGCATGAGACTCATCTAAACCATACGGGGAAGGTTAGTTATTTGCAGTCAGCTGTTTTCCTGAAACAAAGGTTGGGGGGATTTCTTTAACCATCGCTGTTTTCCAGAATAACAAGTTCCAGGTAAAATTCAACATTATCAAAAATATTCAACCATATTTGAAAAAGAATCCAACAAACCTACTAGAAATAAAGTATATAATCATGAAATTAAAAGCACAGCATAAGGTTTCAAAAACTGATTAGACACAGCTGACTAGAAAATTAGTGACCAGGGAAATGTAACTGAAGAAATCACCAACAATGCAAAAGACTGAATCAAGTTGATGGAAAACATGAAAAAGAGGTTACAAGAGTAACAAGAAAAACAGAATCAGTCAGCAGGCATAATATATTTGTAATCGAAGTCACAGAATGAAAGAATAAAGAGAATGAAGAAAAAGCAATGCTACAAAAGTTAATAGATGACAATTTTTCAGTTATTCAGAAATCAATTTCAAGAATCCTAATGGGAGACGGAGCCAAGATGGCAGAATAATCAGATGTTCCGTGTCATCCTTCTTACAGCAAAGACCTGAAAAAACAATTGAATGGAATATATATGACAATCTAGGAACCTTAAGGATCAAAGACAAAGCAGAAGAATTGGACTGAGCAACAGGTGGAAGGAAAGCCAATTCAAAAACAGCTGAAATGGGGAATTATGGATGGCCAGGTTACCAGGGTCCTGCTAGCTGAATCTGTGGAGATACAAACAACACCCAACCCAATGACCAGGGAGAACAGCCCCTGCACCTATGACAAAGTGACCAGCAGGACAGATTCATTGCTCTACCATAAACATTTTCTACATTTTCAGCAGCCCCACAAGAACTGTGAACAGACTCCCGGGTTCACACACCTCGTAGCTGCTCTGACCACATGGAGAAAAAGTTGAAATCAGTAACAGAGACAGCAAGGAAAAAAAAAATCAAATACATGGAAACTGAACAACACGTTGTTTAAGAACTACTGGGTAATCAAAGAAATCAAGGATGGAATAAAAAAAAAATTTCATAAAATCACTAAGAATGAAAACACATCTTACCAAAACCTTTAGGACACAGCAAAACAGTGCTTAGAGGTTAATTTATAGAAATAAACACACACTGTCAAAAAAGAAGAAAGGGCTAAAATCAAAACATTAATCCTACAACTCAAACAAATAGCAAAAGAAGCCCTCAGTCACCAGAAGAAAGGAAATAATAAAGATTAGAGCAGAAATAAGTGAAATAGAGAACAGAAAAACAATAGAAAGAATGAACAATACCAAAATTTGGTTATTTGAAAAGATCAACAAAATTGACAAACCATTGGCCAAACTGACAAAAGAAAAACAAGAAAGGAAGCAAATAACCCAAATAAGAAATGAGACAGATGATATCACAACAGACCCAAATGAAATAAAAAGTATCATAACAGAATACTATGAAAAATTGTACCCAACAAATGTGAAAACCTAGAGGAAATGGACGAATATCTAGAATCATACTACCTACCTAAACTAACACAAACTGAGGCAGAAAAACTAAACAAGCCCATAACAAGAGATTGAAGAGGCAATAAAGAAAACTCCCAACAGCTACAAAAGTTCTGGCCTGGATGGCTTCACTGGAGAATTCTACCAAATTTTCAGAGAAGAGCTAATACCAATACTATTCAAACTATTTCACAGCACAGAAAAGGAAGAAATACTCGCAAACTCATTCTATGAAGCCAGCATAACCCTGATACCAAAGCTAGGCAAAGACACCACAAAAAAAGAAAACTACAGATCAATAATTCCTCAGCGACATAGACACAAAAATCCTCAAAACAATTCTATACAATAGAATTCAACAGCACATTAGAAAATAATACATCATGACCAAGTGGGATTCATACCAGGTGTGCAGGAATGGTTCAGCATTAGAAAATCAATCAGCATAATTCACCACATAAGTAAAATGAAAGAAAAGCACCACACGATCATATCAATCTACGCAGAAGAGGCATTTGACAAAGTACAACAACTATTCCTGATAAAAACTCTCAGCAAAATAGGGACAGGAAATTTTTTGACATAATAAAGGGCATTTATACAAAGCCAACAGCCTACATCATTCTAAACGGGGAGAGTCTGAAAGCATTCTCCTTGAGAATGGGAAAGAGACAAGGGTGCCTTTTATCACCACTTATTCAACATTGTGCTGGAAGTCCTAGCTAGAGCAATAAGGCAAGAAAAAGAAATAAAGGGCATCCAAATTAGTAAGGAAGAGGTAAAACTATCTCTATTTGCAGATGATATGATCTTAAATACTGAAAACCCCAAAGAATTCACAAGAAAGCTACTGGAACTAATAGAAGATTTCAGCAAAGCAGCAGAATACAAGATTAACATACAAAAATCAGTTAGATTCCTCTACACCAACAAATAGAACTTCGAATAGGAAATCACCAAATCAATACCATTTACAATAGCCCCCAAAAAGATAAAGTACTTAGGAATAAATCTCACTAGGGACATAAAAGATCTGTACAAAGAAAACTACAAAATACTACTGTAAGAAACCAAGAGAGACCTACATAAGTGGAAAAAATATACCTCTCTCATGAATAGGAAGACCCAACATTGTGAAAATGTCAGTTCTACCCAAAGTGATCTACAGATACAATGCAATCTGATCCAAATTCACAGCAGTTTTTAATAAGATGGAGAAACAAATCACCAACTTTATATGGAAAGGGAACAGGCGCTGGATAAGTAAAACATGACTGAAGAAGAACAAAGTGGGCTGCCTCACATTACCTGATTTTAGAACCTATTATACAGTTATGGTAGTCAAAACAGCCTGGTACTGGCACAACAATAGACACACAGACCCATCAATCAGAATTAAGAACCCAGACGTAAATCCATCCATCTATGAGCAGCTGATATTTGACAAAGGCCAAAGTTCATCAAATGGGGGACAGACAGCCTCTTTAACAAATGGTGTTGGCATCACTGGATGTTCATTTGTAAAAAAGTGAAACAGAACCCATACCTCACACCATGCACACAAACTAACTCAGTGCATAAAAGACGTAAATATAAAATCTAAAATAAAGTTCATGGAAGAAAAAAATAGGGACAACACTAGGGGCCCTAAAACATGGCATAAATAGGATAGAAACCATAACTAACAATGCACAAATACTAGAAGAGAAACTAGATAACTGGGAGCTCCTAAAAATTAAACACTTTTGCTCTTCAAAAGGCTTCACCAAAAGAGTAAAAGGGGAAAATAATTGTTGGCTATAACATATCAGACAAAGGTCTACTCTCTAAAATCTATGGAATACTTCCACACTTCAATAACAAAAAAGACAAATAATCCAATTAAAAAATTGGCAAAGTATATGAACAGACATTTCACCAAAGAAGACATTCAGGTGGCCAACAGACACATGAGGAAATGCTCATGATCATTAGCCATTAGAGAAATGCAAATCAAAACTAAAATGAGATACTATGGCACCCCAACAATCCTGGCACTAATCCAAAAAACACAAAATAACAAACACTGGAGAGTTTACTGGGATACTGGAACTCTTATGCACTGCTGGTGGGAATGTAAAGTGGTACAAGTACTTTGGAAAATGATATGGTGATTCCTGCAAAAGAAATAGGGAGAGATACCATAAAATCCAACAATTTCACTCCTAGGAATATACCTTAGAGAAAAAAGAGCCATCGTACAAATAGACATATGCACAGCCATGTTCTTTGCAGCACTATTCACAATATCAAAAAGGTGGAAACAATCTAAATGCCCATCAACAGATGAATGTATAAACAAATGGTACAAACACACACTATGCAATGATAAAGAACAACGATGAATCTGGGAAATATCTCACAACATGGATGAATCTGGAGGACATTCATTATGCTGAGTGAAATAAGTAAGTCACAAAAGGACAAATATTGTATGAAACAACTACTACAAGAACTCAACAAAAGTTTACAAACAGAAAAAAAAATTCTTTGATGGTTACAAGGGTGGAAAGGGGGAAAGGGAAAATCACAAACTGGATAGTAGACAGGTATCAACTTTGGTGAAGGGAAAGAGTAGTCAATATAGGGGAAGTTAGCACAACTGGACCAAAGCAAAAGCATAGAAGTTTCCTAGACACATCCAGACACTTTGAGGGACTGAGTTGCTGGGTTTGAGGCCTGGGGACCACAGCCTTGGGGGACATCTAGGTCAATTGGCATAACATAGTTTATTGAAAAAAAAAAGTTCTACATCCCACTTTGGTGAGTAGCACCTGGGGTCTTAAAAGCTTGCAAGCGGCCATCTAAGATACATCTGTTGATCCCATCCCATCCAGAGCAAAGGAGAATGAAGAAAATCAAAGACACAAGGAAAATAATTAGCCCAAAAGACTAAGCACCACATGAACCACAGACTCCACCAGCCTGTGACCAGAACCAAGTGGTGCCCGGCTACCACCAACAACCTCTCTGACAGGGATTACAACTGAGAATCCCAGACAAATTGGGAGAAAAATGTAGAACAGAATTCAAATTCACAAAAAAAGACCAGACTTACTTGTCTGAGAGAGATTGAAGGAACCCCCAAGACTGTGGCCCCCGGACACTCTGTTAACTCAGAACTGAAACAACTTCCAAGGCCCACTTTTCAGACAGAGATTAGACAGGCATATAAAATAAAAAATAACACACGTGAGGGACATGCTGCTTAGTTTAATCAAATATAGGAGATCAAATGGGCAACTCCTGCCCAAAAGCAAGACGAGAAGGCAGGAAGGGACAGGAACCAGATGAATGGGCACAGGAAACCCAGGGTGGAAAGGGGGAGCATGCTGTCACATTGTGGAGATTGCAACCAATGTCACAAAACAGTATGTGTATAAATTTTTGAATGAGAAATTAATTTCAGCTGTAAACTTCCATCTAAAGCACAATAAAATTAAAAAAAAAAAAAGAAAGTAAAAAAGAAAAGTAGTAAGAATGCACCCTGTCAAAGGTGGAAAAACTTTTGAGACCTGTAAAAAGAAGGCAGTTCTATCAAGTTCTGGCTCTCACGAGTTCCACTGTAAAAATAAATATAAATCAATATCAAAGAAAAAAAAAAAAGAATGTCAATGAATTCCAAATAGGATAAATAAAAGCAAATTTAGACCTATATAAATTACAGTAAAACTGTGTAATAACTTCCCTCCCCACAGATATCTTAAAAGCCCTTAGAGAACAAAGAATGATCCTGAATAAAGGAATTCCAACAGTAGTAATCATAGCCAGAAGGCATTAGAGTAATATCTTTACAGTGGTAAGAGGAAAAAAAAAATCAACCTAGATTTGTGTCCTCAGCAAAATCGTATTTCAAGAATGAGAATACATTAGACATTTTCAGTTAGAACAAACAAACAAAAACTAGATATTTATTACCAAAATATCTCACTAAGGAAACTTTTGAAAGAAGTACTTGGAGAATATACCTCATTAAAACTAATAAGGAAATCTAAAACTTCAAGATATTAAACTCAGGATCAATGGAGCTGGCTCGTGAATGCCGTGAAACAAGCGCATGAGAATAGCAACTATACAATAGACCAGAAGATCAGCTACTTTGGACTGGAGCAGTAAGGGAGCCCTGGGGAGAATGTCATCAGGAAGCAAGTAGATTCCATTAATCATTTAAAATCTGCACAATTGACTTAAGTGTTTCTTATATAAACACCTAAAAAGCAAATGCCATTAGAAATCCCAGTAAAATCCAAAAGTTTGACTAAACAATCATGGTCCACATATGAAGCAGGATAAAATGTTGCATGATATGAAACAATTAATTGAGTTCTCATTGGCCTAGGGTTAGTGACACTCAAACCTTAGACACTAAAATAAATTTCAATCACACTATTTAGCTAGGTAGTACATAATTTTTACCTGGCCATAGTAACATAAAGACCGTATTTTTTTAATTATTAGACAAAATACAGAAGACTTAATTGTGGTTACAGAATACAATACTAATGTTGCTGTTGTTGTTAGGGGCCCTCGAGTCTGTTCCAACTCATAGTGACCCGATGTACTATAGAACGAAACGCTGCCCGGTCCTGTGCCGTTCTCACAATAGTTGCTATGTTTGAGCCCATTGTTGCAGCCCCATGTCAGTCCATTTTGCTGAGGATCTGCCTCTTTCTCGCTGACCCTGTACTTTACCAAGCGTGATGTCCTCCTCCAGGACTGATCCTTCCCGATAACATGTCCAAAGTATAATACTAATGCTATATACAAAATATTTATTCACTTTTATTATGCTACTGTTATGGAAGGATCTTTATCAACTACTTTAGGTGGGAGAGAAAAGACTCAGTTTGAGTGCTATCCTGAGACCATCTCATATTTCTCAGAAGCCTTTTTCTATGGGGTTGTTTCCTATGTCCTATTATGTGATATCGACTCCAGAGAGAACAGCTGGGATTGAAAATCATTTGCTTGCTGACCCACTAGTGTTTTCTACTTATTCATGCCATGCTCACTTATATGCTGGGTCCCATATTCTGACCAGAAGACATGTGAAATAGAACAGGTCAGTCCTTCAAAGCATCACATTGTATTTTCATCTTTGAATTGATGATCTAAATACAACAGTGTGTGTGTGTTTGTGCACGTGTGGAAGGAAGATTTAGCATCTAATAAATCTTTACTTGAGTGTATTGCCCATGAGTTTGTCCTAAGTATATATCTCTGTGATTTTGCTTTTAAAAATATACATTTTGAATATCATTAGACTTTAATTTCATTTTGAATAAGTATAATCTTATCAAGGACTATAAAGTATAGAAACATATTAAGATAAAAATTAAATATTATCCAAAATTGCATGGTGAAACACAACCACTACTTATTAGAACCCATTTCTTTCTAGATTTCCTCCCCATTCCTAACAAGATTTGGGGGCAGGGACTAATGTAGTTTAATCATAGTACATTTACAATTTGCATCCTGGTTATTATGAAACATAGTAATCTACTAAAGAGTTCCAAGTACATTTATGTTCAGATTCCACTCAAGACCAATTATATGAGAATCCTTGGAGATGAAACCTAGTCATTTTTATTTATTTATTTTTTTAATGTGTCCCTTAGGTGTTTTTACAGTACATTCAGGGCTGAGAACCACTGACGTAACACATAAGCCTTGTCCATGTTATTTAATAGTTTTTATAAACATTACTTTAAATGGCTGTTAGTATTGAAAGAAATGCTATAATTTATTTAAAATTCCCTTAGTGTTACATATATAGGTTATCTTTAATTTTATGTTTGTAAATGGAGTGATCCAAATATATGCAAAAATCCAATCTTTTTAGACGTTGATTGTTGTAAAAAGATGCAGCTGTGTTGGCCTCTTGAGCGGGAGTTAAATTTTAAAAGGACTTAATACCCTGAGCTGATGAATATTTTCCTTTTATTCTTTTGGCCATTAATCAACTGACACAGCATCTGTAGCCTATAAAGAAAATCAGAAGAACTGACCATCACTGCTTGATTTCATAATATTGTTGAAAATGTAGAATTGACTTACTATAACTTGAGGGGATTATTTAGAAGGCTCTAATATATGTTTTGTATTTATATAATGTGTGTGTAAATAAAAATAAATTTTAAGTTTGTAGAGTTTTTTGGGAGATTGAAGATTTTTATAATCTCAGTACTTGAGAATTTTGAAGACTATTAACTCCACACAATTCATGAAAGAATAAATTATTTTAAGAAATAGAGAAAAATCACATTGTATTTGATTAGGGGGGTTGTGGTGAGGAGAGATATTTTGTCAAAATCCAATTCAGACATCCCTATGGAAAATTAAGACAATTGGGATTAGATAGTATCCACTTATCCAATTTCTGCCTCACTGTGTCTTTTTATTTGAATTAATCTGGGTAATGAACACCCAAACCAAATTATTGTGGGTTGATTACCCATGAAAAGTGGGTTAATTGTTTAATAGCCATGGGTGCAAGTGAGTATAGGTATTTTAATATACATAAATTTCTACTTGGCATATTTGATAGTAGCATAAAATACATATACAGTGGAATCAACAATACAGTTTCACATTAAAAGTTGATTAATCTTCTTGTTAGCATAATTTAATTGTCTGTAAAATTGGTTGCTAAATACTGGGAAAAATAGTCATCTAGTTGTTTCTGTTTTAAAAAAAAAAGGATAAATGAATGTTTTCCAAATCCTAAACAAATACATCTTAATTTTGAGAAAATATTGGAAGAAAAAGAGGTATTTAGTGCCGCTTACAATCAAGGACAAATGTAACAAATGGTTGTATCCATTATCAGCTCAGCTTGTTATCAGACTTGGGTAGAGTCAGATGCACATCCACATTCCTATGCAGTTTAAAGTGAAAACTACATAAAAGCATTCAATTTCTAAGGGGAAAGACGGCATCTAATGGAGCAATGCTGGCCAGTATCTACCTCCTCAGGACAAGAAAAATGAACCCGATCAAGGGACAACAACTGCAGCCATGTTTTCTAATTTACTTTCCAAGGCCATTAAGGGGAAGACCTGATTAGAAAATAGCTGCTCCAGCCATTATCTTTCTTTCGCTTGCAATAAAGGTGCACAGTACCCCAATGAAAAATGCCGGCATTCAGCTGAAGCAATGGACCCAATTAAAAGATTCAGTGAATGGATCCATTACGTTATGTCATTTCTTCAGGGGGAAAACACATACACACACGTAAAACAACAACAACAATGGAACACAAGGGAATAACAAAATAACAACAACTAAAAAGGATAGAGAGCAGGACAGTAAGTATGCTGCATCAGCAGGGAAGCTGCAAATGTGGGCAAAAAGCTATTATAAAGTTTAGGAAGTTAAGAATGAGGCCAACCAAAAGGCTTTGCTTGACTATCAAATCTTTGCTAATTTTCTATTCTTTCCTTGTTTTATTTTCCTCTTTTAATCAACTTATACTTTAGCTGATCCCTTTTACTTCTTACGGAAAAGGGGGTTTCAGCCTCATGTTGATTTTTGCTGTCTTAAGAGATGAAGAAGGAAGGATGTATTTCCCTTTAAAATTAACTTCAGAGATACTGGTAATTACTGGTGGAGAAGCATCATTGTGGTACTGGCATTAGTATATTTCCTTCAGCTGAATGTTATTGAAAAACAACATCCTGGGAAATCCTGGGAAGTCCAGTTTTTGGTGAAAAGCAGAGAAAACCTCTTTGTGAACTTAGGGCACCTGTTCCTTTCAGGAAGATTTAGCTCAGTCTCATAGCTCAGCAGCTTTAAAATACCTGGCCCTGCGGTCCACAGGGACTTAATTACAGCTGATTTGCTATCACCTGCTCTCCTCACCGCTCCAGTGCATTAAAGCTTAGGCTTCACAGCTAAGCCACTTTTCTAGACTATGCCTGCAAGAGATTCAAACCCGAGAACCCTTCAAAACTGGCCATGAAGCTAAAATAGAAACAATAGCAGCAAAAAAAAGCCTACAAATTCTCACACTTAAGAGGAGCCAGAGACTCCTAACAGGATGAAAGAGGTGGTCACTGGGGAGCTGCAGTTGAAATTTCACTTTGAGAAATACAAAAACATAGCATCAGAAGAAGCAAGACCAGGCTGACCGTGAGTGAGATTTCATAAACCTTACCCAAGGCAGCACCGTAGTCCTAGCAGGGCCTGGGCTGCTCAGCTCGGCTCCTCTCTGCAAACTAACCAGATGACATTCCTGCGCGACAAGATGTATTCCCAATTGTACATATTAATTTTGAAGCTTGCCTAGAACCACAATCTCTCATTCTCTGTCAACCAGTGTGGTTAATTATGTACTGTAATATTTAAATTACAGTTCTGATTATTTTTGAAAGATAATTAGACTAAGAAAAGGAAGTAGACAGAGTTGCAATGAAGGTTGTTCCAAAGGTTCTGGTTATAGTAAGGAGACAATATATTCTCCCAGAAGTGAGAATCATTTGTGGCACAGCTGTGCCATGCATGGACGACTGCAATGAACTCTTTGGAACCATGCATTAATTTTAATTAAGGAGAGGCCATCTGGTTCAAGTGAAAAGAGAGAATGTGAAAAATTCTATTAGCTGACTTGTTGTCAAACTTTGAGCTACGCATGCACGTCTGAAGTAAATTCTCTCTATTTATATACAAGCAGTGCCTGGATTACAAATGAGTTCCTTTCTTAAATCTGTCTTTAAGTCAACTTTGCACATTAACTCGGAAGAGTTAGGTAAGGCTCATATCTAAGGTTAAGGTTTTGTCTTAGCATATAGTATATAGCGTACCTTTCTATGCATAAAAAATATTGAAGAAACACTTCCCGATACATTAAAATATCTTTAACATAATAATAGAGTAATAATAGTAAGTGGTCTTGGTGATGCAGTGGTTAAGCCTTTGCTGCTAACCAAAAGGATGGCAGTTCATATCCACCAGCTGCTCCTTGGAAACCCTATGGGGCAGTTCTACTCTGTCCTACTGCATTGCTGTAAGCCAAAAATCGACTCAATGGCAACAGGTCTTTAATAATAATAACAATGTTTTGAAGCTTGTCACAAAGTAATGCACATTTGTTATTATGAACCACTGTATGTACCTCAAATTTTTAATGTAATAGGCTTTACGGGGGTGAGGAGGTTGGTTCGTAACTACAGGTTGTACATAAGTTAAGCATTTGTAACCTGGGAACTGCCTGTGTTTTCCATCTCTTTGCTTCAGAACTTTCACTTTGCCAAAAAAATAAAAAAGGATATCTTACCCTTGTTCATGTCCTTCATTCACTCAGAATCTTCAATGCATTTGATGTAAAATCTTAATGTTAATATTCAGGTATTTTACTATTTTATTGTCTCTACTGATTTCCTGTCAAAATAATCAAAATATTAGATGAAGCAGGGTCTTGTGAATACTTGGTCATTTTTTTTTCCAACAATGAAGCTATTCATGTAAATGTAGCACGTGCATTCATGTAATTATTGAACCCATTAGCAGATGGATTTTTGCCAAATAGGGAATAAATATTCAATTGAAATAAATTAGATCTTAATGTGTTTCTCTGGCAATATCAAAGACATACTTGGCATGAGGCAGTAATTTTTTTTTTTATTTTAAAATCTGTTTCCACTAAATTATTTTTACACACACTGATAAAGGCCAGTAGACAATAATTCATGTTACATGTTCAAAGAATGACACTCAAGAGTTAAAGCATATTCCAGGGTGCAACATTACCATCCAAATTCTTTTTTCTCTCCCTTCCCCCGTCCTTAAATTCTCTTCCTTCTTTCCTTCCTTCCTTTATTCCTCCCTCCCTTCACCTCTTTCTTCCATCCTTCATCCTTTTAATAAACATTTGAGCACATACTGTGTTTTATTGGCACAAGATTAGGAACTGGAGGATCAAAGGAAAAAAAATGGCATAGTAATAAAATAATAAGCAAGTAACTGTGATTTTACCCAATGTGATAAATGCTATTCCATGTGTGTTTATTCTATTTTTCTAGAAATTACTGGTGGTGAATGCAATTAGTTAGTTTATTCTAGCTGCTCAGTGCTTTAATGAAGCTGGATAAAGGTCAAATTACCATGGAACTCTGAGTACCAAATCAGAAAAGTAGTCTCCAACAACTTTTATTGTCACGTGAAATTCAACTAAATTTTCTGAACACTAATAAAGTATTTTAAAGTAATTGCAATTGTATAGCATAATGACTAGAAGCACTTCCTCGGCTTCAGACAGATCCGGGTGCTAATATCAGGCCAGCACTTAATAGCCGTGAGACTTTGTGCAAGTTACTTAACTGGTCTAGGTGTTAATTTTCTTATCAATAAAATGGGATACAACTGCTTTGTTCTGTTAAGGGAGATGATGTATGTAAAGTGGTCACTATAAGGATTAGTTTATATACTTAATACCAAAAAAACAAAAACAAAAAACAAACCTGTTGCCCTTGAGTCAATTCCGCCTCAAGGCAACCCTATAGGACAGAGTAGAACTGCCCAATAGGGTTTCCAAGGAGCGGCTGGTGGATTCGAACTGCCAACTTTTTGGTTAGCAGCCTGAGCTCTTAACCACTGTACCACCAGGGCACTGTATACTTAATAACTATACTATTATTACTATTACAACTATTATTACAAAACTGAGATAGATATTCTTGTTCAAAAATCACTGACAGGGAATTTCTCTATATGCAAAATAACTACACAGTGGTGGGTATCCCAACAGGAATGCAATCCAACGTAACTAGGAGGAGGTAGGCCCATCTGTTCTCTTAGTTCTTTAAAGATAGTCTATATTTTTTTAAATGCAGGATTTGGGAGTACAGTAATGCCTTTAATGGTTAAATAGACTCATGGCTAAATCAATACTAATGCAAAGAATAAGGGATATGTGACTAAAGACAGGAGTATAATCTTTACATCCCACTGATTATAACTGAATTCACAAAGAGCAAAAGACATTGTTGGCTCTTTTGAAGTGGCTAGGTTAGGTTCTGCCTAACCAATCAGGGATAATCTCTTGCTCTATTAACCTTTGTGAAATGGTTTGCCAGGAAAATGCTCAAGTCCCTAGACAGTGCTTACCATAACACGTGTCTGACTGTTGTCCAGAGAAGATAATAATTAAGAGAGTCAGAAAGATAATGAAAAAAATCGTAATGCGCTTTTTGAGACATTTATAAAAGATTATTCTAACCAAATCCCTTAGTAATAAAACAAATCGCAGTGTAAGCATTTACAGCAACATACATAATAATTTCTTTGTTGTTGAATGACCTCATGAAAATATCTTAAGCCCATTGGGAGGCAGTTTTCCTCACTGGGGTTATTACAGCAACTAGAATAAACCTGTACCCTAACTTGATTATTCTTACTCTAAATATCTTGTTTCCTGTTAGTCGTTCCCTTCCAATTTCCATTTTAAAATGCCAATAGCAAGTTAGTTTTTGTGAAATCTCAAAATACTTCCAAAACAGACAACAGAGTTTCCTACACCTGGAATTGATATATTTTATGTTTATAAATTGTTTTCCTTGCTCTTACAACTCTATTCTAAAAAGAAAGCCAGCGAGATGAATTAAAAAACACATCTGTAACATTTTTTTTATATCACCAAATGCAAGAAATCAGTTCAAAATAATTAAGTTACAGATGTGTCAACACAGAAACTTCTTAATAGGAAATGCCAGATCTTAGCCCCTTCCCGTAATGTAAAGACTAGAAATGTCAGCTGCCAACTGAAGAGATCTGTCAGCCTTAGTACAGAGAGGCTATCTTCACATCAAAACCAAAAGTGCAAAATAATAATAATAAAATACCAGTGTTGCATCCTGGAAATGGCTCAATTCAATTATTCACCGGTATACTGGAGGCATGTGGAATTGCTCTCGGTTTCTCGAAAGGGAGAGCGTGTCGCATTTGAAAAAGGCAAAACTTTCTCATTCTCTACCACTTGGCCTGAGATCCTAGCTACCAATTTGGCAGTTGAGTCACTGAAGATATAGTCAATTTTGTTTACTTGACTTTGTTATGGAGCAAATTAAATAATTGTCTTTTTGGTAACAGAATTTCAGCTTCTTCTCAGGAGAGGTACTAGGAGATTAAGTGGAATTTTGGATAACTTATTGCAATAAATGCCGTAAATATCTCACACTTTTAATTTGGTTTTAATAAGATGCTTAATCTCTGTTGATAATAAATCAGTTTAATATATAACCCACATTTATTGAAATTTTTAACCACTAAGAATTAGATAGAATAATTATTACATAGTTGTTAACACTTGGTAAATAGTCCTGTGAGAAAAAAATATATATACATACTTATTGAATAGTAGTCTTTTTTTTTTTAATATATGAAGGTTGGAATAAATACAGCCATCTTAGTACAGTATGTTAAAACCAATAGAATATTCAAAGCATATTGAGATTTAGTAACCATAAATTTGATGTGTCTATGGTATAGCTACTCATCTTCAATAAACAGGTTTCTAATAAGCAGTTAGTATTCATTCAACCAAAGCAACTGTTACAGTAAATAAATTAAATGTCTGTTTAAGACACTTCAACCTGCATAAAGAGGTAGCACAATTTCCCCGAGGTACCAGAAATGATCATGTTAATACTGGAGAGAAGCCAGTGCTCTAATACCGCTTTGTCAGTGGGAAGCACGTCGTGCTCTGCACTGCAGCATCTGCAGCATGACCGACATTACACAGCAGGAGGAGTCACAGTCTTGAAGAATCAATCCAAGAACTTTGACAAGATTCTGTTGGCTGAAATAGTTGCAGTCCTTAAATATCAACCCAGAGTGCACAGAAAAGAGAGCAAGTCTCCATTTCTTTTCACCAAGTTTGGAAGAAAAGAACTTCAATGTTTGATTAGATTTTATGGCTGCATGGTTTCCAGTTATCAAATATATCACTCAACTTAGAAGGTGATTTGCCAGCTCACTACTTGACATGTGTATACAATTTAGTAATCATAGGTGTTGCTTCACCAGCCCCGACACAGGAAATTTCTGAAGTTATTATGAATGTCATTGGTATATTTCTAATTGATTTCCCAGAATTGTTAAATTTTTCTTATTTTTTTTTTTGTTATAGAAAAATCACACACTTTGATCATTTAGTGTTGGCATTATCTTGGCTATATTATGTTGTAAGCTTAAAGGACAGAGTAGAATCAAGTATGTGACCTTATCTCTCTCCTACCAACCTCACCTACTTACATAGATGTGAATATTGTCTAGATAGTACCTCACTGGTTGTGCAAGTTTACATGAATGGATAACTTGTATTTCATAAACAAAGGTTATTCCATTCTTATTTAAACTCTATATAGCAAGCAAGCATCTTATACCACATAGTGTTCACATTCAGAGTCAGTAACTAAATGCTGCTTTCTCCTAGTAAACAGAAAGTCATTATAAAACAATATATTTTTCTGTTCATCATTGTCTTTTCTTACTTATGATTAGCCACCCAGTTTTTGCCAACTTTTCTCTATGCAAAACAAGACTACATTATGAAGATTTTGGGAACTCTAGGAGAATTGCACTTAAGTAGCTCTAGCTATCTCCTGTGTCCCTTGTCGGTAAAATAAATCTTATCCTTTCTTTAACTAATCTGCCAAGACCTAGAATTATATGATTGTACATAGCCAAGTATAGTTTTTATTCAGGAACTTGTAATACAGTAAATATAGAGATAATATGAAGGTACTCATTTCCACGTTTCTTAAACCCCAAGAATTGAATTCTCAGAAAACTCGTGGAGTAATTTCTTGATGACAATTTCAGAGTAAAGTAAGATGAGTGTGGTAAACTATGTGGCGAGGAATCTACTGAGCAACTGTAAACTGAGTCTTCGGGCATAAAGGAGGAGCCAGACACAACAATTTATGCTATTTGGACAAACATTTGAATGTAATTCCAAGAAAAAAGAAAGGGGAAGGATGATAGTATGCATAAAATAATCACTCTTTGATTTCCCTACAACCCTTTCCCACTCCCAGCCACCTGATTCAAGGAATCATTGCTTCAAATATTCATTATCCTTTGAAATTTTTCCTCTTTCATACTAGAATACTAAATTAAAACCAGTCTCTGTGTGTGTGTGTGTGTATGTGCGTAACAGCATGTTTTATATGTCTATGTCTAATTTCTCTCTCTTTTTTAATCATCAGAAAGAGGAACACACACACAATTGAGACAAGGGAAGGAGGAAAGTGTTAGAGACATTGAAAAGCCCCAAGAAATAAAACCCACCCCTCTTATTCACTTCTCAACAATTTGAAAAAAAGAGTAGAAAGTAAAGATAAAAGCTGCAGTAGGCAGAACTCTAAGATAGCCTTAAAATCTCCCAACCCTCAAACCTCAGTGCATAATCTCTGGGACTCTTAATATGATACAGTTTATTCTCAAGATTAGGTTATATTATATGGCACAGTTGACTTTAAAATAAGGAGATTAGTCAGGTGATCTGAACTAATTGCATGAACCCTTTAAAAGCAGAATTTCTCTATCAGTCTCTGAAGAAGATGTCAGAGATCCAAAGAAGGAGAAGAATTTGATGCACTATTGCTGGCTTGAAGATGGAAGGGGCCATATGAAAGAATGTGGTCAGCCTTTAGCAGCTAAGAGAAGCTTCTAGCTTAAAGATAGTAAAGGAATGGAGATATCAGTCCCACAGTGGCAAGGGAATGAATTCTTCCAGCCACCAGTGAGCTTGGAAGAGGATGCTAAGCCCAGATGAGAATCATAACCCTAGCCAAAGGTTGGATTTCACCCTAGTAGCTTCTGAGCAGAGAATTCAGCTGTACAATGCTCAGACTTCTGACCTATCAAAACTGAGAGAAAATAAATTGGTATTGTTTTAAGGCTCTGAGTTTGTGATAATGTGTTATGTTATCAATAAACAAACAGAAAACCTGTTGCCATCGAGTCAATTCTAACTCATGGCGACCTCATATGTTACAGAGTAGAACTGCTCCATAGGGTTTTCTTTACTGTAATCTTTATGGAAACATATCACCAGGGCTTTCTTCCATGGTGCCACTGGGTGAATTTGAACCATCAACTTTTAGGTTAGTAGATGAGTGCAAACCAGCCAAGTGCAAATTTTGCCACTCAGTGACCATGTATTAATAGAAAACTAATACACAGGTGAAAATAGTACTTTTATTAATGATAGAAGCTATGTTGCAAAAGGTTGACTGATGTGAGAGCAAAGTGGGCCTGCTCACTGAACTCCAATATTAGACTGATTTACTCATCCAGTCATAGGCAACACTGGTGTGGAACAGGCCTTCCCAGATGGAAGGAATGTGCATAGATAAGACATACAGAAAAAAATAAAAAGAACAGGAAAAGTGGGGCCAAGATGGTGGAATAGTCAGACACTTCCTGTAGTCCCTCTTACAACAAAGAGCCCAAAAAAACAAGTGAATCAATTATATATGACAATATAGGAGCCCTGAATATCAAACACAAAGTTCAGAAGTCGGACTGAGCAGCAGAGGGAGGGAGAGACAGTTCAGAAGCAGACAAGAAGTAACAGACCTGACCTAGCCGGTACTTTGAAGGCTGAATTGTTTGGCACACGTGGGCTGAGGCAAGCAGCAGTGCATGGGATGTGTTTTATCACCTTGGGAGCAACCAGGTGGCAGAAAGTCTGCACAAGCCTCCAGAGCCAGGGAGAAGCAGCACTAGATCTGTGAAAGTTAAGTACAAGCGTTTAACCTACCACACAGGATCAAAATAACTCTTCCTTCCTCTGGAAGTACCTCTCTTTCCCTCACATGCTCCCTCTTTGCTCTGCTTCAGTCCCAGTTTGACAGTATTCAGCCGTTGATGCACCCCCTAGGGCCCCTAAAGGAAACCCATTGCATGTGAGCCAGTCTCCCAGCTTTGGGGACAGAACAAAGAAACAAACTGAACAAACAAAAAAAGAAACTGCCAGCTTCCCTAAGCTGGGAGCTCAGGGCTAACCACACCCAAACCAGTCTTGAGGCTTTAAAAAATCCTCATGCACCCCACGCCGGGAACTCAGGGCAGGTACTGCCCCTTTGCCTAGGCACAGGCATAAGGGGTCTATAGACTTCAAATGCCTTCCACCTCTGCCTAGACCTGTGTGGGCCCATTCAACAGCATAGGCCCTCATTAACATAGTACAATAGGGTGTATACCTGAAGCCTGTCTTCAACTGCAGCAGCTAAGGGAGAGTGGCAAATTAGTGATATTTGACACTAACCTGTCCATTAAGCAGGATCCTCACCCACCCACATCAGGGGCCTGAGGACTGGCGGCTCCAACCACTCAACCTAGCCACCCACGACAGGGGTCTGAGAATAAGTGATACCTCCCAGTCCTTACAGCTAACAGTATTGAATGCCCAAAGTCCAGTGGCAAAACCCACCCACGTATGCACTCTAGAGACAGGGACATGCTTTCCACCTAGGCAATCAGGGGAAACTGTCAGCCCCCTACCTTGCTCAGCACATAACCTCCTACTGCAGCCAGATACCTGTGCCTGCTCTAATAACCCTTATGTAGCCCTGCCCTTCTAGGACTGTAGGTGAGAGCCTGCACCACACACTCAGTGACTGAGCACCTGGACACCTGAGCTGAATCCACACAAGAAAAGTAAATGGACTCCTGGGCTCACCTACCTAGTAGCAGCTCTCACCACCTGGTGACAGGATGTGAGAGCTTCAAAGATGCCAATAATCAAAGTACCTCACATGCTTAGCCTATTCGGGCATAGTAAAACAAAAGAAAACAAGAAGCTAGGATTTAGTAAGCAAACATACAATAATTACATATGATAACATAATGATGGCTTGGAGAAAACAATCAATATCAAATCACATAAAGAGGCAGACCATGATGGTTCCATCAAGTGATCAAAACAAAGAACCAGGAAACCTCATCAGAAGAAGAGAAGGTAGAATTCAAAAGATTAATATACAGTACTCTTCAGGAGATCAGGAAGGAGTTCAGGCAAAACTCAGACCAAGGCAAGGAACACACAGACAAAGTAATGGAGGAATTTAGGAAAGCTATACTTAATGAAAAATTTAGCAGGCTGCTAGACTCCATAGAGAGACAGCAAAAAGAAATCCAAAAGATTAACAACAAAAGTTCAGAATTAGACAACTCAATAGGAAGTGATAAGAACATAATTGAGACAATGGAAGTCAGAATTAGTGAGACTGAAGATAAAGCACTTGACACCAATTTATTTGAGGAAAACTTAGATAAAAGAATGTAAAAAATGAAGAAATCCTAAGAATTATGTGGACTCTATAAAAAGGAATAACCTATGAGTGATTGAAGTACCAGAACAGGGGAGGATAACAGAAAATACAGAGAGAATTGATGAAGATTTGCTGGCAGAAAACTTCCCTGATATTGCAAACATCGAGAAGATATCTATTCAAGAAGCTCATCAAACCCACACAGGGTAGATCCCAAAAGAAAGTCAACAAGACATATTACAATCAAACTTGCCAAAACTGAAGATAAAGAGAGAATTTTAAGAACAGCTAGGGATAAACAAAGGAGAATCAATAAGACTAAGTTCTGACAGCTCAGCAGAAACCATGCAGGCAAGAAAGCAATGGGATGACATATATAAAGCCTTGAAGGAAAAAAAAAATTGCCAGTCAAGAATTATATAGCCAGAAAAACTGTCTCTCAAATATGAAGGCGAAATTAGGAAATAGGGAAACACAGAAGTCAATATGTAAAAGATGACAACATTAAAACAAAAAAGAGGGACTAAATAGTGTAGACATAGAATTTTCATTAGGAGAGCCAGTTAAGGTGATATCAAGAAATAAAAGATTATTTTAAACTTAGAAAAACAGACGTAGATTTTAAGGTAACCACAGAAGAAACTAACAAATCTACATCAAAATAAAGAAGAAGAAAAATATAAGGGCTTAGCAAATACAAAATCAACAAAAATGAAAAAGATGACAAGAAAATGCATAAAGAAAAATGACTCAGCACAGAAAATTAAATGGAACAAAGAAACTGTCTACAACACACACACACACACACACACAAATACATCAAAATGACAGCACTGAACTCACACCTATCAATAATTACACTAAATGTAAATGGACTAAAGGCATCAATAAAGAGACAGAGAGTGGCAGAATGGATTAAAAGCACAATCCATCTATATGCTGCCTACAAGAGACACACTTTAGACTCAAAGACACAAACAAATTAAAACTCAAAGGATGGAAAAAATATATCAAACAAATGACAGTCAAAAAGAGCAGGAGTGGAATATTAATCTCTGAAAAAATAGACTTTAAAGCTAAATCCATAACAAAGGATAAGCAAGGACACTATATAATGATTAAAGGGTCAATACACCAGGAGGACACAACCATAGTAAATATTTATGCACACAAAAACAGGGATCCAAATTCATAAAACAAACTCTAACAGCATTGAAAAGAGAAATAGACAGCTCCGCAATAGTAGTAGGAGACTTCAACACACCACTTTTGGTAAATGACAGAACATCCAGAAGAAAGCTCAGTGAAGACATGAAAGATCTAAATGACACAAGCAACTAACTTGATCTCATAGATAAGTATACTTTCACAGCCAAGTATACTTTCTTTTCCAATGCACATGGAACATTCTCCAGAATAGACAACATATTAAGCCAGAAAGCAAGCCTTAACAGAATCCAAAACACTGAAATATTACAAAGCATTTTTTCTGACTGTAAGGCCATAAAAGGAGAAATCAGTAACAGAACAAGCAAGGAAAAAAAAAAAATCAAATACATAGAAATTGAACAACACCTTGCTCAAAAACTGCTAAGTTATGGAGGAAATCAAGGATTTAATAAAGAAATTCATAGAAATAAATGAGAATGAAAACACACCTTACCAGAACCTTTGGGACATAGCAAAAGCAGTGCTCAGAGGTCAATTTTAGCAATAAATGCACATATCCAAAAATAAGAAAGGACCAAAATCAAACATTAACCCTACAACTTAAACAAATACTAAGAGAGCAGCAAGAGAAGCCCTCGAGTGCCAGAAGAAAAGAAATAATAAAGACTGGAGCAGAAATAAATTAAATAGAGAATAGAAAAACAATTAATAGAGTCAACGAGACCAAAAGCTGGTTCTTTGAAAAGATCGACAAAATTGATAAACTACCGGCCAAACTGACAAAAGAAAAAAAGGAGAGGAAGCAAATAAATTGAATAAAATTTGAGATGGGCAATATCACAACAGACCCAACTGAAACTAAAAGAATCAGAATACTATGAAAAATTATACTCCAACAAATTCGAAAACCTAGAGGAAATGGACAAATTTCTAGCAACACACTACCTACCTAAACTAACACAAACCAAGGTAGAAATACTAAATAAACCTATAACAAAAGAAGAGATTGAAGAAGTAATAAAAAAATTCCCAACAAAAAAATAAAACCCTGGCCTGGACGGCTTCACTGGAGAATTCTACCAAACTTTCAGAGAAGAGTTAACATCAGTACTACTAAAGAGCACAGAAAAGAATGGGATACTTCCGAACTCATTCTATGAAGGCAGTATAACCCTTATACAAAAACTAGGTAACTACACTACAAAAACAGAAAATTACAGACCAATATCCTCCATGAACATAAACACAAAAATCCTCAACAAAATTCAAACCAATAGAATTCAACAACATATAAAAAAAAAAAATTCATCATGACCAAGTGAGATTCATTTCAACTTGGTATGAAGGGATAGTTCAACATTATAAAAACAATCAATGCGTTCCATCACATAAATAAAACAAAATCCAACACCCATTCATGATAAAAACTCTCAGCAAAATAAGAATACAAATGAAATTTCTTAACATAATAAAGGACATTTATAGGAATCCAACAGCCAAGATTATCCTAAATGGAGAGAGACTGAAAGCATTCCCCTTGAGAACTGGAACAAAACAAGGATGCCCTTTATCATCACTATTATTCAACATTGTGCTGGAAGTCCCAGCCAGAGCAGTTAGAGAAGAAAAAGAAATAAAGGGCATCAAAATTGGTAGGAAAGAAGTAAAAGTATCCCTATTTGCAGATTATATGATCTTATACAGAAAACCCGAAAGAATACCTAAGAAAACTACTGGAACTAATAACAGATTTCAGCAAAGTATCAGGATACAAGATAAACATACAAAAAATCAGTTGGCTTCCTCTACACCAACAAAGAACTTTGACAAAGAAATCACCAAATGAATACCATTTACAATAGCCCTCAAGAAGATAAAGTACTTAAGAATAAGTCTAACCAAGACATAATAGACCTATACAAAGAAAACTACAAGATACTACTGCAAGAAACCAAAAGAGACGTACGTAAGTGGAAAAACATACCATGCTCATCTATAGGAAGACTCAATATTGTGAAAATGTCAATTCTACCCAAAGCGATTTACAGATACAATGTAATCCCAATCCAAATTCCAAAAAGATTTCTTAACAAGATTTAGAAATAAATTGCCAACTTCATATGGAAAGGGAAGACGCCCTGGATAAAAGCATTACTGAAGAAGAAGAATAAAGTGGGAGGCCTCACACTACCTGATTTTAGAACCTATTATACTGCCACAGTAGGCAAAACTACCTGGTACTGGTATAACAAGAGATACATAGACAAATGGAACAGAATTAAGAATCCAGACATAAATTCAACCACCTACGAGCTGCTGATATTTGACAAAGGCCCACAGTTCATTAACTGGGGGGAAAAGACAGTCTCTTTAACAAATGGTGCTGGCATAACTTGATATCGATCTGCAAAAAAATGAAACAAGACCCATATGTCACACCATGTACATAAACTAACTCAAAATGGATCAAAGACTTAAATATAAAATCTAAAATGATAAAGATCATGGAATAAAAAATAGGGACAATGCTAGGAGCCTTAATACATAGCATAAACATAATACAAACCATAACTAATAATGCACAAACACCAGAAGAGAAACTAGATAACTGGGAGTTCCTAAAAGTCAAACATTTATGCTCATCAAAAGACTTAAAAGACAATCTACAGACTGGGAAAAAACTTTGGCTATGACATATCCAATAAGGGTCTAATGTCTAAAATCTACAAGGAATTGCAACACCTCAACAATAAAAAAACAAATAACTCAATCAAAAAATTAGCAAAGGATATGAACAGACACTTCATCAAAGAAGACATTCAGGCAGATAACAGACATGTGAGAAAATGGTCACGATTATTAACCATTAGAGAAACGCAAATCAAAACTACAATGAGATACCATCTCACCCCAACAAAGCTAGCACTAATCCAAAAAACACAAGATAATAAATATTGGAGAGGCTGTGGAAAGACTGGAACACTTATGCACTGCTGGTGGGAATGTAAAATGGTACAACCATTTTGGAAAACGATTTGGCACTTCCTTAAAAAGCTATAAATAGATGTACCATAGAATCCAGCAATCCCACTCCTTGCAATATAATCTAGAGAAATAAGAGCCATCATAAGAATAGATACATGCACACTCATGTTTATTGCAGCACTGTTCACAACAGCAAAAAGATTGAAACAATCTAGGTGCCCATCAACAGACAAATGGGTAAACAAATGATGGTACGTACACACAATGGAATACTACTCAAAAATAAAAAACGATGATGAATCCAAGAAATATCTTACAACATGAATGAATCTGAAGGGCATTGGGCTGAGTGAAGTTAGTCATTCACGAAAGGACACATATTGTATGAGACCACTATTATAAGAACTCAGGAAAAGGTTTAAACGCAGAAGAAATCATTCTTTGATGGTTATGAGGTTGGAGAGGGAAGGAGGAGAATTCACTAACTAGATACTAGAGAAGAATCATCTTAGGTGAAGCAAAGGACAACACACAATACAGGGCAAGTTGGCACAACTGAATTAAACCAAAATCTAAGAAGTTTCCTGAACACAACCAAACACTTTGAGGGACAGAGTAGCTGGGGGCTGGGGTCTGGGGACCATGGTTTTATGGGACATCTAGGTCAATTGACATAACAAAGTTGATTAAAAAAATGTTCTGAATCCTACTTTGATGAGTGGCATCGCGGGTCTTCAAAGCTTGTGAGCAGCCATCTAAGATGCATCAATTGGTCTCAACCCACTTGGAGCAAAGGAGAATGAAGAACACCAAAGACACAAGGAAAATATTAGCCCAAGAGACAAAAGGGCCACAGGAACCAGAGACTGCATCAGCCTGAGACCAGAAGAACTAGATGGTGCCTGGCTACTACCACCTACTGCCCTGACAGGGAACACAACAGAGAGTCCCTAATGGAGCAGGAGAAAAGTGTGGAGTGGAACTCAAATTCATGTAAAAAGATCAGTCTTAATGATCTGACTGAGACTGGAGGAGCCTCCAAAGCCATGGCCCCTAGACTCTCTATTAACCCAGAACTAAAACCATTCCCAAAGCCCACTCTTCAGACAAAGATTAGGCTGGACTATAAAACATAAAATAATACTCATGAAGATTGTGCTTCTTAGTTCAAGCAGATACAGGAGACCAAATTGATGGCTCTTATCAGGAGGCAGAATGAGAAGGCAGGAAGGGACAGGACCTGGTTGAACAGACATGGGAAACCCGGGTGGAAAGGGGAAGTATGTTGTTACATTATAGGGATTGCAACTAGTACCACATAACAATCTATGTATAAATTTTTGTATGAGAAATTAACTTGATCTGTAAACTTTCACCTAAAACACAATAAAAAAAGAGCAATAGTTAAGTTCCTTCCCAAGAAGAAAGGTGGAGTTGAGCTGAGAATTTATTTTTCCAAAACTGATCAATCAGTTTGATAATACTCATACCTCCTCAGAGACATAGTGAGTAAAGGATTAGGAAAAAAAAAACCCAAAGTTACACTAACTGATCTGTTTTCACTGGAAGGACATATTAAGAATGGGAAAGAACTATTCTCTACTAACAAGAAGGAAAAAGAAAAGGAAGAAACAGAAATGTGTAAGGGCAGGGACCCTGTCTAAATTATCTTAATATCTAACACCTGGCCCTGTGCTTGGTAGAAAGCCATTGTTCAAGAAAAGCCTTTGAAATAAAGGTTGAATTGTTGAATGAATCACTAATGTATTTCTTTTAAACTTAAAATAGTCACATTTCACTTGGGAACAGGTACAGCAAAGTACTATACATAGGTAAATAAGAGCACTATCATGAAGTGGCAAGAACCCAGACTTGAAACCACGCTGTGCTCAACAACTAACCAGAAAACAATTTGAGAAGTTACTTAATCTCTGTTCTTTATCTGTATATTATTACCAATACATAACTCACGGGATTATTGGAAAAATGAGGAAATAAATGTTTATTGTGCCACACATACTAGTAAACCAGTTGCTGTCAAGTCATTTCCAACTCATGATGACCTCATGTATGTCAGAGTAGAACTGAGCTCCGTATCGTTTTCAGTGGTTGATTTTTTGGAAGTAAATCTCCAGGCTTTTCTTCTGAGGATCCTCGAGGTAGACTCAAACCTCCAATCTTTCAGCTACAGATGAATTAACCACTTGTACTACCCAAAGACTCCACTCAACACAGAGTAAGTGATTTTAAATGGAAGCTATGTGTTATGGATTGAATTGTGTCCTCCAAAAATGTGTGTCAACTTGGTTAGGCCATGATTCCCAGTTGTGTGGTTGCCCTCTATTTTGTGATCTGATGTGATTGTCCTATGTATTGTAAAGCCTAACCTCTACGATGTTAATGAGGCAGGATTAGAGATGGTTGTGTTAATAAAGGCCGGTCACAATATACAGGATTAGGTTGTATCTTGAGTCAATCTCTTTTGAGATATACAAGAGAGAAGTGAGCAGTGAGGACAGGGACCTCATTACCATCAAGCAAGAAGAACCAAGAGCAGAGTGTGTCCTTTGGACCTGGGGTCTCTGCACTCAGAAGCACCTAGACCAGGGGAAGATTGATGAAAAGGACCTTCCTCCAGAGCCGACAGAGAAAGAAAGCCTTCCCCTGGAGCTGGCACCCTGAATTTGGACTTCTAGCCTCCTAGATTGTGAGGAATAAATTTCTGTTTGTTAAAGCCATTCACTTGTGGTATTTCTGAAACAGCATCACTGGATAACCAAGACACTATGAATCATTTGTTAACTAACTCTTTTATGTTCATAGACTCAGAGTTTCGTTTGATAGAAACACATAGTCAGTGCAGATCTTAACAAATGTAAAAGCTGATGACCCACCAAGGCTGCTGTTCTTATATAGAGGCTTAGTGTTTCAGGTTGCTTTAATATCGTGACACTTCTACCTCAACATGAAGCTCCAGATTCCTCCTTGTAGTAAGAGAAAACATGGAAAATGTCATACCGTAACCTTGGTGCTTTAACTTATAAGTGACACTCATCAATTCTTGTCAAAGTCCATTGGCCATTAATTAGTCACATGGTCCTGCTTAACAGCGTAGAAGCCTGGGAAATTAAATTTTCCATTTGTCTAGGAAAGCAAAGAAAATAGAAAGTATTGGCAAGCACTAGTAATGTCTTCCATACCAAATATCCTGTCCTTTATTGATGTTGAATCTTCTGCTGCACTCCCACCCCTGAAGAACCTGGGTTGAAACTTGAAATGCCAGCATTTCTCTCCTTTCAAACCAAATCATGTCTGCTTAGTGCCCTATTCCCTCAAGGGCCTTTATTCACACTGTGCTGTAAACGGCAAAGTCCAACTGCACAAATATTGGAATGGGAAAACATGACTTTGCTTTTAGAAAATAAGTTTTTAAAAAAACTAATAGTTTGATGCAGTGAGCAGGTTTTTGATTTTGTTACTAGAGGCACTTCTCCATATTGGTCAAACCACAGTTGTATTACATTGTTGCTTTCTGGGCATTTTACTTAGAGAAGGACAAAGATAAACTGCAATGCGTTTAGAGAAGAGCAATCAGGATGGTAAGAAAATTTTATGCCAAGTTATATGAGGAACAACTGAACTAAGCGTGGGGATGCAAAGCCAGGAAATGAACCCCCTCAGGCGGGACATGATTGCTGTCTTCAAATATTTGAAGGGCTGTCATGTGGGAGAAGAGTTAGGCTTGTTTGTATAACCCTAGGGTATAGTGAGAACTAGTGGGTGGAAGAAAAAACAGACCTATTTTGGCTTATTTTAAGTCTGATCTATCTAACAGAACCAAACCACAATGTATTTGCCTCAGGAGGTAGTATGTTCCCTGTGAAAAAAATGGTTCAAGGTGACTGATAACGATACAATAGGCATATTATAGAAAAGATTCAAGCACGATACAGAGATTGGACAAAATCTTTAGGTAGGATGACGATACAGTTTACCACCCAAATTGGGATCAGAGTAAAAGGGGGCACTATTAAGAGATACGCTAGAAAAACAAGCATAAACTGGATCTATCCTAAACAAAGTAGGATGTATGGTCTCCCTACATTTAGGGTCTCTTCAACTCTGAGATTATTTTACACTATTTCTTCACATTAAAATATCAATAGAAATTTACATATCTGGGTATACTGGTAACACAAAGGATTCCTGAGCAGTCAACTGTGAAAATTATTCTTCCCCCACATTTTGGTAAGCCAATGGGGGCTGTTTTGAAAAGGTTGGCCTATTTGTTTTGTAGCTTTAAAGCTAATTGCACAGTTGCTATCACGTACGATTTGGTTACAGGTAAAATTAATCCAGAATAAAACCATACAATAAAATCTATAGTATATATTTAGCAAGTCATGTGAAAAAATTTCATGGTCTCCCAGATTTCCCACAAGGGTGATCTCGTCAGATAAGGGAGATAGACAAAATGCTGCACTAGGTACACACTGTTCAGTTCTGACGTCATGTCTTGGTTATCTAGTGCTGCTATAACAGAAATACCACAAGTGGATGGCTTTAACTAAGAGAAATTTATTCTCTCACGGTCTAGGAAGCTAGAAGTCCAGATTCAGGGTGCCAGCTCCAGGGTAAGGTTTTTTGTCTCTGTCGGCTCTGGGGGAAGGTCTTTGTCATTAATCTTTCTAGGTTGAGGAGCTTCTCAGCACAGGGACCCTAGGCCCAAAGGACACGCTATTCTCCTGACTCTTGTTTCTTGGTGGTATAGGTCCCCTTGTCTCTGCTCTCTTCTCTCTTTTATATCTCAAAAGAGATTGATTTAAAATACAGTCTAATCTTGTAGATTGCGTCCTGCCTCATTAACATAACTGCCTCTAATCCTGTCTCATTAACATCATAGAGGTAGGATTTACAACACATAGAAAAATCAAATCAGATGGCAAAATGGTAGACAATCACACAATACTGGGAATCAAGGCCTAGCCAAGTTGACACATATTTTTGGGGGATACAATTTAATCCATGATACATCACTTCTATGAAGTGGGAAATTATCACTTTATGAGGTAGGTTTTTTTTTTTTTCCTCCTTTGCATAAACGAGAAAAAAGTTCCATAACTTGTCCAAGGACATAAACTTAATAAATGACTGAACTAGCATTGGAATCCATACCTATCCTCATCAGAAGCATATGTTTGTCACATTCCAGGGTGTCAGCACTAGATAGAAATACTAGTAAACCAAAAAAGTAGATTAATTTTAAGTAAGATGACTAGAAATTATACAGTATTTTACAGTTTTTAAATGACTTTCTTTTCTTTTGTGTACTATTTATTGCACAAATTCTTTTGAGCATCTACTAGGTACCAAATACTTATCTAAGCACTGGGGATGCTAAAACAAGATTATTCCTATAAAAGAATAGAATGGGATTACAACTAGTTCAGAAGAAATGTGTATTGCTTATAGCCTAATTTATATTTCAGTCAAGAAAAAATAAGAATATATCACATGCATGAGAATTTTCACTAAACTGAGAAATGGTTGGGTGATGGGTCAGAGGAAGGGAGAAAGACATGTTATAAATTGCGATATTAGGAAGATGTCTCTGGAGTGGTGTGGAGGGAGGTCTGGATTGAGAAGAGAAGAAAGCAAGAGAACAAGGTCCACGTGCGAACTGATCGAAGCTGCCATGTGGTGGTGAGAGCTGGGTAGACATGTATAGGAACACAAAGAATTTAAACCTCATAACAAACATGAAATTAAAGCAGGAATCATTATTATTTACCTTACACTTCCAATTAGAATCCTGAGTTACCAAAACCAGAAAACCAAACCCATTGCCATCGAGTGGATTCTGACTCATAGTGACCCCATAAGACAGGGTAGAACTGCCTCATAGGGTTTCCAAGGAGCAGCTGGTGGAGTCAAACTGCCAACCTTTTGGTTAGCAGCTGAGCTCTTAACCACTGCACCACCATGGCTCTGAGTTACCAAAGGCCACATAAATTCCAAAGTTTGCACTATCCCTTTGTAATATACTGTGCCAGAGACGATGGTCAGTAGCAATGACTAAAATAAAGGACTGGAATGTGATAAAGGAAAGTGACAGGACCCTTTCAGGATTGCCTTTCTCTTGACCACTTGGGAATTTGGAGTTAGAACACAACATTTTAAGCTCTTCCCCCTTTTCCTCCCAATTCTGTCACATTCTTTCTTGTGTTCTGTGAAAGTACAAATAAAAAAATAAGGGACAGCGAGATTTCAGTTTAGCCAAACTGAAACAAAAAGGCTGAAGGCAAGAAAATAGTCCTGTAACATATTCCAAGAAGAAATTCCAAAACAGAATGAAATATTTCCGGGTGTAAAATGCTCTCAGTGGACTGAAAAATTTCCTTGGAACCCAAGACAACAGCTAAAGTCTGTTCCTCATTAGGTTGTGCGATAATGACCCAATCTTACATTTTCTCTTTCTTTGGAATTCATTTGTTTTCATTACATCAGGTGGTTGTTATTATGATGTGTTAATGGGCTTCAAGCAGGGCTGTCCTCTGTGACTCAGACTCTGATGACTAAAATGAGAGTTTTGCTATTTCTTATTATACCAACTCAGTTTGCGTTCCAGTTGCTAATATTCTTGTCCACTAGAGCAATGCTCCGAATTTCAAAGGCATGCAAAGGAAAGAAAAAGTGAGAATCTTGTTTTGATTTTAAATGGTAGATTCTTTTATCCAATAGTTTATCTTTCATGAGTTTAGCACCATGACCCTGGCCTGATGGTGAAATCCTTTAGAACACTTTTAAATAAGAAAAACCACCCATAATTTTCCTCTCCCTCTTCATTTTCTTTTCAGGTACATAAGCTATTTTCTGATATTAATGGTTTCTCCCTCCTTTGACCACCTGATCCTGTTCCCATGGCCACTGTGTCTAGCCATCTAGGCCATGACCTTTTGGTTCAAGATGACTGTAATGAATTTCTGTAGCTCATTACTAATAAATAAGTTAGATGAGCTGCTTTCAAGGATTATTCCTCTTCAAGGGTGAAACATGCTGTTATCACAGTATCAATGCTTTTCTGTTTTCCTGTGTGAGAAATGAAAGTTTGAAGCTAGAGGTCAAATTCAGTTTCTTTACAAAACTAAGGAGAGAAAGATGACAGTTAAGAGTCTGGTTCAGGATAGGGCTATTGTTCAGAAGCTCATAATAAAATAGATCTGACAAACTGAGCGTTTCCATACCGTCCATTCTATTCATCCAGTACTTTCCCCAACAAGGAAAATATACTTCTATTCACTCTGCACTAATAAGAACAGCAAAATCCCTACTTAACTGGATAATAAATGAACTTTTTTTTTTTTAATGCCTAAATCTATGTTTACACACATAAGATGAGGTTGGTGTTTACCTATGGGGAATGCTTTTATTCATTAATGTGCACTTTACAATAACCTAAGAAAACAAAAACAACCTTCTCGCTCTCAGAAAACGGTACTTGTGATAATTGCAGCAATTCTAAACATCCTTGCTTTTCCAGACACTACAGAAGCACATTTGGTTGAACACGCTTTTATTTTGTGTCTATGGAAAGATTATGTTTTCTTTGTTTGGGTAATTGTTAATGTTATTGCTGTTTATACCATAGGACTGGTGGTTAAGGCTTGCATTTCTGACTGCCTCAGCTTTTGCCGATGTCTATCATATGACAGTCTACCTTGCACTATACCCCTCCACCTCCCCCATCCCCAAAACATTCAGTATCACAGATGGCATTTTATAGACAGCTATTTTTGAGTATGTGTGGGTGTTTAACTTAATGTTCAGCTTGAGGACGTAAGATGTCATGAAGGCTTTGTCTTCCAATATGTGCTGTTATGTTGCTGCCTTCCTTTCAAGTCACTTGTATGTTTTGCTGTCACTGATTAAGTAGATGTTCCAAATGTGTATGTAAGCAGCCCGTTCTATTTTCTCCCGTTTGTTGGGGTCAGATTGCATTTATGCAGACTCAATACAACAGCTGTTTATATGGAAATTTAGAAAGGAGCTGCTGAGAAGTCAAAAAACTGAAACACACACGGGCAAAAATAATACAGATGAATTAAAGGTAAAATGTAAATTATTCCATAAAATTTTTTTTCACATATTAAATATCTATACCTATGGCCATTTAATTAGATGGAATATAAAATGTGACCTTATCAGATCAGGATATGACCTTCTCTTGAATTTAAAAAAAAAAAAAAAAAAATTAGCAAGACTGGTGAGGATTTACTTCATTTACCTTAATAATTGATCTAATCCCTACTGACCAAACACTTTATAAACAAATGATAATTACAGAAATCAAAAAGATTATAGCATAAATGCTATCATTAGTTTATTTGTTAATCAAGAAAAAAAGTGATATTTTTGGATAATGATATCTTTGAAAACTCAGATTTTTCGAAAGAAAAACCAATGAGGTTAAAGGAAAAAAATCAGAAGAAGATATAATAAGAAAAAGTAGAAAAAAATGAAGAAAGAAAATATCAAAGATTATAAACAATGGTGGCAGAAATGTTGGGATAAGTTAGAAATAGTAAGTAAGGAACAGATACATAATAATAAACTTAAGTACAGATATCAAAACCCAAACCAACCCACTGCCATGGAGTTGATTCCCACTCCTAGTGACCCTATAGGACAGAGTAGAACTGCCCCATAGGTTTTCCAAGGCTATAATCTTTACAGAAGCAGTTTGCCACATCTTTCTCCTGCAGAGAACGTAGAAGGTAAAGTAATTTAAGTCAAAATCCTGAAACACTTTGTTTGTAATTTAAATCCATAGGAATATTCTTTCTTCCACAAATAAAAAGGCCTCATTTTTCTTGTGACTTTCTTGTGGCCTATTATTTTCCCTTTTGTTAGAGACAGGAGTAAAAGGAGTATTCCACTTTCATTAAAGCTGTATAACAATGGTGCAAGTTTGTTGATAAATAGCAATTGGCAATAGGCCTCAGTGCTAGAGAAACAAGAAAGCACAGCAGCCAATTGAATATTTTTAGAACCGTGAAGGTCAAAGCCCAATTGAGCCTAAACCAGCAGTCATGTATTTATAAACTACTAGATTGTAAATTAAGCAGGGTAGAAACATGCATTATCATCCTCAACACTTACTCTGGCTTTTGACCCATAGAAGGCAATTATCAAAAATTTGCTGATTAAACTATTTTTTACAAATGTAAAGGAAGATCAATTGATGAAATGAGGGTAGAATAGCTCCACAGTAAAAAAAATGAGAGAGGTGGGGGAGAAAAATGTAATCATGCTCCTCCTCATATTGTGACATTTAAAAACCATCTTTACTTATTGACTTTCTGTGCCTAGTATGTGTGTGTTTATGTCTGTGTGTGTATGTATGTATAAATATTTATCTACACGTCGAAAAGCAGAACATCCTGTGGTCATATGTCCACAAAGACTGGCTTATCAGGACAATTCAGCCATTTGGTGAGATGGGAGTCCTGAAAGGAAAGACTAGATTACAGGTAAAGACAACTCATGCCATCTGCCTCCAAGCCCATGTTAATAAAACATCTGTTGCTATTGAGTTGATTCCCACTCCTAGTGACCCTATAGGACAGAGTAGAACTGCCCCATAGGGTTTCCAAGGTTGTAATCTTTATGGAAGCAACTGCCACATCTTTCTCCTTCAGACAGGCTAGTGGGTTCAAACCACCAAACTTTCAGTTAGCAGCTGAGTGCTTAACCACCTCACCACCAGGGCTCCTCGGCCATAATGATGGTATGATACAATAATATGTGTCCCCATAATGTGTCACCAAGAAAGGCTAAATTATGTTTACTGGATTAAGGTTAAACTACAAAAAAAAAAAAAAAAAAAA
>NW_004443939.1:28748880-28761478 GCF_000243295.1 Trichechus manatus latirostris | reverse complement strand
CTAAAAAAAAAAAAAAAAAAGAATAATGCATTTTTCAAAGAAATAGAAGTATAAAGGCTCAAAGCAGAAAGATAACAAATCCTACAACTCCTGATGAACATTTTTATGTAAACTCATTCATGCCTTAATGGCCCAGGTTAACAGAGCTTTACAATTAAGTGCCCCTGTAGATAATTTCTCTCAGCAAGTCTTAAGTGATGCTGGTATTTTGTTTCAGAGTAGCATTAAGCCCAAGCCCCTTGGTCCAATTACATTTAGCATTTTACCTTTGAAAAATTCTGTCATATGTTAAGATCAACAGCTATGCCATGTCATCCTGTAAAGATAGAAAGTAATGTACAAAAATAATTGTTAAACCAGCTTTCTAGGGTCAGGTGAAATAACAAAATAAGATATTTATCTTCACAAGTCATTGAAAAGCAGTCCTCTATTTGTTTACATTACATGGACTTTTGGAGAGCATTATTTGCTGCAAAGATTGACCTGCCTACTCAATTTTTCTTAACTAGTCAAGATTCAACCTTTGTATTCTTCTTTAGATTTGTTGATTTGTTTACATTCCCAGGAGTATTATCACCAAATCATTTAACTGCACATATTCCAATCATTTCATCTGAAACACACAGATCAATCAGAAAAGAAAAAAAAAAGCCTCTTTTGTATTCAGTAACTACTAGCCAATCAATTCATTAATACAACGACAGTTTATTAAATAGGGAGATCAGGACAGGCGTTGTGTGGGTTCAGCAAGGCAAACTTGCATAAAACAGACATGAGTCCTTGCTTCCTAGAGATTTACATTATTGTTTGTAATATACACTTTTTATTCTTCTGTATAACATGTCACTTTGATGACTAAGGTGTGTCTGACCCAAGTCATGGTATTTTCAATTGCCTTGTAAGCTGGAGAATGAATTAGGAAGACTGAAGAAGAATTTATGCCTTTGAATTCAGGCTTCGATGAAGAATACTGAGTATGCCATGGACTGCCAGAAGAACAAACACATCTGTCTTGGAAGAAGTACAACCAGAATGCTACTTAAAGGTGAGCATAGTGAGACTTCATCTCACATATTTTGGACATGTTATCAGGAGGGCTCAGCCCCTGGAGAAAGACATCATGCTTGGTAAAGTAGACGGTCAGCAAAAAAGAGGAAGACCCTCGATACGATGGATTGATACAGTGGCTACAACAATGAGCTCAAACATAGCAAGAATTGTGAGGATGGCGCAGGACCAGGCAGTGTTTCATTCTGTTGTACACAATGTTGCTATGTCTGGCAACCAACTTGGTGGCATCTAACAACAACAACAACAAATAAACTGTTTACTATACAGGTTTATTGTTTTTTACCCTCTTGTTTATATCATGACTGTGAATGATAAGCTCAAGTTATTTTTCATTCTGGTATTGGGGATACCATACTCTCCCAGTGAGATAAGATACTGGTTTTCTTATCAGATTTATTATTTTAGGTGATTTTCTAGACAGCACAGCACTTCTTTGCTGAAGAATTCTGTTACCTATATATCATTCATGCTTTCAGCAGGGTCATTATCTCCAAATTTAACAAGAAATAACATTTTTCTATATAAAGCACGAAGTTAAATATTCACTGGAAATTCATCGCATAATTCTGATCAATTAAAAATTGATCAACATTACATATTTGAGGGGTTTAAAGCAACACAAAACAAAGCAATGGTGCCAAGACTGTCTTTCAAGTCCTTCCAATGACTTTCGAGTGACTCTAGGGAAAAGGACAAGGATGTTTCTTCTGCTCTAAGATAAATTATCTTCAGTATTAATTTCAGGATCTAAATGGTAATAACGAGGCAGGGAAAGAAAAGTAGAGTGATAGCAGAATAAAAAACCTAAAATTCCTTGTCCTACAAATATCATTCTCAGATACAGAGAGATTTTACCTGCCAATTTAAACAATTTGGGGACAATGGTACTCTCAAAAGTAGGAATGTGTATGAGAGGACAGTGGAGAAAAGTGTAGACTCTTTAATGGTACTAATACGTAGGGCTACTCATTGCAAATTAACATTTTAACCCAATTGGGCCATTTCTCAAGTTTACTTTCTAGACTCAAACTGCTCTGGGTGTCCAATTCCTATCCAGTTGATTCTGACTCATGGGGCTCCATATGTGTCAGAGTAGAGCTGTGTTTCATAGGAGTTTCAATGGCTGATTTTTTGGAAGTAGATCACCAGGTCTTTCTTCCAATGTACCTCTGGGTGGAGACGCATCTCCAGTGTTTCCCTTAGCAGTCCAGCATGTTAACCCTTTGAACCACTCAGGGACTCTGGGTACTATACAAGAGCTGAATTTTAGTTCTGAATCTGCTGCAAAATAAGTTGCATCTTCAGTTGAGTTTTTAAAATTATTCAGGGCTTAGGTTAATGAAGGGTGAAACTAATGACCTCCAAAATATCTCCCAGGTCTCCCAATCTAAAAGTACTGCTAATTTATTTACATATCACAATAACAGCATGTGTATTGTTATATTGTCTTCCTGCGTCAGCCAGTTCATTTTATCTGATGGGGGGTGGCTACCTGCGAAAGGGGAGGGGTAACAAAAGTATTTACTATATTTTTGGAATAAATAAATAAATAAAACCAGTTTCCTGGACATACAACGCATTGTCATGAAACTTGGACCTGTGCCTAATTGTTTCCAGGCACTAACACTTTACAAACAGGGGAATACACTAATGAGATATTGTTCTAATTCTAGAGTTACCTTTTTTTTTTTTTTTTCCTGTTTTCCAAAAAGTTAGCCAAGCATTGGACATCTTGTCCATTGTGAAAGAAAAAAAAAAAAAAACTACCTTACTACTAGAATTGAGTTTAAGTTTTCTTTTTGGATGCTTCTAAGATGGAAGCATTTTTCTGTAATGCATTTGGCATATGGCAATTTTAAAATGTATGAGATCACCTCCTTTCCATGGATACTTCGCACAGTGCTCAAATTCTTATAAGTAATATTCCACACAGCTGAAATCCCAATTAATAAACAGGTTAGTGTTCAAACCTCTCTTTCTACTGATCTGTGATGGCCTCTACTTCAAGGACTCACAGTACAGTGTCTTGAAAGACCCAACTCATCATAAGGATTACAATATGGGAACAAACTCTCCATAAATATTAAAAATTATCCAGGCCTCACAGATGTTCACTCTGCTTATTATCTGCAAAATTTCTGGGTCAAATGTTTAGTATGAATATGTTAGTATCCACCAAAGATTGGTTTTGGCAGGGTATATGTTGATATCAGCAGGAAATAAATAGGAAAACATTAAAACGTATGAAACTTTAAAACAATAGCTTAAAGGTGTTTTATAAACTACAGATGGCTTACACCACTTAAGAGAAACAATCAGGACTGCAAAAAAAAGGAAATAATTTGAAAATAATGTCTCCCATGCAATATGTTGTAATTAAAGCAGAGATAAGCAATATGGAAATCGCCTCTTAGCGTCTGTCTTTATATTATAAGAGAGATTAAACTAGAAAGTATGAGCATAAAATCAGGAAAAAAATTGAAAATGATCACAAGGGTAATCTTAAATCCTAGAATTTTGCAAAACGGGATCTTATTAATACAATATCAGACATACACACACCCACAAAACCCAAATCCACATAAACACCACATTAAAAACACAGACCATCTTTGACTATTCTCTTTCTAAGAGTTACCAGCACTGGCTATCAACAACAACAACAAAAAAAAGAATAAAACAAAGCTTAGTATCAAGGCAGATAGAAGCTGAAGGTCGAACAAGTCAAGTTTGCTGGCTTTCACAAATTTTCTCCTCCAGAAATGCTTCCAGAGTTGGGTAAATCACTCCATGTCTTTCCCTCCTCATTACTGAATGAGTGGATCAAACTAAAATATAGCTTTCCCACCTTAGGCTGTGATCTTATTAGCACTTAGAAGTTGAGCAGCACGGAGCACAGTGAGGATTGTCAGTGTACAGATGGGAGATGACTGCAAAAAGTAGGCAACGGAGAAGCTGGGGGCTGTTCATTTATGTTCTTCTCATTCATAATTGAACCTGTGTGCCAGTGTGGAGCTAGAAAGCACCCTCGCTTCGGGTACTGTCTCTGGAAAGTGACTTTAAGCTATGTTCCCTAAAATTCCCATGCGATTTTTTTAGAGTAGTTAAGGGAGTCTGGATTCCCTGTGGCAAAATTCCAATGAGGTCTATGCTGTATTCATACATTCTTGACTGCAAAAAAAAACCTCCTGTTATCCCTATATTGAGCTTGTGCATTATACAGTCTTGGAATTTCTTTGAATAAAATGTTTTTTGTATTAATACATAAAGGAACGTGATATAATACTTTTTATTGAATATATACTTTGGGTGCTGGAGCAGGAGAAGGTCTTGGGGAAATAGTGTCTCTAAAGATGCAGAAACTGATTCAACTATGACGAATTAACAGGTTTTACAAATTGTCATAAAGTTGGATTAATGTAGTATATGTAAGCATTATGTTTAATTTTTTGCATAAAAACTGATATGAATATAATAGGAAAATTTAGATTCTCACAAAAGCATCTTTAATAGTTACTTCCTCCCATTCCTGGACAATGATATCCATCTCTCCCATCTTAGGTGCCTTCCAAACTCTTACTATAAAATGTAACTCTCTTCTTCAAAACACTCTTCTCAAGTTTAAATCCCCATGGCTTTGATTATTTCCCTTCATCAGATAACCACTGTTGATTGTCCACATTTCTCAGATAATTCTGTAAAGTATGTATTAACATGGGAAAGTGGACTGCATATTATTAGATCTGAGTTCTGATTTCATTTCTGACACTGAAATCCTTTGAGTTTATATATATATATATATACACACTCTGCTTTTCCTGATTACCGTCTTAGGCTAGAATGAAATAATGCAAACACCTTCACACAAATGATGAAGTGCTGCAAGAATATAAAACACTTTCCATATTGAAGATGGTAAACAAGACACTGTCCCTGTCCTGATGTGTTTAATGAAAGACTTACTCAAACATAAACTTTCCTATGGTATTGGTGTACTGAGCACAGGAGACTCTTGCCCAAACACCATTCCGAATTCAGAAACTCTTCTTTTTCAAATTTGATTAAGAAATGATTATTCACAAAGTCCTCATAAAACCCTGGGAACCAGGAAGGAAATCATGGAACTCAGGAAAAGGAGAACACAAGAAAAGATGGGAAGAGAGGTGCAAATTATGAATATGAGGAAAACAGTGAGGACTGATTTCCTTCCATTTCTTGTTAGTGGAAAAGCCACAATCACCACAATAAAGATGGATTCTACCTGGCCAAGGAGGAATTAGAATATTCTCAGTAATAGGAGCCTGAAAGAAGGAGGTGAAGAATGAACAAGAAGAGGCCAAGGAAAGCAGACACAGATGCAGATGATGTTCCTGGAGAGATAGTCAATTCATTTAACTGCTTGGGGATCAAAAACAGGATACCTCAGATCAAATCAAGCCATGCAATAGATGTGGGATTTCAATTTTTACAGGTTGATTAGATTCTATTTTCACTGAACCCTGTGGACTTTCTGAGAGGACTTAAAACTCCTTTTGGTGCTCTGCAAAATTTCCCTCCATGTAAATTTTCTGCAGAAGAATTGCTTTGTAGATTCGCCACTAAACAATAGCATGGAGTGGATAGATGCCACAATAGAGACAGCCAAGGGTGTGAACAAAATTCGTGAATATCCAACCCCTAGATCATTTGAGTGAAAGGAAACCCCCGTTAGCAGTCACACGCTATTCAGCATCAGTGTACTCTTTCCAAAACTTTACTTCCTAAAGGGTAAATATTCCTCTGTTTTTTAACCCCTTAACACCATGTGCACAAACACAAAAAACTAGTGGTTCTGGCCCAGTGCGTACTTGGCATAGATGAAGTATCCAGAGGGACAGATATTCAACAAAGGGAAATGCAAACCACAGCTGCAATTGAGTTCTCATGTGAGGGGCACATAGCGACTGAGGACCTGAGCACCTGTGGCAGGTGTGAGAGATCAAGTGCCCTAAGTCTCTCTTGTCAAGGAGACTAATAAGCAGGTGCATTGAAGGTCCCTACCTTTCCTAATTGCCTGCATCCTAGGCAGAACTGCGTGGTATTTATTAAAATTGTCGTATTGCTAGGCACTCCACGTAGCTGTAAGATCAGAGAAACATGTAAGTATAATGCAACAGAGGGAAATCAATTTCTCCTGAGCTCTACACCATTTAAATCATGTGAATGCAAGTGGGGAAAAGCCAGGCATTGGCAGACTTAGGATTCCAAGCTAGGGAGCCTGTTGCGGGAGAAGTTTCGTGTGCCACGATGTGAATTATAGCAAGACTCAGGTGGATAAGCGGGAAGTGAGAGGTCTATGCGCTTGGGTTTTCATTTCCAAAATGACTTTGTTGATGTCTTTTCAGTTTAATCCTAGAAATAAACAACTTGGGAAAGCAAGTGGTGATTGAAAGTAGGAAGGGGAAGAAGACTTCAGTAGGCTGTTTCTGTGGAGGCAGGGTCCATAAGCCCTTCAGGATTTAAAGAGGAGGGTAAGGGTTTTAATGGGATTCTAAATTGTATTAGTAGTCAGAAAAGGTTTGGGGTGCACTGTGACCTGCTTTGCAAGCACAACAGGTGGCTGCTTTTCAAAGCTGACCTTTCTCAGATGGTGGTGTGTTTATTTCAGTCTGTCCCAGAGAAGGAATAAGAAAACACTGCTACTTGGCCATGAAATTTTAGTTATTAAAAACAAAAAACTAGAGCTACTCTGCTTAATTGGGTAAACTCCTAAAAGAAGGAACTGGGGGAGAATTCAGGAGGGGTTAGGGGAAGGATGACTGCTCAGCCTGGAAGGAACTCAGGCCGAAAGTCCCTTGTCCAGGAACTGATAAGCGGAAAATTGGGCTAAGATGAAACAAAAGTAGAGAAACTTGAAACAGGTGGCAAGCAGACCTTAATTATTCTATAAAATTCAGGGCAGAACTCCAACAGTGGTCTGTTTAATTCCCCCCTCCTTTCCTGTCCCCCTCGCCTCATCAAGGCAGTTTCTAGGTATCAAAAACTCCAGGACATTCAGAGACTTGGCTCCAAGGTTAAGAAGGAAGTGCTACACTGTACTTTTATATAAAAAAGTTCAGCTGTATCTCAAACTCTATTTCCTTTTTAATTACAATTTTCTTACCTGAGCCTCAAGTGATTCTAATGTTACCATTAACCCTGGAGGCTCGAGTTATTTTTATGTTCAGCGACAAGTATGGAAACCGTAGTTTCTACATGGGCAATTTCTTCCCTCCATGAACTTTAACCAAGTGGATAGCATCAGTCCAAAGTTCCTAGTTACTCCTGCCCTATAGAGACAAGTGCCCTAGGGAAAGCTTAGAAATTTGAAATAAACTGAAGATTATATTGCTTCTGAAACATTTGGGCACCGTTGAATTAGAGAACAGACAGTAGAATGTTAAAGCAAGGATGTTCTAAAACTGGGATTTTTATAAAAGATGTTCTAGTGGCTGTTTTAAATTGTAAATTGTCATTTTGGGCCAAAATTTATTTGGAAAGTATTATTAAGGAGGATTATTAAGAAAAGATGGATTCTATTCTATACAGGAAAATTATATATTTGAAAAAAATTATAAACCTTTAAGAGATTTGGCTAGCAATTATCTCCAATTGCATCGTTTATGACAGGGATGGCAAATGTATGACGCATAAACTTCCACGCCAATTTTTCACTCGTGGTAGATATTGTCAGTCTATAATAAGAGTAGTTTCACTTTGTCAAATATTGCTAGCTGGGTCATTAAATGAATTTTTCCCTTCTTGGGCATTCAGCTAAACTCAGTTTTCCAACTCTCTTACAATTAGAAATGACCATGTGACAGCTCTATCAGAATGTGAGCAGACATGTTTTGCACTGCGTTCAGACACGGCCCAAAAATTTCACTAAAATGTGATTCTTCCTGCTGGTCAAAATGGAGACGACTCCCAATGTGGCAGAATTTATTATAGAACTCAGTATTGGAAGGCAGTGCTGCTATAACAAAAAAGCAGTATGGCAGCAGGTGGTGCTGAAACTGATATCTAAGGCTGGAAAACTAGAGGTCCTTGAGGACAGTGAAAATAACTGGTAAAATTGTTGCCCATAATAACTTGAAAACATACCTTAACATATTGAGCGAGTGGCTCCAGAGGAAGTGGCTGGAAAAAATCCACAGTGCTGACCATATTGGCTAGTTTCAGCAAGCATTACAGGAATGAGACGTGAAAGAAAATGGAAGACCAGAGACATGGGTCTTCTAGAATTGGAAAATCCATCTACTCTGGACCCCATGACGGAAGTCATAACACTGAAAAATGTTTTTCGTGACAAAAATCTTGTATGACTTTTCAGTTAAACAAAGTGACTCAGCATTACCCAAGAGTAGAGAGCTAAAAAGGAGAGAAACATTGGACTTCGATGAAACTTTCTGTTAACCCCATGGGGTGTTCTGAAGCTAGGATGAATTTTCATTATCTCTACCTTACTAACTTCTCCTTTTACCTCACCCCAGAAAATATTTTTCCCTCAAGCTTTTCTTAAGCCCCGTCTGTAGCCCCTCATGCTCTGTAAGGTCTTCTCTCATCACAGCATATGAAGGTATCTTTCTCTGAAATCCAAAACTACTTATTGCCTGAAACATATCTCACAATTGTATTTGATGCCTTATATACTTAAAATTCTAAGCAGTGTGCCTTATCTCCTTCTGGAGGTATATACTTCTTTAAATAAGGGCTTATGTCTTATGTCTTTTAAACCTCAAAGCTTCCATCAAAGTACTTTGAAAATAGCATAATATAGTTTTGATTCATTAATAACATGCCAGTGCATTCAAGAATTCTGGCTTTGTTTCTCCTGGTTGTAATTAGTAATGGATTTGATCCCACCACCTATTTGTGAGCCTTTGATGATCTCCTTATTCCCTGAAGCACCATGACTGAAATATATACTTCTGTCCTCAGGCTTGAAGTTTTCTATGCTCCCCACCAATCTCTACAATAAACCATCTTCCTCACTCAGAATGGTAGATCTTTAGAGTCAATCTACTCAAATTCCTCCTTTCTTCTTTCTTTGTTCCTTTGTTTCTTCCTTTCTTCTCTTTCTCCCTCCCTCCTTCCCTCTCTCCCTCCCTTCCTTCCTTCCATCCTTCCTTTCTTCCTCTCTTCTCCTCCCCTTCTTTCTTTTCTTTCTCCCTTCCTTTTTTTGTGGATTTGAAAACTGAGTCACAAAATGGTCAAGTGGCTTGGGCAACATCACCTGGTAATTAGGAATGGAGCCTGAACCAAGACCAGTGTCTTCCAATCTTCTGCTAAATATTCCTTTCACTATACCCACCTTATATCTCATGTTAACGAACATTCACCAAACATGTAAATGCCTTCATCTCTAAACTTTTAGCCCTTTCTTTATATTTGGTAACAGTTAGGAAGATAGAAACTTGCCTTTTTATTTATTCTACTATGCATGGATCTTATATATCATGATTATTTAGATATTGCAATACTGATAACATAGTGACTGAAATCATAAAGAGACAATTGCCCCCATCATTTTTTGTAATCTTTAGGAATGTATCTATGAGATCTGGATTAACTCCCAAAGCCACAGAACTTTTAGATCACGTCTTAGTTATCTAGTGCTGCTATAATAGAAATATCACAAGTGGATAACTTTAACATACAGAAATTTATTCTCTCACAGTTTAGGAGGCTAGAAGTCTGAATTCAGGGCATCAGCTCTAAGGGAAGGCTTTCTCTCTCTCCTCACTTGTTTAATCTTTTATATCTTAAGAAAAGATTGAGTCAAGATACACCCGCCATTAATCCTGTCTCATTAACATAACAACAACAACCCATTCCCAAACGGGACTATAACCGCAGGCATACAGGTTAGGATTTATAACACATATTTTTAGGGGACGAAATTCAATCTATAACATGTCGTATTTATGCAAATATACCTCCCATTCAATTTTTAACCTAGATAACACTTTGATCCATTAAAAAGTCCTTAGATTTAGGAAACCTGAAAATTATAATTAGCGTATCTTATCAACCCTTATCAGCCCTAGTGGCACAAAGGTTAAGCTTTCAGCCTCTAACTAAAGATCAGCAGTTCAAATTCACCAGTCACTCCTTGGAAAACCTATGGGGCAGGTCTACTCTGTCCTATAGGGTCTGTATGAGTTGGAATTGATTTAACTGCAATGGGTTTGGTTTTTGGCTGTTTTATCATTCCTTCTAGTATTATAATATTTTAAAATTTTACTTTGATCAAAATAATACATCATATTACAAAAAGTACAAAAGAATTTATGTGAAAACTAAGAGACCCAAGTACTTCCCTTACCATCTCTAGATTCACTCCCTATATCCTTTTAACTGACTCCTTTTAGTTCTTATGGTGCTTACCTCTGTAAGCACTATATTGTAAAGTATTTACTCACTTCTATGATACATGAGAAACCCTGGTAGCACAGTGGTTAAGAGCTCAGCTGCTAACCGAGAGATCAGCGGTTTGAATCCACTAGCTGCTCCTTGGGAACCCTATGGGGCAGTTCTACTCTGTTCTGTAGGGTTGCAATGAGCCAGAATTGACTCAATGGCAATGGGTTTGGTTTTTTTTGGTTTGGTATGATACATGAAGATTTATTTCACCTGTATTCTCTTCTGCCTCTTCTTCTTATGACTAATAATTTTAAGTTTTATTTTTAATTCTCTATTGTTTGCCTTTTAAGCACTGATGTCTAGTTTCAATAGCTTTCAAAAGCATATCTTTATTCTCATTTGTGAGATAAGTATATTAGGGTTTCTATATTTTCCTCAACTTTTTCTATTATTTATAACTTTTGTATTCCTCCTTCCCTCAGCTACATTATAACTTTATGCTATCAGCACAGGACGTATTTATAATCTGAACCACAACTACTTTCAAGTCTTTTAGGTATACAGATTGACTCTAGTTGAGTGTTTACATTATTATGACTGTGTAAGTATTGTTCATTGTGGATCCAACTAGTGGTGCTAGAATTCATGGGTCCAATTTGTGACTCCTGGGCTAGTCTAAAGAGAATGTTCATAGCATCAATATCAAGTGGATTCTCTTTCTTTATGCTCCTTCGGTTACTCAGAATCAGACCACATCTCAGTTTAGCTTGCATTTCAAACACATTGAACATGGACATATTTTTGTAATTCTGAGAGCTGCTAAAATATTTTCTACTTTATTACTTCTTTTTGCCTTTATCATATTTCATTTTAACTCCAATATTCTGTTTTCTTATTTTTGTATTTTCTGGAGATCACTATCCAGAGCCTCTTACTTCCTGCTTCCATCAGAACTAATTTATTTTATAGACTGCTGCATAGTACCCTTCTGGGAACTCCTTTGTTTCTTTTTTTTTTCTGACTTGTGTCAGATATTTCCTTTATCCTATGTCTCTCTCTGTTTTTGGTTTACCTCTTCATTGTGATGGTGCACATTCTCCAGACACTTCCTAAGAGAGGCTTGGAGAGGTCAATTTTCAGAGTCTTTGAATGTCAAAAAAGGCCTTTATCTACCCCTCAACTGTGGTTGATTTCTTAGCTTGATATAAAATGTGGATTGAAAACCTTTGTTCTCAGAATTTAAGTATCTTTTTTATTTCTGGCTTATGCTCATTACATGTCATCAAGTCGATTCTGCTCATAGCAACCGTATGGGACAGAGTAGAACTGCCTCATAGAATTTCCAAGGCTGTAATCTTTATGTGAGCAGATTGCCACATCTTTCTCCTGCAAAACAGCTGGTGGGTTCAAACCACTGACCTTCTGCTTAGCAGCCAGGCGCTTAACCACTGTGCTACTAGAGTCCCTTTTCTGGCACATAGCATATTTGAAAAGAAGTTTGATGTCTCTCTGGTTTTTAATGACTTTGCAGCTGACTTGTTTGTTTGCTTCTCCCCTCTGTAACTTTATTAAAATCATCTTTTCTTTATCTTTCATGTATTAGAAAGGGACTATGGTTTAATGTATAATTGCAAGGTCTCTGGAGGAAGATTGCTTGGGCTTATTTCAGTACTCCACTAACTTGCTGGGTAACATATGCCAGTTACTTAGCTCCTGTGTGCTTCAATTTTCTTGTCTATAAAAAGAGATAATAATAACATTTCCATCTCACTGTGTTGTTGTAAGAGTTAAATGAGTTATTACATGTAACATGCATAAAATAGAGCCTGGCATACAGTAAGTGCTATATGAATATTTTGCTACTATTATTTTCTAGTTCTATTATTTAATTGTAGCTTTCATATATTTAATATCTAAGAGCTCTTTCATATTTTTTGATTGTGCCTTTTTTATATCATCTATTTTATAGTTTATAAACCCAATAACTGTTTCAATATCTTTGAGAATATGAGTAAGAAATTTCTAAAATTCAGTGCTGTGAATTATCTGTTTCCTTTAGGACAAAAATTTCTTTACTTTTGTGTGTGTGTGTGCGTGTTTCTCTTTCATATAGTTTGCTCTTCTCATATACTAAAGATATTTA
>NW_004443939.1:28716098-28748780 GCF_000243295.1 Trichechus manatus latirostris | reverse complement strand
TATGAATCCTACTTGGTCGTGGTGTATTATTTTTTTAATGTGATACTGAATTCTATTGGCTAGAATTTTGTTCAGAATTTTTGCATCTATATTCATGAGAGATATAGGTCTATAATAAGATATTTAATTTTCAATTCATGTTTAAAACAGAAGGACATGTAGCTAGTGTGGGTTTCTTCCGCTTTTACTTCCTGTAGTATTTTCCCTGGTTGAGGAATTCTGCCTAAGCACTAGGCAGAAGTGTAGGGCTTTCCCTGTGGACTGGTTGGCTTCACTTTGAGGAGAACAGGCAGAGAATGGGGTCAAACAGATCCCTGTACCCCCACCAGTGTGCCAAAATGAGAAGGCATTTATTACAAGGCACCAATGTTTACACTATATGCCTAGGCTTTCCCCAGATGGTATAGTGGGGGGAAGTACCATCTTCACTTGTATGCAACAACCAGAAGGGGCCATTCCAGTGGATGGTAGCTTTAACTCTCTGGCTTGCTTCTTTCTTAGCTTCTAACTCTGATTCACAGAACTTCTGGACCTCTTTCTGGTGGAATGAACCCAATCTCTCCTGCAGTTATCTGTATTGTATTTTAGGCTAAGACAATTCGCATCCATTATTTAACGGTGGTGGATCAGTGGTAGAATTCTCTCCTTCCATGCGGGAGACGTGGGTTCAGTTCTTGGCCAATATATCTCAGGCACAGCCACTACCATCTGTTAGTGGAGGCTTGCATGTTGTTATGATGCTGAACAAATTTCAGTGGAGCTTCCAAACTGAGACAGCCTAGGAAGAAAGGTCTGGTAGTCTACTTCCAAATGTCAGCCAATGAAAACCCTATGGATGACAACGGTTGAATCCTGTTGTGCGTGAAGTCTTCATGAGTTGGGATTAACTTGAGGTCAGCTAACAACAACAACACTGACCTTCCAGGAATGTGTTGAAATGCATCTTGACAGTAGTACTTCTGTTGTTACATCCATTGTACTAGCTTTATTTCATTTTATACTTCTAGATTTCAATCCTAATGATTCTCAGGAGGGACAGGAGGCAAATGTATTTGCCTAATCTACACCAAGTATTATTTGTTTGACACTCGTAAGACAATAAATATAGTTGAGGGAATAAAGTTTAGTATAAATATATTTTTTCCGTAGTTATTAGGCGAAAAATACTAGGAAACAGTTAAAATATGTTTTTCTTTACTATGAATGACTCTTCCACTGCTGAAAATACTTAGTGACATAAAATCTTCATAAACTATATTCTAGAAATTCAGATTTTACACATTCCTGGATATTTTTGGTAACATATACAGAAAAAATATGTATTAAAGTTTTAAATTTTTTATAAGAAAGGGATATTTACTATTTACTACTAATAAATGACTATTACTTATTTTAAAACAAGGGCTATGTTATTCCTTTACTGTATGCTCCTAAAGCAGCCTGTAGCTTCCTTATTATTGTATGTATTGCATATTAGTGAAATTACATCTTTAAATACCTCTCTGCTCTGGACAGAAAGATCAATGTCATTGGTGACAATGTCTCTTGCTCATTGCTCATACTCAATGCCTAGCATGGCATCTTGTAGATATTGACCATTTAATGTATATCTTTTGAATAAATGGATGAATGCATGAATGGATTATTTCTGAGCTTAAAATTTAATTCTCATAAATGCAAATAAACTTACAGGAATCTAACAAATTTTAATTTTAACTTAAGTTTCTCTATACGTATTTTCTTATTTTAGAAAAAATAAATCCATTAATGCTAATAACAATACTAACAATACTTGTGCAGCATTCAACTTGCAAATTCTTTTAATACAGATTATTATTCGATCCTGTGAAATTCTTAGGACAATTGTTATAATCAAATAAATAATATGCATAAAATAAATTTTTGAAACTCTAAAGCACAAGGCAAAATTGCAAAATATTACCTTAAATTTTATGTATATTTATCATACACTATATATTTGGCAACTGGGGTCCCTGGGTGGTGTAAATAGTTAAACAATCAGCTACTAACTGAAAGGTTGGTAGTTTGAATCTACCCAACACAGTTCTACTCTGACACACACAGGGACACCATGGATCAGAATCAGCAGTAACAGATTTGGTTTTTGGTTTATTTGGAAACTACATATTATTGACAAGTAACAGATCACTTCTTTTTATTCTAGACTGACCTCCTAACATTAAAAACAAAATTGATTGTACAATAGGTGATAACTAGAATGAATAGAAATCAAAGGGACCTTGAACTCTTCCTAGTGTCTTCTAAACATGAAGAAGCAGGGTATCTCCTGTGAGATGCAGCTATGCACACACATTCTCAGGGCTTGTGAATGATGAACCCCTTCAATTGTAGTACTAGAACAATACCGTGTTTCTTTCCCTTAACATGCTTTCCCCAAAAGAAATTTTTACCTCTCAGGGCTTAAGAAAATACATTCTTTAAAGTGCTCCAGAAGTTTATAGCACAAGTTACAAAGTAATACAAAGATGATAAGGTTGTACAATGATTATATGGCAAGTGTCCCACACCCCGACAGAAATAAGACTTAAGGCATCCTCATCAGTGATGCAACAAAGGTAGTTGTTCTTGAAGCACTTTTCAGGGTCGCAAAAAGTTTTCCAAGGCTGCCATGATTACAACTGAGCCGTGGCACTGCGGTCCGTGGCTCGAAGCACTTTCCGCTGGAGTGTAATAGAATACTGGAGCACTACTGTATTTTTAAAGGCAATTAATATTTTATTATGCACAGACTTTTATTTGCGCCATTTGGATTCCTCTCCTCTAATTAAATCTTGTGATTTACACAAACACAACTGCTGTTCTTTAAACTCTGCAAATTATAAAAATTAACAAATACTTGTTAAAAAGGAAGCAAAAGCAGCCAAGGGTCCTATTTTTGTGACAGGAACAACTGGAGGCTACAGAGTAAATTGATAGTGTCTCTTATTTGAGTGGGGCAATGTGGCACTTACATAGAAAATACCTCAGTTAAGTAGAACTGATAGAAATTCCAGCTGTCTAGGAGAGAAAGGTTAATCCTTTAAATAAACAAAGCCAGTATTTTATGTGTCCATGTAAGATTTTTGCTCCATGACCTTGTGTGCAGAATTTTGTGTTATGGGATTTACACATCAAGAGTGTAATTTGAAGCATGCATTACCCCAACTCTGCATTTGTGGAATGTTTCCTGGGGCCAAATGAATGTTCTTCAAAGGGAACAGAGAGTCTCTAAACCTAGATGCCCACTAGGAGAATACATTTTGCTGATCTTTCTGTCCTTGAATGAGCAGTTCCTATATAAATTTCAAATGGATGAGTATTAGCCACCTCCCCGACCCTGGTCAATATATGGAATAAAGGAGAGTACCCTCCAGGGGAAAGAAAAAAGTCTCTCTTCATCTCTGTAAAGACAATTGATGGGACTGGATTGAGGTTAAGAAAGGAGAAGATAATGCCTATATAAGAAATAACCACCATCCTAATTAAGCTGAGGAGTCCTGGGTAGTGCAAACAGTTAAACACTGACTACTAGCCAAGAAGTTGGCAACTTGAGTCCCCCCACCCTCCAAGAGACACATGGATGACAAGCCTGTCACAAACCCTATGGAGCAACTCTGCTCTGCACACGTGGGGGTCGTCATGAATCACAGTCAGCTTGAGGGCAACTGACAGCAACAACAACAACTAATGAAGCTGGAGGTTCCTGTAGAAGTTTTTCTGGGAGCAGTCTGCAGTGTCCTTTAAGGCATTACTCTAGGGTTTCCACGTGGAGAAGAGGAAGAAGGACGATTAGGAAGCAGAACTGGGTGGAAACAGGGTATTGACATTATGAACTCAGCAAGGATCTGCTTTCTTTATGTTTTTTTTTCTACCCCTTGCAAAACGCACATTCAGTCCAGTGAATAGAATGAAAGACAATGGGTTTAGTTTGCAGAATTTCACTTTCCGGACAAGATTTCAGGAAACTTTTTATTCCATATGTAGAGGGGTACTACGAGGTCTGCAATTTCTATTCTCATTTTCATGGATCCTTCTCTGCACTCAGTTTGTAAGTCACATGCCTTTTTTCTTTGTGTGCCATTAGATTAATAAAGGAAAAACTCCCACATGAAATTTTTATAAAAATAACTGAACACCTACCTAAGCTATTACATTTCTCCTTTTAAGTATATTCTGGATAGCTTTATTATAACCTACATTGATAAAAAATAACTTCAGGAGACCTTTCTTACGAGGGCCTTGAAATAATTTTAAAATACAAGAACACACACAAATATACAGCCTACACATAGCTTTATTAATTTAGATACAGAAAGTTCTCAGTTTAAATACATCTCACATAAAAGCAACACCCAAACTAAAAACAAACAAACAAAAAAACCCTCCCACTTCCCTCCTTATTTTATCACTCCCTGATGTTTCTACTACTCCTGTGGGAATCATTGTGAAAAATCTTGGTTCTTTTAGAGACTCTCCATGCTGCAGACTTGAAAAACTTATTCTGAGAGGTTTTATGGAAAGGGCATAAAGATGGGAAATAGCAGCAAAGAAAAGTTGCACCTATTTCAAACTGTCCTCCGGAATTAACAATGTGCCCACAAAATACCAGAAAATTCTTCTCCTTTTCCCCATTCTTCTCGTCTTCCTCGTCTTTCTTTTCCCCAAATAAAAGTAGATTTCAGGATTAAGAACTAAAGCATATGATAACAATATTATCCCTTAGTACATTTTTAGCACAACAGATGTTTGAGGTCTACCCCAAGAATTTAGCAACCATTAGAGCTTTATTCCTATGAGAATATGCATTCTAAAATACAGTTGAAAACAATCAACCTGCTAGATATTATTTACATGCTAGGAAACACCTACAATAATAGTAAGAGTTAATATTTACTGAGTGTTTATTATGTTTCAATTTCAGTACTAAATTATCTATTGGCACTATCTCATTTACTCCTCACAAAATCCTATTTAGGAAAGGATTATTAGCATCCGTTTGTACAGAAAAGAAGAGTGAGGCTTAGAAAATTTATTCCCAAGCTCAACATCCTACAGAAACTAAGAAGAAGAACCAAGAGTATAAGAATATGAATAAAGGTATCTGACTTCAAAGCTGATGGCTTAGAGAAATAGAAATATATATTTATCACTATGCTACACTGAAATAGATGAAGCTGAGACAGTTTACACATATATAATGTAAGAAAAAATGTTTTTAATATCTTCCTGTACATTGGTTACTGTAAATTTCTAACAATATTTTATCATCAGGAAAAGAATTATAGAGATTAATTATCTTATTGATTTAACAATATGTAATTTATTTTGCCACTAAAAGATCAAGTCAATATGTGTGGAAAAATTGAATGTTCCATATTATTATACTAATGCCTGTAGATTATTTCATAAACCTTCTAGTCAATCTTAAAAAAAAAGTAATGCTGTAATTGTATAATAAAAATTATAAATTGCTCTTTTTTTCCCATCAAAAATAGTAAGTGTATCTGCTGGTGGGAATGCAAAATGGTACAACCACTATGGAAAATGATATGGTGCCTCCTTAAAAAGCTAGAAACAGAAACACGATATGATCTATTTATACCACTCCTAGGAATATATCCTAGAGAAAAAACAGCCATTACACAAATAGACATATGCACACGCATGTTCATTGCAACATTATTCACAATAGCAAAAAGATGGAAACAACCTATATACCCATCAACAGATGAACGGATAAACAAATTGTGGTACGTACACGCAATGGAATACTATGGGATGATAAAGAACGAAGAATCCACAAAACATAACATGGATGAATCTGGAGGGCATTATGCTGAGTGAAATAAGTCAATTACAAAAGGACAAATATTGTATGAGACCACTATCATAAAAACCCCAAGAAAAGGTTTACACACAGGAAAAAAAAACAACCATCTTTGATGGTTACAAGGGAGGGGAGGGGTGGGGAGGGGAAATCATTAGCTAGATAGTAGATAAATGTTAACTTTGGTGAACGGAAAGACGACACACAATATAGGAGAAGTCAACACAACTTGACCAAGGCAAAGTCATAGAAGCATCCTAGACACATCCAAACATCTTGAGAGACCTAGTTACTAGGGCTGAGGACTAGAGACTATCGTCTCAGGGGACATCTAGGTCAATTGGCATAACTTAGTTCATAAAAAAAGTTCTATATCCTACTTTGGTGAGTAGTGTCTAGGGTCTTAAAAGCTTGTGAGCAGCCATCTAAGATACATCAGTTGGTCCCATTCTGTCCGGAGCAAAGGAGAATGAAGAAAACCAAAGACACAAGGAAAATATTAGTCCAAAGGAATAATGGACCACATGAACCATAGCCTCCACCAGCTTGAGCCCAAAAGAACTAGATGGTGCCCAGCTACCATCACCGACTGCTCTGACAGGGATCACAATAGAGGGTCTTGGACAGAGGTGGAGAAAAATGTACAACAGAATTCAAATTCACAAAAAAAGACCAGACTTACTGGTCTCACAGAGACCGGAGGAACCCCTGAGACTATGGCCCCCGGACACCCTGCTAACTCAGAACTGAAGCCACTCCTAAAGTCCACCTTTCAGCTAAAGATTAGACAGGCCTATAAAACAAACAATAACACATGTAAGGAATATACTTCTTAGTTCAATCAAGTATACGACAGCAAATGGGCAATACCTACCCAAAAGCAAAGATGAGATGGCAGGAAGGGACAGGAAAACTGGAGGAATGGACACAGGAAACCCAAGGTGTAAAGGGGGCCAGTGCTGACACATTGTGGACATTGCAACCAATGTCACAAAACAATTTGTGTATAAATTTTTGAATGAGAAACTAATTGGCACTGTAAACTTTCAAAAGCACAATAAAATTAAAATAAAAAGTATTTATCTATTAGTGAGCCACATTTCATAGACACTACAGTATGGCACAGTGGTTAAGAGGTCGGCTGCTAACCAAAAGTCAGCAGTTCGAATCCACCAGCTGCTCCTTGGAAACCATATGGGGCAGCTCTACTCTGTCCTAGAAGGCCATTATGAGTCACAATCAACTCAGTGGCAATGGGTTACAGTACTGGAAGAAACCCATTTGAGAAGTTTTGGGTCTCTGCTTTAACCCTTAACTCATTATAGGTGCTTAGTATTTTGATTTAATAAATGTTGAAAGCATCTTTGAATATGGCAAACTTACAGTACTCAGCAATAGAACAATCTATCCAAGTTTAAAAAATAACATATTATCCCTACCATGGGAATGCACATTCAAACAAATAGGATCCTCTAATAATTATAGAAATGTTTAAATGTAATAAGGTGATGGCTTACATGTGATAAAATTAGTGCATAAGCATAATAAAACAATTTCAAATAGTACAATTGAATAAAAATTGAAAAGGAAAATGTTATCTGCTATCTCCTCTTCTGTTGACAAAGAATATTGTATGTAGCATGGAATGCCAGAAGAACGAACAAGTCTGTCTTGGAAGAAGTATAGCCAGTGTGCTACTTGGAAGCAAGGGTTATGAGACTTCATCTCATGTACTTTGGACATCTTATCAGGAGGGACCAGTCGCTGGAGAGGGACACCATGCTTGGTAATGTACAGGATCATTGAAAAAGAGGAAGATCCTGAACAAAATGAATTGGCACTGTGGTTACAATAGGCTCAAACATAGCAACAATTGTGAGGATGGCGCAGGACTCAGCAGTGTTTTGTTCTGTTGTACATAGGGTCACTATGAGTCTGAACCAAATCGATGGCACCTAATAACAACATCTCCTCTTCTACCCGTCACAATGCACAGGGGAAACCATACAGGGTCCAGTTTTATTTCTTCTGGGGGTGACTTTCATAATTCCATAGATAACGTTGCTATGCCTATTTGTTGACTAAGAGAGATTATTCTTTACATTTACTGTGGGCTGACTTTCTGTCAGGGACAGTGCCAAGCAACTACCTATATTGTCTCATTTAGTGCTCATCAGCAGTAATTACTGATCATCGTAGTCAATCATGATAATCCAGTTCTTCTTGCCATTGATTGCTTTATATGACATAATTCTGGTAATGAGGTATTAAAAGAAATCTGCTGGAGATCTTCAGGAATAAGTTTATTTATTCTTCAGAAACGATAGAGCAAGGACAGTCTCTTCTTCAAAGGACATTTTTGTGGCATTAACATGATACGTAGCTATGCTGCAGCCATCCTGTGACTGTGAGGGAAGGTAACACCCTGGAATGGCAGGGCAGAGGAGCCCTGGTGGTGCAGTGGTTAAGAGCTACAGTGCACTACAGCTGCTAACCAAAAAGATCGGCGGTTCAAATCCACCAGCAGCTCCTTGGAAACTCTATGGGGTAGTTCTAGTCTGTCCTATAGGTTCACTATCAGTCAGAATTGACTCAACGGCAACGGGTTTGGTTTTGGTTTATGTGATAATGAGAGTGTTGAAATAATCAACCTATCCTGCCACAGTTAACAAGACCATGTCTGAAAATGTTTTTAAAAACTGAATTTACTTTTTACTTATAATTACCAAAATACAAACCTCATACTACTCAGAAGATTATATGAAATGGTTAAAAAGACCCAAACTCTGGCACTAACGACCTCACTTACCATACGCAAATATTTAACTACTGTCATTTCCTCTGTAATGTACAAGCACTGGAGCCCTGCTGGTGCGGTAGGTAAGAGCTCCACTGCTAAACAAAAAGTCGGCAGTTTGAATCCTCCAGCCGCTCCTTGGAAATCCCATGAGGCAGTTCTACTCCGTCCTATAGGGTCACTATGAGTCAGTTGGAATTGACTCAACAGCAACAGGTTTTGTTTTGTTTTTTTATACAAGCATTGAACTATTGTTATTTAACATCTATGAATCTATGAATCAAGAGACAACTCTCAGTTTGGACATGGTTAGAGATTACAAATTAACAACCTAGTATTACAAACAAGAGGATAGCTATATGTTAGTCTACTGGACTTGGAATCCAGATGTCTTATATTAACATTTTAAACTCAGTTTTACTTGATAGAATTTCTTGAGACAACAAATGAACCTCCCTAAGTCTGTGTTCCCATATCTGTAAAGCAGAGATTATAAAACACATTCTACAGTTTTAAATGCGCTACCATACACAAAAAATTCATGAAATTCCATTTATTCATTAAAAATTATTTATAAAGTATATATCATATCTGTCTTAGGCTCTGGGCAAACTACAGTGAACAAAATGCATTAATAGGCAAAAAATGAACTCATTCATTGACTCATGATCGGTCCTAATTTTGTTCACGAGTTATAAAAGCACAGTAGACCATCTGATTATGGAACCATTGTATTGCATTTTAAATTTACAGTACAAGAACTAAAATTCCTCAAGGGAATATACTATTAGGGTTATTTTAAGTACCTGGGCTTTTACTGTCTGCTCCCTGTCTTTAAAAGAAAGAAAGAGAGAGACAGAGAGAGAGAGAGAAGGAGAGACGGAGGGAGAGAGGGAGCAAAGGAGGAAGGAAAGCAGGAAATATGTGTGTGCATATAGTTACTTTCACATATTATCTCAGAAAAAAGTTGAGCAAACTTTGGTAAAATTTTTATTTCTTTTGGTACATTTCTAATATTGTTTCTTAAAACATTCATGTCTTCTATAATGTACCAACACCAGGGCCAAGTAACTCACCTCAGTTACAGCTAGGGAGAGAGGGATCAGGTAAAGATGGAAGTATACTTGCTCTTGCTGTCAATTTAGCTCCACTACTAATTATAAGAGTTCTAAAAGTTCTATAACTTCCCTTTCCCCAACAGTAGAGACAGCCCCTGCGCTGGATACAGTCTCAGGCCAACTGCAGCATTTCGTTTGCCTCTGCCTCTGCTAGAAGAACAGAAAATGTTCCATCCAGGACAGAACAGGAGCTGGGAGACCACGCCTCTACCTGTCATATTGATTTGCATGTGACTTTCCTCTGTGCCTTCACTTGATGGCTTTGGGGAAGAAGGTGGTAATAAAAAAATAAATATGAATGGATTTCACTATTTGTCTTTTGAGTCTTTGTACTTACAGTTTTTGAGTTGAATAAGAAAGAGTGGATTAATTTAAAGGGCAAATGCATGGTCCTTCTCATGCAGGCTGTTGTGCCATCTTCCAGTGCACCAGGGAACTGTAAAGGCGAGGAGGTCTGGCTCAGGAAGTCGTGTCATAGCATCCTCTGGGACATGTGCCAGCACACAAAGTCATCACCACTAGATGGCAATGGTCCTTAGCGTCGATCTAAATAAAGTGTCATCATTGACATAATATGCTGGATTCCCTAAATGTCACAGAGTCACAATGAAATTGATATTAATAAAATGAATGATAATATTATCAATGACAATAATCTCTAACCATGCTGATTACATCGTATTTGTTATCTCATGGAATACTCACCACAACCCTATGAGATAAGTATGCTTATCATCCCTATTGTATACATGAATAAATTGAAGCTGAGGGAGGTTAAACAAAAATAACCCATTTCCATACAGTCAATTCTGATTCACAGAGACCCTATAGGAGAGAGTACAACTGCCTTCTAGGGTTTCCAAGGCTGTAATCTTTATGGAAGCAGACTGCCACATCTTTCTCCTGTAAAGCAGCTGGTGGGTTTGAACCACCAGCCTTTCGTTAGCAGCTGAGCACTTAACCACTTTGCCACAAGGACTCCTCATCCCTATCTTACAGATGAATAAACTGAAGCTGAGGGAGGTAAACAAGTAGCCCAAATTTCACAACTAGAAAGGAAAGGGGTTGAGATTCAAATCCAGATCAGAAACGCAGGCTCTAAGGCATCCCACCGTTGGTGAACATACAAAAACAAAACAAAACAAGACAAAAAAAAACTCAGAAAGGCCTCTGAGATTCTATAATAAATGCCACAGAGGAAGTACAGTAAGGGTTTGTATATTTTTACCAAGGGAAAACCCCAAATCTGTCAACAACAACAAAGAATAAGCAGTAACAAGTGCTGCATTCACTTTATGTAAGCGTATCTCTTTCTGGGTAAAAGCATTCTAAGAACTCTGGCTCTGCCCAGAGCTAACATCACTACTTTCCATGGGGAATTTTAGAGTTTACCATAAAAAGTCTTTTAATGGAGTTGCAGTATTATATCCAGGAAGCTCTGACTGTTTAAACTGAGCACTGCTGATGAGGCAGAAATATTTCCTTCTGATGCTTTTCCCCCACTAGACTCTGAATGAAAGTGAGAGCACATAGGGAAACAAAACAGAAAGAAATTAATAAAGAGGTGGTTGCTTTTCCACCTACTTAAATCCCAGGACTCTAGTTCACTCGAAATGGAGCTGGATCAGGTTGTCCACAGGGTCCTCCCTTCTCTGCAGCTTCCAAGGTCCTGATCCTTGCCCTGTGGTGCTCCTGCATATGATCTAGGGCAAGCATCTGGAGTTGTTCTTCCTCTCTGTTCCTAAGAAGAATTGCTGACACCTAGCCAAACTTCCTTTGCTTACAGAAATTGCCTTTAAAGAGTTCCAGACTCTTTCATAATGAGTTTAAATGCTGAATGTAAACAAGACTTAATCTAGACAGATAAACTGTGCTTATTTATAGAAGCAGATTAGTATTTTAGGTGTGCTCCAACAGCTAAGCGTCTTTTAGCTATTGAACTAGATTTCTTCTTGACTTAGATTTACTCTAAAAAAAAAAAAATTAAATAAGAGTTAAGTGTTCAAGCTACAAAGTCAAGGACAAACAACAAATATCTAGCGAGAGAGAACTTTTTCAATACCAGAATTCTCAGGTTATTCCAATCACTTAAGGACTCTACCAATTACAATACTATGAAGAATACTTTAGATAAAAGAGAAAGACGTGAAGATCTGGATTCCAGCATTATTTCTATTATTTGTTAACAATGTAAACTTAAACAAGTGATTGGTACTATTTCCTCTTCTGTGAATGTGATCAAATAATACCTATCAGATAACTCTTTGGGACAATTGACTGCATCAAATGAGAAAAATATGTGAAAATCTTCATGAGCCTTGATGATGCATAAACAATCTAAGCTGATATCTCTCATTCCAAATACTTGTAAAAGATTGTGGTGGGGCATTAGGAAGGAATTTCTGGACTTGCAAAGGAGGGAAAGATTGTTATGCACACTTTAAGTTAAAGTTTAGATTCTTATAAAACTTATACCCTGAGATAAGCAAAATAACTACCTGGGTTAAGGTGATTATTCTAAAAGCTGAGGGTAGCCCCTGGAAGTCAGTATTGGGTGGAACTAGGGATTATAAATGTCAAAGCACACAGCATGGGACTGCAATGCTGATATGCTGCTTCTCATGGAGTCTGTTTGAGTCAAAAAGTTTCTACAAAGAAAGTTGAAAGTACTAATCAGTTAGGATGATCAGCCAATGAACATTTTTATAAAACTGCATGAATATTCTATAAAGTTTTGTACTCGGATGGAGGTAAGAACATGTGAGGAAACTGACTTTAAAATACTATCAGCTAATATCTACTCCAGCTCCCAAAGTTTTTCACATCCTGCTAGGATAACTTACAGACTGTCTGCCTAGTAACATCTTATATACCCTTCTACTAATTGTTAAAGTGCCCTAGATATATCAAATTTAATAGTACTATGTAAAATAGATTTGGAAATTAGTACCAATCCTATGGAGCGCTAGTGGCACAGTAGTTATGAGCTCAGCTGCTAACCAAAAAGTTGGCAGTTCAGATCCACTAGCCTTTCCTTGGAAACCCTATGGGGCAGTTCTACTCTGTCCTATAGGGTTGCTATGAGTCAGAATTGACTCAACAGCAAGGGGTTTGTGTGTTTGTTTTTTTTTCCCTTCAATCCAATACAAATATTTAGCAGTCATAATTAGAAGATTTAATATAGAATTTAATGGAGGTAATTACTGAGCACTCTTGTTTGATTTTAGACATTTTAAAGGAAATAAATAGTCCTTACTAAAAGTAATACATCATTCATCCTCTTTCTATTAGCTAAAGTCACTCAATTCTCTAGTCGATTCCTCGATGTGTAATTCTTATTTTAAAAAATACAGTTATCTGTAGATAAAAGATGTTAAAAATGTTTGTTAGTAAAAACAGGGGGAAAAAAATGTTTTGTTTCCTTAATTTATGTCTCCAAAATGCACAAGTTGGTAGGTCACATCAAATGTAATTGTCTGGACCACATTCTCTAATGGATAGACTTTTACACCTTAGACCTAATGTGTATACATAGGCCTCTTGGAAATAGCATGATTTGTGAACTAATGGTGTGCATTGTAAATATTTTTACATCAGGGTGACATTTCTAAATTATATTTTAATATTACAATTATTTTAGATGATTGCCCCTAACGTCCTTTTATTTTTAGAAAACATGAAGTATGTCTGGCCCGCAGACACTCCAAACCCAAGATGTTCCAAATTGGACTCATTATCTTTCCACTCCCGCCCTAAAGTTGCTGCTCCTTGGTGTTCCCTTGCTCCAGTAATGGGGCCTGTCTCCTCCCAGTCACATAGGCTAGAAAACTTCAATCATCTTTGACTCTGACTTCCCCCTGACCCTTTAAATTTAATCAACCAAATCCTCTCAAGTTTACCTTTGAAATGTCTTTGGAATTTGTCTTCTATGCTTCACTCTCACCACTCCTTCTCTGGTTTCAGACCTAATAGTGAAATACCCTAAGCTCTTCCGAGGTCCTATTCACAGAGCTCCCAGGAACTAGTGCATTCTATCTCTAGAATACTCTCCTTACAACTGCTAGCCTTACTCTGAAAACACAGATATGAATAAATAATCCCTCTGAGACTGGAAAGCATTCTTGGCTCTACAATTTTAAAGACAATGGAATAGAAACTTTTTAGCAAGGCACCAATCTCTTCATTTTTTTCCCCATAGGTTATTTTTCCTCATCATCTCATGCTTCAGCCAATCTACACCATTAGCTTTCTCCAAACATACTGTTTTTCCCACAAAATCTCCTTTGAGTAAGTAACTGTTGCCACCTTCTACACATTGGAATATTCTAAGCATTTTTTATGTCACAGTTCATCTACTTTGTAAACTTGGGAGGAATTTATCAGCTTTGCGACTCATGTGGCCAGAAGTTTACTTTTTCGTCTCTTACAATACTTACAATACTAGATTATAATACTTACCACAATCTAATAAGAATTAACATTTATCAGACATGTGTCTGTCAACTCCAATAAGCAGAGAGCTCTTTGAATGCAGGTACCTTGTCTTTTTCATGGTTATATGCCCTTGATTGCCTTTTACATAGTAGGTCCCAGATACATGTTTATCATTAAACTTTTTATTTTTTTTCAAATTACTATTTGATTGTTCATACTGCATTATGAAAAATAGCATTCTTCTTAACAGCATTTCTATGTTATGTATGAAAGATATCAACACCAAGTTAGCATTAGGAGAAAATATACAAGCCTCTTGACATGGTATACAATATTTTTCATCACACCTTTGCACGAGGATATTTCATACTCGATGGGAAAGCCAGAGGAGCACCTATATGTTGCCAAAAAAAAAAAAATTATATTTCCTCAAAAACCTAATGAGAAAAGATAAAGACAGATGGAGTTCAATTGGGTAATTTTCTGCCCAGCTGCCTAGATGAAAAATAAAAATGTACTGACCCTATGCTTCTCTATGCTGAACTGTTCAAATATTCAGTCGTCTTTAGTTAACCATTATGCCAAGGTTGAGTGGCTACTATCTAGATTAGCAGACACTATTCACCTGGCTGTCCCTTTTGTTCTCAGCGTTTAATGTGAAGGAAGAGAGCTCTAAAAATAGAACAAACCCCTGCAACTAGCTTGCATTTCTGAATATATAATTAGATCTTGTTACAATGACAAAAATCAAATTATTTGAGGTAGTTCAAAAATAATAGATGTATTTTTAAAATTGCTTGTACTTTTTATATTCCTTCCAAACCTTCTTTTAAAATGCTTGGCTGGAAAAAAGTGCCAATTTACTCTTTAAAAACTAAGCAATCGCAAGATTTCTCTCACGGTAAAGTGAAATGGGAAATCACTTACATTTTTTGAGGGAGGTTGATTCAAGCTTCAAATGACTTAGCTTCAAGTCTCTATACATTTTAATATTATTTATGTATAGGGGTGTGTGTGTGTGTGTTTGTGCGCACACATTATGTGGAACTCCTTCCTGTGGTAGTAAGATTTTTTGTGACAGAAATCTTCCTTCTTTCTACGTTGCTCCAAGAACCATCATAAAAAGCCTGACTGTAGTCTTACCTTCCCCATCTTTCTGCCTTAATAGGGTGTTGTTTAGGTTCTCCCAACTTCCCCTTCACCCCTGCCAAAGCCTTGCCAGCTCCATGATTCTACACTCACCTATTGTTTCCCCAATTACCTATAGTAAGATTAGAAAATTGCCAGTTTACAAAATATTTAGTCTACAGGATGATCTTAAAAATTTGAATGAGTTGGCAATATATAAAATTAGAAGATTTCACAGAAAATATCTCAGATTGTGAGATAAAGAACTCCATTTGGGCTTTGTCTTTTGTTCCTGAAAGATCAAAAACAAAACAAAACAAAAATACATTGCTGATGAGTCAGTTTCCACTCATAACAGCTCTATAGGACAGAGTAGAACAGACCCCATAAGGTTTCAAAGGCTGTAATCTTTACTGAAGCAGACTGCCGCATCTTTTTCCCACAGATCCACTGGCGGATTTGAACCACTGACCTTTATTTAGGTTAGCAGCCAAGCACTTAACCACTGTGCTACCAGGGCTCCTTCCCTCCTGAAAAGTAGTCCTTGGAATTTCTGAAGTATTCAAGGTGTCTTTGTCTTCTAAAACTGCCAGGCAACACTTGAAAAGAAATGTTCAAATGAATGGGGGCTATAAAGACCACACCTGGTCAGCCGACCTTAGGAAGGGAGGTTGGCATGGTTCAACTGATCGTGCATATTCAATGATTCAGTCACTCATAACTATGCAATGAGGCCCTGATCATGACTATGCAATGAGGGCCCCAATAATGACTATGCAATAAAGCCAATAAAAGGCCCTGAACATGGAAATAGCTGGGGTTTCTTGGATTGGCCAGAACATCTGTTCTCAAAAGACTGATGCATGTCTGGGGAGAATGGAAGCCTCACACTGGGATTGTCCATGGATCTCTTCGTTTGCATCCTTTCCGGTAATAATAAGTGGGTAACTGCAAGTATACATACACTCTCCATGAATTCTGTAAGTTGTCCCCAGGAATTAAAGAACCCACAGGGACTGTGAGGCTGCAGGGGCTAGTGTTTGCCTATTTGACTATCTGAAAAACAGAGTCCTTCTAACTTGTGAACTCCATCCCAGCTCTGGGTGGCTGGCAGTCAGAGAAAGGCTGCATGAGCAGCTGGTCTGTTGGATGGTATTCACATATCTTGTAACCCAGCTCCGAGTAGCTGGAGTCAGAAAGAGAGCTTGGGTGGCTGGTGATGAGAAGTGGAAAGGTGAGGACTGGATCCATTACCAGATGAGAATTGGATTTGTGCTGATCCTTACCAGGCAATTATCAATAAAGTTGGGAATTACCCACTGTACCCCCTTTTTAGTGTACTCAGCTGCTGTGGAAAATCTAAAGACATAATAGCATATATTCAACTAAGTAATACTCAGCTAGAGCTGATGGGACATGTATCATTCAGAGTTGAGTTAGGAGAGATAATACAAACCAGTAGTTTGCACAGGGAAATTTTAATATAAAGAATATTAGCTAATAGTAAGTGATTAACTGCTAAGGGGTTGAGATGGTTAGTTTTTTTGTGTCAACTTGGCTAGGCTATCAAAATCAAAACCAAATCCATTGCCGTTGAGTCAATTCTGACTCATAGTGACCCTGTATGACAGAGTAGAACTGCCCCATAGGGTGTCCAAGGCCGTAAATTTTTTTGGACATCTTTTTCCCGCAGAGCGACTGTTGAGTTTGCACTGACTTGCTGACCTTTAGGTTAGCAGCCAAGCGCTTACCCACAGAACCTTCCGGGTGCCTTGGCTAAACTGTAGTGTACTAAGTTATTTAATCTGTCATTGATCTAGATGTCGCTATGAAGGTATTTTGTACATGTGATTGACATCTACATTCAGTTGACTTTAAGTAAAGGATATTATCCTCAATAATATGAGTTGGTCACATCCAATCAGTTAAAGGCCTTAAGAACAAAAACTGAGATTTCTTGGTGAAGAAATTCTGCCTCAAGATTTGTAGCACTAACTCCTGCCTGAATTTCCAGCCCTCTAGTCTGCATAACAATTTTGAACTTGCCAGCTTCCACTCTTGCATGAGCCAATTCCTTATAACAAATCTCTACATAGATATCATATCATATCATATATATCATATCATATCATATTATATATAAACTTCCTATTGCTTCAATGATTTTGAGGATGACGCAGGACCAGGCAGTGTTTCGTTCTGTTGTACGTAGGGTCATTTTGGGTTGGAATTGACTCGATGGCACTTAACAACAACCTAACATTGGTTCTGTTTGTCTGGAGAAGCCAGATTCATAGAGGAGTAAAGAAAACGCTAAAGGAAATAGGAGAAACATCTATATGAAGCAGTCATCACCCTTAGGGCTGAGGCAGAGTAGCCAGAGAAGAAACAAATTTAAAAGAGGGCGGCCCTACTGACCCTAGGTTTCTTATTGGAGAGGATGTGATTATTGCATACCGGATGGGGAAGAAGTTCACTGAAGTGCCAAGGCCAAGGCTGAAAAACAGAGAACTACCTTTGGGTTGCCAGCTAGACTCGCTGCGAAGCTGCCTGCTGGGGCACTGGTGAGACCCATGGGGCACCAATAAGACATACTGGGAAGACATCCACTGGGTTGCCAACAAAAACTTGTAAGGACAAATGCCACTGAGTGTCCTGTATACCACTGGCTGCCACATTGCAAGAGCAAGAAGGAAAAAAGCACACTGGAACCTGGAAGAGATGCCTCTTTTTCCTGCAATGTCCTTGAAGTGTCCCCTACTGACAAAGTTTAGCCTTGTCCAGTTGGCAAAACCAAAACCCATTGCCATCCAGTCAATTCTGACTCATAGCTCATAGCGAGCCTATAGGACAGAGTAGAACTGCCCCGTCGAGTTTCCAAGGAGTGCCTGGTGGGTTTGAACTGCCGATCTTTTTGGTTAGCAGCCGTAGCACTTAACCACTATGCCACCAGGGTTTCCCCAGTTGGCAAAGGATATGTTAATAGAGACCATCTCCCATATTCCAAAACAGAGCAAAGAACTATGGATTTATAGCTGAGAGGCAATTAACTGATAACTGGCATGGGACTTATACTTTGGTAGACTATAATTCCCTCCCTGACTCCTGTAGGCCTCTGAGTTTATAGCTAATAATCCAAGGCATCAGTAACATACGTAGTATGAATTTCAGGTCACAAAAGGAGGACTTTTAGGGATTGGGAACTGTCAGAGACTCCACTGGCCAACATATAGAGTGACCATTACTGCTGACATGCAGAACTGTATCTAAGATAAGGCAAACATAGAATGGGAAACACAAATCCTCTAGATATGTACCTAAAATATGTTGTATTTTGAGATAGCAAATGTGAAAAGAAATTATATTAAAATGAGATATGATTTCATGATCAAATTATAACTGTATGTCAGCTACAGAGATTACCACCTTTTTTTGATATAATACTTGGATACATTTCCAAGAATCTTTTTTAATGGGGTTTTAGTATTTGTTTTAAAAGTTGTTTTTAATACCTTAATCGAAAATATTTGTTTCATCTTAATTTTAATTTGTTACTCTACCAACTGCTCACAGTCTTATCAAACACTCCCTGGCACTGGACTCATTTGAAGGTAAGTGATTTTGATAATGCTTTCCTTTTCCTTGAACTCTTTGGATGAAAGGAGATACTAATTAAAATTAGTATTTTAAAATAATAACTCTTTTTGGAGTTGCTTTTGACTTTTAAGAAAATGAAGAAGGCTTGGAACTTTTGCCTCTGGCTTCAAACCACTGTTTGTAGGCTTTTGAAGCTAGGCAACCAATAACCTTGTTTCTTCTCTGTATTCAGAAAAGTGAACTGGATTGACTTTCAATAGATATCAACGTGTGCCTGTGCCTCTAGAGGAACTTGTGGGTACTGATAACAGCTTGGCAAGACATCTGTTACTTGTACAAGAGCAAGTCAAAATAACACCCAGCTATCATACTTCTATAAAGTAAATTAGAATCCCCAGGAGTTTAACCAAGATGCTTAACTCACAGCTAGAGTCAATACTGACTGTGGACTGCCTTTGAGATTTGTCACAAATGCAAGGAGAGTTTTACCCAACTAGAGATATCAGTTACACAGATTTCTGTCCAAGAGTTAGATAAAATTATTTACTTCTTTTATGCTCCCTAAGTTGTGTTGACGGAAATGAATAACCACTAGATCACCTTCTTCTGAGGACAATATTATTTAATATAGTTTTTCGTTCATGTGTATGTACATGTTTTTAAGTGTGTGTGTATACTAATAATACTATAAGGAATGACTTTTCCTGAGTATAGCAATACCAACTTTGAAAAGGTGAAAAAGATTTTTTATTAAGAATTTTAAATATCTAGAAGAATTTTTAATTCCTTTCAATTTAAGTGTATGCTTAAAATATGTAATTGCAGTTTCCTTTCATGAAAGAAAGCATGTATAATGAGGGCGTTATCTCTTTTAAAGAAAAACAATTCATTTAGCTCTAAGAAATATACTCTGCAATATTCTTTACTTGCTATTGGAAACTTAGTATTTTTTAAGAACAGAAACAGGAACATAAAAATATAACTAAACTCCAAAAGCCCTGGCAACAGCATGACTGGACCGATTGTATAACCTTCCTTGATCTCCCATAAATAAAGAATCACATCTGCAAACCTTAGAGGTGAGAGCTGCAAGGCTTAAATTTTAAGAACATTCAATTTAATGAAAATTCTGTGAAAAAACCAAGGTAGTGTTAGGAGTTGTTGGGTGACTTGGCTTTCTTTTACACTCAGGTACAGGAGTTGTGAATTCTTGCCAACAGGTAAAGAGCACCTGTCAGGTTTTTATTTAGTTAAAACATTCTAACCATTATTTAACTCATTTATCTAAATATATTGGAGGGTCTCTGGGGTTGCATAAGACATTTTTAATACTATTGTCAAGTAAACCGTGTCGATGGAAATTGTGTTCGAAGAAAGCTGCCGTGTAGTATCCCTCGGCCTCTTTAATGTTGTCGTTTTTCTTTTTTTTTTTTTTTTTTTTGAGGCTTTGTAAAGCTTCCTTTGTATCAATGGACTACTTGCATTAGCCTATAGAGATAATGTTTGGCTTGCATCTCTTCTTCAACAACAACAACAAAAAAGCCTGAATCAAATTTTGGATGCTCTTATACATTAGGGTCATGTACTCAGATCAGGAAAAGAATATTATCATTTTGCACTTAGTTGGAATTTTGGAAATTATTGAAGAGAGAAAGAGAAATACATCAAACGATGATATGCTTCTTTTTATTTATTTATTACTTATTTTTCTTTTTACTTTCTCTAAATTATTTTACATGAAATTTTCTCTATATTATCATAAAATTCAACAGACATAAAAGATGAGCCAAAAGGGTTAAAATTTCGATATCGGATATCCATTTTATTTTATAACCCAGCTGTGAAACTACTAAATTTAAACTCATATTTGGAAAATATGGCAAAAGGGAACATATTTTTTATGTCAGTATTTATAGATGCCCAGTAAATATTCAAATTCTTTTCAACTGTAACTGCTACTTAATGAGTCTTGTTTAAAATACTAAAAAAAAAAGCTTAACAAATACTAGTATAAAATGAAAGTCATTGTACATTATTTAGCATGGGAAATGAAGTTAAATTTATTTATGATTTTTAATTGAAATATTTATTTCTTTTAGCAACTGTTATAAAGCGTGGTGTGTCAAAATCCTGAAAGAAAGATTGCATGTTCCTCAAGCTTCCATGTATTTATGATTCTTAGTTGTATAACCTAAAAGGAGACTCTCTATAATAAATGAGACTGAATAAAAATGGTCAGCAGTTAGATTTAAAAGACCACTATGAACTTGACTATGAAAAACAAATATTTAACAATTTTGCTTTCTGAGGAACACTCAGCTTGCCGTCTTGGTGGCTTTTCTGTTTGAATACCAGTTAGGGATTGAGCTGTGTGCTTATTGGTTGTTAGGGAATATATATTCCCCAGCAGATTTGTGCAATTGTATATTTCCTACATTTTGGAGTATGTTCGACCCTCATGGAATTGAGTTATTACTTGGAATGATCTAATAGAACGTAATCCCCAGAATGTTTTCTTTTAATAACCTGTAATACAGTATCTGTGGGCAATGGTAGTTCAGTAGTTAAATCCTTGCCTTCCATGCAGGACACTTGAGTTTATTTTCCAGCCAATAACCTCATGTACAGCCATCACCCATCTGTCAGTGTGAGCTTGCATGTTGCTATGATGCAGAAGAGGCTTCAGCAGAGCTTCCAGACTAAGACAAACCAGGAAGAAAGACCTGGTTATGAACATCTGAAAATCAGCCAGTGAAAACCTCATGCTTTACAGAAGTCCAATCCTCAATCATGGAAATGATGCAGGACGGAGCAACATTTCCTTCTGTTGTGCATGATGTTGCCGTGAGTTGGGTGCTGACTCGATGGTAACTAACAGCAACAACAACAAATTAGTATCTAAACTGCGATGAATACTCACAAATGGTACAGAAAATAGACATATCAAAACACGTGTTCCACATTCTTAATGTTCTTCATTGATATATCTTGGGTTCTTAAGAAGCAAATGTTTTTAGATGGAGTGATTGTCTACACATTTTGCTCCTCTAAACTTCATAGATTTTTCTTCTGCATCAGAATGATAACACTCTTCAGTAACCTCTCCAAGAATTTCACAATACGTGTTGTTAGTACCTTGTGTATTGAGACAAACATTGAGAGCTAGGTAGTAAATCTGTAGCAGTGTGCTAAATTTTCTTTTGGCCTCTCCGCACCTTTCTGCTTCCTTCTCTGCTCCCCCATAAGGAGCCTTGGTAGTACAGTTGTTAAGTGCTTGGTTGCTAACCTAAATGTTGGTAATTTGAACTCAACAGCCGCTCCACAAGAGAAAGATGTGGCAGTCTGTTTCCGTAAAGATTATAGCCTTGGAAATCAGATGGGGCAGTTCTACTCTGTCCTATAGGGTTGCTATGAGTTGAAATTGACTCAGTGGCAATGGGTTTCGTTTGTTTTGGTTAGGTATGCTCTCCCATACATCTTAAAGCTAGCAACCAGCAGTTTACATTTCTCAGGTTCCCTTGCTATCAGAGTTCTATTTTAGGTTCACCAGTGAGAGGCACATGAGTGATATTTGAAAGGCAGAGGGGCATAAAAAGCCATTTTTGTCCCAACAGTAGAGGGCAGGCAGGCAGGCAGAAAGGCTGTGGCAGATGACTTTGTGCAGTTTCACAAGAGATTTTCTCATTTCTTTCAGCGAATCATCCTCTTCAGTTTTTCAGGTTGCTGAGATCATTGGTGAAGTTTCTGCGTGATTATTGTAGTATCTAATTTTCTGAATTTTAAAAGTATTTTCCATCATCTTTGCTTTTCCAACCATTCCAGCAGTTTTCTTAACTCCTATTCCTTCCAATATGAAATATCTGGGAGGGTTCCTGTTTTTCTGACAAAACTCTGACTATTGTAGTATCTAATTTTCTGAATTTTAAAAGTATTTTCCATAGTTTTTGCTTTTCCAACCATTCCAGCAGTTTTATTAACTCTTATTCCTTCCAACATGAAATACGTGGGAGGGTTCCTGTTTTTCTGACAAAACTCTGACTGAACCAATTGCTTCCTTCTAAAAATAATCCTTTAGTTACTAGATACTCTGGAATATATGTAGTAACAAACTACAGTTCAGGTTCAGGAACACTCAGGATACAGTCCTTCCATTGGGACATCCTCTTCCCAGCTGTGCTCACAGGCAGACCTCTCCCTGGCCCTCTGCCTCTGCCCAAAGGCACTCAGCTTTCTTGTTCCATGGCCTGGGAAGCCAACTGCGTGATCTCTCCTGCCAGTCTCTCCTGCCACTGCTTCTATGCCGTGGGCTTCCTGCCAGCTTCAGGTGTATAGCTTGCTTTCTGTCTCCTGAGTCCAGGAGCTTCTCAGCTCAGGGATCCTGGGTCCAAAGGACACGGTCTCTGCTCCTGGCTGTTCTTCCTTCATGGTGGTGGAATCCTCTCTTTCTTGCCTCTAGGGTGGCTCATTTCAAGCCCAGAGGGATGGCAAAACTGACCAGTCCCTTTGGTGGGCTACAATTACCCTATCTGCACAGTCCTGCCCAATCACCTGGGTTGGAGTTATAAGACCATGGCGAGAAAGGGCACACAAAAGCCATCCATCGCACTACAGCTATCAATAGCAAGCGTGTTCTTTTATTTCAATGCTTTTGTTTCCACCATTTCTTCAGCTGAAATATTCTCCCTATTATCTCCATTTATCAAAATTAATTCTGATGACATATCTGAAAGGATACCTGTACTGTTATTTTCCTATACCTTTCTATACCTTTCTCATTTCATTCTGCTATAATCTTACCTTCATATTCCTATCAAAATGCATGGAGCATAGTTAGTGCTCAATAGTTTCATTGACAGAATATAAATAAATAAATAAAGCAAACAGACTAGATAGACTCAAAACCAACTCTAAGAAAATGCTTCCAAATGCTGGATACATTATTATGTCTTAGGCTGGGTTTTCTAGAGAAGCAAAACCAGGAAAGTGTGTAAATATCTATATAAAGAGATTCATATCAAGGAAATGGTTCATGCACATGTGATTGTAGGGGCTGGAATGGCCCACATCCACAGGTCAGGCTGCAGGTGTCTCATGATTCACATAGCTGTAGCAGCTGGTGAACCCAAGATAGGCAGGCCAGACAGCAGGGCTCTTGCTCACAGTCTACGAAGGCCAAGGAATCCACAGATAAGCAGGCAAGACTGCAGGTAAGCTGCTAGCTCAAGTCCCAAGAACTGCAGGACAGATAAACAGGAGCCAGCTGCAGGATCCAGAGTGACCAAAAGACCTCGAGCCTTGCCAGAGAGTCCACTTATAGTCAATGTAGGCCATACCCCAAAGCAAACTGTGTTTCATCTGATTGGCTACTCACAGCAGATCTCATCATGAAGGTGATCACATTATATCAAAACTCATCATGGATGTAATCACATCATCATATGACTACCAAACTACATCATAACTGCAAAACTACTGAGAATCATGGCCCAGCCAAGCTGACACACAACCTTCATGATCACAATCCACCCCTTGTCAACTTGGCACCTGTACACATCTCCTTAAACCATACATAATCTCAGAATAAAGACAATTACAAAGTCATATTTGCACTTAACATGATACAACTAACACACATACAACCAAAAATGCACTAGCCCTATTTACATCTTATAAGTGAAGAAAACAAAGATATTTGATGCACACATACAAGGCAGAAATACTCATAACAATTACATTCCTTGTTTCTGCAACTTGTCACGTGGTCATAACTGGTATTTAGAACTACCTTCTTCCAGCACCCATCTAGTATTCTCTTTGCCCTCAGCAAGCACCTCAGCTGCTTGTGGTTCTTTGCCTGGTGGGGTGACCCAAACCTTCATTCTTGAAGGGCCTGCACAATTAGTAATCATGTCAGAATCGGGTTGCTATAATTTTCCACTGACTTTAATCATAGGGCATGGTAGTAAAGGATCTCCTGCATTCCAGACATACTCTTCTTTACCTCCATTATGTAATATCAGTCTGATTTCCTCTTGGTAATCAGGATCAATCACAACAGCCAATATGGTAACTCCCTTCTTTTCCTGTTGATCCAGAGGCATAAAGAGTCCATATTGGTCGGGAGGCATATTTAACTTCCAGTTCAATGGAATCACAGATGTGTCTCCAGATAGGGGCATTCCTCCCTTTGGAACTAAGATCTCTAGACCTGCAGTGAGTCCCTTGATCCAAGGCTATGCTGTGTGGAATATCATGACAGTGGATAAGGCATTCTGTAAGTCCATGGAAGATAGTTTTGACAGAAGTATTGCATGCAGGGAAGGCAAATCCATATCCAGAGTGTCTATTCCAGTAAGAACAAAGCACTGCCCTTTCCATGATGGAATCAGTCCAATGTAATCACAAGCCAAATAGGCGAGCTGAATGGGGATGTGGTGGGAATCTCCACTCCTGTATCCTTTAAGTCCTTGATGGTGGCCATAATCTGTGCAATCCCTCCAGAAATGAGGTACTGCTTTTGATTTACTATTTTCCCAGGAAGGGGCAGTTCTAATGGCTTCCACTTGGCTTTTCCTACCATAAGAGCCCTTACTCCATTTGTCAGGGATCCATTGTGGGGGTTCTGTCAGTTGCTGAGTATATCTATTCCAATTATGCATTCTGGAACTGGGGAAATCACTACAGGATGGGTTCGAGGACCCACTGGACCTACTATAAGATGGACCTAAGCCAAGACTCCATTAATAACCTGACCTCCATATGCCCCGACTCTGTCGGGCCTCAGCGATGTTTTGGGTGTCCTGGAATTAGTGTCAGTTCAAAGCCAGTATCCAGTAATCCCTAAAAAGTCTGATTATTTCCTTTTCCCTGATGAACAGTAACTCTTGTAAAAGGCCGTAGATCCCTTTGGGAAAGGCTGAGAGTGTATTGGAGTCCTTACTCAAGGGAAGTCAGTCTCCCCTTCATTTAAGGGGTTGTGGATCTTTTAATTTGCTCAAGTCTAGGAGTTGATTTAGGGGCTATGACTCTCTATTCTAGTGATTTGAATTAGGCTACTGTTCACTTGACCTATAAATCATCCAATTGTGCAGATCAAGTACATATTTAGTAGATTTCCTATCTATTTCACTCCTGGGAACACCATGACTAAGTAGCCAACCCCGTAAGTCCATATGAGTCAGACTATTCTGATTACTGCTTTGACTCTGCTGTCCACTATGGTAACCATGCCCACCTTGTCTTTGTTGATTGAGTGCCGCCACTTGGCCCCTACCACCACAGGGTCCAGTAAGCCCCAGTGTAGTTAGGTGCCTTAATTCAGTTAAGGCTATTCCTACTGTCAAATTTGACTTACATAAAAGAACAATCACAGCAGTGTTCAAGGATGCTGGGGCTCCCTTCACAAGTTTATTTCTGACCATTGTGGTAAAAGGTGTGTCTTCTGGGCACTCTATGTGTGGGTCTGTCAGTCTAACCTGATAAATCCACTCTAGCATGCCAATTTCCCTAAGCCTTTGGATACCTTCTTCTACAGTATACCAAGGCAGGTCTGGTGCTTCAACTTGATTTAGTGTAGGCCACTGCTTAATCCATGCTTCAGCAATCCAACCAAATAAACTATCAGATCCTTTCCTAACTTCTCGAGCTGAAACATTGAAAGAAAAATCTGTGCTTTGTGGGCCCATATCAATAAACTCAGATGGATCCATTTTATGTTCTTTGGACCATTATCCCACACCCTTAATAGCCATTCCCATACATATTCCGTAAGTTTCTGTTTGTACATATTAGAAAAGTCAAGCAGTTCTTTAGGAGTGTAGCGTACCTCCTCCTGGGTCACACTTTGTATTTCACCTTTTGGGCCTTACTGGGACTTAAGTGTAGTTATAGGTCTTGAAGCCAAAATAGGCAGTGGGAAAGTGTTTTGGGAACATTCAGCATTGTCTTGTAAAGCATCTGCCTCAGGCGATACCCCAGGCAATGTCTCAGACAAAATCTTTTTAGAGGCAGCTGGGCTAATCTCATTAGATGGGAGTGGAGGGACTAATGGTTTTACTGGGCAGGGTGGTTTAGCAGACAAACATGGAGTAATCTCTTAAAATGGAAGTGACAGGGCTCAGTCGGTGGGAGTGATTCAGCAGAATTTAGGGGCTCAATGACTCCAGCTTCCTGATTATCTGCCTGTTGTTCCCATCCCAAGTTTCAGGATCCCATTTCTTCCCAATCAATGCCCTCCCTTTAACTTCAAACACCTCTTAAGGATGACAGTTGAGTTGGCATTGTAATTCAGCCACTCTTACCATAAGATTCTAGGTTTGGTTTTTGGTAATATCTACTCTGTTGCTACAAGAAATAAGGCTTTGTTTCAAAGTACAAGTGGAAACTTTGAGGTCATTTATGCAGCACTTGAGCTTTGACTCTGAAACCCTGAGTGCATCTCTTTTTTTCACCAGTTTGTCTAGAGAAAGTAGGACCAACCAACCAGTTTCCTTATACTTCTCATTCTGACAAAATTGTAGAAAGGTATCACACATACAATCACCCAGAGCCTCGCCTTTCACCAACACCTGGTCTATTGGTGGAGATATTTTGCATATTTGTATTGCCACCTCACTCCATGAATTAGCAGTGCCCTCTTTACTACTGGACAACTCATCCTTACAGTTTTGTTTCCCTAGAACCATTCCTGGTACCAAGTGTCTTAGGCTGGGTTCTCTAGAGAAGCAAAACCAGTAAACTGTATAAATATATATATAGAGAGAGAAACTGATGTCAAGGAAATGGCTCACAAGGTTGTAGAGACAGGAACATGCCAAGTTCGTGGGTCAGGATAGAGGCTTCCCCTGATTTATGTAGCTGCAGGGGCTGGTGAACCCCAGATCAGCAGGTCAGAAAGCAGGGCTCTTGTTTACAGGCTGTGTAGTTCAACGAATTCCAAGATCAACAGGCAAGACCACAGGTAAGCTACTAGCTCAAGTCCCAAGAACCAGAAGTCAGACGAACAGGAATCAGCTGCAGGATCCACAGCAGGCAACAGCCAGAACATCTGCTTATATTCAGATGCAGGCCACATGCTCAAGGAAACTCCTTTTCAATTGACTGGCCACTCACAGTAGATTCCATCACGGGGGTGATCACAAATCAAATCTCAACAGGGAAAAAATCACAACATTATAAGACTACAAAACATTGAGAATTATGGCCCAGTCAAGTTGACACACAATCTTAAGCATCACATTAGCCATAATTTGTTATGGTCCACACAGTTGAATGCCTTTGCCTAGTCAATAAAACACAGGCAAAAATCTTTTTGGTATTCTCTGCTTTCAACCAGGATCCATCTGACATCAGCTATGATATCCCTGGTTCCATGTCTTCTTTTGAATCTGACTTGAATTTCTGGATATTCCCTGTTGATGCATTTCTGCAATCACTTTTGAATGATCTTCAGCAAAATTTTACTTGCGTATGATATTAATGATATTGTTCAATAACTTCCACATTTGGTGGGACCACCTTTCTTTGGAATAGGCATAAATATAGATTTCTTCCAGTCAGATGGCCAGGAAGCTGTCTTCCAAATTTCTTGGCATACACGAGTAAGCGCTTCCAGTGTTATATCCTTTTGTTGAAACATCTCAACTGGTATTCTGTCAACTCTTGGAGCCTTGTTTTTGCCAGTGTCTTCAATGCAGCTTGGACTTCTTCCTTCAGTACCATTGGTTCTTGATCATATGGTACCTCTTAAAATGATTGAACATAGACCAATTATTTTTGATTCAGTGACTCTGTATTCCTTTCATCTTCTTTTGATACTTCTTGTGTATGTCAGTATTTTGCCCATAGAATCCTTCAATATTGCAACTCGAGGCTTGAATTTTTTCTTCAGTTCTTTTATCCATAGGCCTATAAGAAAGACCAGTTAATATGGCTTTATTCAACTTTACACACCAACCACTAAGGTCAAAGATGAAGAAATTGAAGATTTTTACCAACTTCAGCAGTCTGAAATTGATAGAACATACAATTAGTGTCCATTGATATTTGCTGGTGATTAGAATGCTAAGGCTGGAAACAAAGAAGGATCAGTAGTTGGAAAATATGGCCTTGGTGATAGAAGTGATGCCTAATAGAATTTTGCAAGACTTCTTCATTGCTAATACGTTTTTAAACAACATAAATAGCAACTATACACGTGGACCTCACTGGATGGGATACACAGAATCAAATCGACTACATCTGTGGAAAGAGACAATGGAAAATCTCAATATCATCAATCAGAACAAGGCCAGGGGTCACTTTGGAACAGACAATCAATTGCTCATATGCAAGTTCAAGCTGACGCTGAAGAAAATTAGAACAAGTCCACGACAGCCAAAGTACAAACTTGAGTGTATCCCACCTGAATTTAGAGACCATCTCAAGAACAGATTTATGCGTTGAACACTAATGACCGAAGACCAAACGAGTTGTGGAATGACATCAAGGACATCATACGTGAAGAAAGCAAGAGGTCATTAAAAAGACAGCAAAGAAAGAAAAAGCCAAAATAGATGTCAGAAGAGACTCTGAAACTTGCTCTTTAATGTCAAGTAGCTAAAGCAAATGGAAGAAATAATGAAGTAAAGGAGCTGAACAGAAGATTTCAAAGGACAGCTGGAGAAGATAAAGTATTATAAACAAATGTGTAAAGATCTGGAGTTAGAAAACCAAAAGGGAAGAACACACTTGGCATTTCTCAAACTGAAAGAACTGAAGAAAACATTCAAGCCTCGAGTTGCAATATTGAAAGACTCTAAGAGGAAAATATCAAACGATGCAGGAAGCATTAAGAGAAGATGGGAGGAATACATAAAGTCACTATACCAAAAAGAATTGGTCAATGTTCAATCATTTCAGGAGGTAGCATACGATCAGGAACCAATGGTACGGAAGGAAGAAGTCCAAGCTCCACTGAAGGCGTTGGCAAAAAAACAAGGTTCCAGGAATTGACAGAATACAAATTGAGATGTTTCAACAAACAGATGCAGCACTAGAAGTGCTCACTTATTTATGCCTAGAAATTTGGAAGACAGCTACCTGACCAACCAATTGGAAGAGATCTATATTTATGCCTATTCCAAAGAAAGGTGATCCCATCGATTTCAGAAATTATCAAACAATATCACACCCAAGTAAAATTTTGCTGAGGATGATTCAAAAGTGGTTGCAGCAGTATGTCGACAGGGAACAGCCAGAAATTCAAGCCAGATCCAGAAGAGGACATGGAATGAGGAATATCATAGCTGATGTCAGATGAATCCTGGCTGAAAGCAGAGAAGACCAGAAAGATGTTTACCTGTCTTTTATTACTATGCAAAGGTACTCAATTGTGTGGGCAAAATACTGAGCGATGCAGGAAGCATCAAAAGAAGATGGAAGGAATACACAGTCACTGTACCAAAAATAATTGGTGCATATGTTATCAAGCAGGACCAGTCTCTAGAGAAGGACATCACGCTTGGTAAAGTGGAGGGTCAGGGGTGGAGAGGAAGACCCTCAATGAGATAGACTGACCCAGTGGCTGCAACAGTGGGCTTAAACATAACAAAGATCAGGAGGATGGCGCAGGACCAGGCAGGGTTTCATTCTGTTGTACATAGGGCTTCTATGAGTCTACACTGACTTGAGAGCAATTAACACAATAACAACAAGGAATACTTTGGAAATAAACTTACTTCTCCAGACATAAACAGCAGCAATTTTTTAGTAATTTTACTACCTGTTGAAAAATATTTTTTTATCAATTTCCCTAAAGGATGAGAATTAATAATAGTCGTGTTTCAATATGTGTACTGTTTAATGAGAAGCTAGTTTGTTCTGTAAACCTTCATCTAAAGTAAAATAAAAAAAAGAATAGTGAAAAAAAAGAAGAAAAATATTCCTGTTTCAAAGACAAAGAGATGAGTTACACACAATCTTCCTCAGGTGAAGCAGTTAATATCAAGTATTCTGATGTCTATTCCTTTATTGTATAGGACATAGCTATGCATTCTTTATGGTCTCTCTACCCCTCTTCTATTACCATATGTGTTTCCATTTTGCCTATGTAGGCAAACTTATTTATTGCTATAGTAATAATATGTGCAAGAAGAATAATTAACGAGTACTGAGAACTTACTCTATCAGAGCCATGGTGCTAATTTCCTTGTAAGCAACATCTCATTAAAAACTACTCACAGACTTCTGGCAAAATGGCACTCTAGGCAGAAGCACCGCGCTGTCCCTCCACAGCAAAGATCTGAAAAACTAAGCCCAACAGAGAAAACAACAATCCTGAAACCCTAAAACATCAAATGAAGAGATAAAGAACTCAGCCAAGCACCAAATGGAGTGAGAAAACTGACAGAGAATGGAGAGCGAGGAGAGATTCATGCAGAGGTCCCCTATCAGCTAACACAGGGCAGATCTGCCATCTTGGGCTCCTATTGGAGACCAGCAAACAGGGGGTACGAGAAAGCAGCTTCACGGAGCTTCCAGCGGGAGACAAAATAACCAGTAATTTGCAATATACGCTTTCCCAACCCCAACCTTCTTCACCCACACTCGGCCGCCTCTGCGTCCCACGGACACAATCTCTTGTCCGGGAAGCACTGGCTGCTTGGATTCCAACCACCCGAACGGGCCGGCTCTCTGAGTGCCATTTGTTGGCTGCTGGTGTTGCTTTTTTCCACTTCTTTTGATTTCTTCCTTACCTGTCACCACATCTCCCTCTTTTCTCTCAAATACCTGGCTCCATGCACCATCTTTGCTTCTTCCTGAGTGGCTGCAGAGCTCTGTACGAGTGTGGAGCTGCTTCCCAGTCTCGGCTGCCGCGCTGGTGGGATCCCGGGGATTTGGTTCATTTGTTTGTTTGTTTTCTTTTCCTTTTCTTGAGTTGGGAGCCCTTTCTGGTCAGGCAGTGCTGCATGGCTTGGAAACTACCCCCTTGGCTTACACAGATGTGCAGAGGGATCCCTGAGGGCATTTCTTTTTCTTTGGGTTTTTTTTTTTTTTTCCCGTTTTTTTCTGGTTTTGGGGGGGGCCTATCTTGTCCTTTTTTTTTTTCTTTAATTTCTTTTGTTTTATTTTCCCTCTGTTTCCCTTTTTATCTTTCTTCATTACTCAGTTTCTCGTCACTGTATATCTTCCTTCTCTTTCTGTTCCCTGAATACCTGGCGTTGTATACCTCTACACCTTCTAGACAGGCTGTACTGCAACCCCTGAGAACAACTTCCCCAGACCTCATAGCCTTACTGGTGGGATCCCTGGAAACTTTGCTGTTCTTTAATATTTCCGATTTTTATTTAGTTATCCTTTCTTTTCTTTTTTTCTCTTCCCCTTTTCGTTTTTCTCCATTTCATAGTCTCTCATCTCTCCACTCCAACAGCAAGCTCCCCTAGCACTGTCTTTTGTTTGTTTGTATGTTTTTGGCTCCTCTTCCTTTCTCCTCTCTCCCATATCCATCTTAGCTCCATACATAACAATCTCACCACTACATCCTGTCTACCTGCACCGTGCGCTTAACATCACACCACCAAGCAGCACTGGAAACTACACTGCACTGATTACCGACCCGCCCTGGTGGCTGTAGTAAGTGCCAAAAACAACCCATCCCAGTAACTCCTCTTCACTTAGACCTACCCTGCTGTACCATATCTGAGTCACTGACCCTGCCAACTGGAGAAGGAGGCAAAAAGTACTGTGCCCACAGATGAGCAAACAACAAAGAACACAAAGCC
>NW_004443939.1:28708682-28710332 GCF_000243295.1 Trichechus manatus latirostris | reverse complement strand
AATAAAAAAAAAAAAAAACAAAAAAAAAAACTACTCACAAAATTCCTATGAGGTAAGTGGTATTATCATTATTTGAGTAATGAGGCTAAATCTAATTTTTATCTTGACAGATAACACCAGAATTCCACTTATGAAGGCAACTGACTTATGGAGGGAACTATATTAGTAAGCCAAGAGACCTTAAGGAAGTGGATACTGGCAGGATCCCAGACAACAAAATACAAGGTTAGAACACGGTCTTTTTCATATGGGAAAGGAAAAGGTAAGAGAGGTGGAAAAGAAGGGACACAGATTATTTGGCAAAACAAGAATAGTATGGGGCCAGATGTTGCAGGAGCAATAGATTCGCTTGTGCGGTGATGTACTGCTTAATATGTATTTTGGAATTTTGTTCCAGATTTTTTTTGTCTTCCCTCTTTCACTATTCACCAAATCTTAACGAATAATTATACTCAAGAAAACTCACTTAAGGGTCAGTGTCTTAGTCATCTAGTGCTGCTATAACATAAATACCACGAGTGGATAGCTTCAACAAAGAGAAATTTATTCTCTCACGGTCTAGTAGGTTACAAATGCAAATTCAGGGCGTCAGCTCCAGGGGAAGGCTTTCTCTGTCAGCTCTGGAGGAAGGTGCTTGTCATCAACCTTCTTTTGTTCTGGGAGCATCTCAGCACAGGAACTTCTGGTCCAAAGGACTCACTCTGCTCCCTGCACAGCCTTCTTGGTTGTATGTGGTTCCCATGTGTCTCTGCTTGCTTCTCTCTTTTATATCTCAAAAGAGATTGGCTTAAGGCACTATCCAGTCTTATAGACCTTATCAGTATAACTGCCACTAATCCATCTTATTACATCATAGTGATAGAGTTTACAACACATAAGGAAATCACATCAGATTACAAAATGGTACACAATTACACAATACTGGGAATCACGACCCAGCCAAGTTGGCAAATATTTTGGGGGGACCCAATTCAATCCAAGACAGTCAGTTTTTTATTTTTTTTAAATCATAGGAGGGACCGACCTTCATATGGGGCAATACCAGAAATGAGACCACATTCAAGGAAACAAGAATCCAGAGTGAGTGGTGAAAATAAGTGATCCAGTAATTTTCATACCCAGAGAAGGTCTTTGTGCTTCTATGGGTTATAGAACTGGATGTCAAAAGCAGAGTCACTGAGCTGCGTAAGTTTTGGATGTGGTCACTAACATGCCTGAGATTGCAGTTGGGGAGTAGTAAGACCCTGACTTGAACTCAGGTCTATCAGACTTCAGAATTCATATTGTTACACAGAAAACTAGACAACTCTAAGCAGAAATGGCCTAGCCAAGCAATTGTGGGCAATGGAAGTTGAGGCTAGTTGCTTCAGTTTCTTGAAATGAGAGGAGAATATTACCAACCTCAAAGGATTGTTATAAGGATTAAATAGAATACTTGGAAAATGCTTAGCATCATATCTAGCGTATTTAATATTGATTTTTTTATCCAAAGAAATTTATTCCAATTGTTATATCATTTTTATGTCATCTTGGTTTACATGATTTGTCATTGTTATCAATTCCTACAGATTGTAAAAATGTCTTACAAAAATAGTCATCATATCTTGGGTGAAGGGTCAGACAGTACACAATACAGGGGAAACTAACACA
>NW_004443939.1:28672243-28707590 GCF_000243295.1 Trichechus manatus latirostris | reverse complement strand
ATATAATATATAAAATGAAAACTACATATATAGTTTATACACCATTGCTGTCAATTATAACTAACGGTGACTTCATGTGTCAGAGAGGGACTCTGCTCCATAGGATTTTCAATGGCTGATTCTCCAGAAGTAGATTACCAGGCCTTTCTTCCAAGGTACCTCTGGGTGGACTTGTACCTCCAACTTTCTGGTTAGCAGCCAAGCATATTAACCATTTGCACCACCCAGGGACTCCTATTGTGTATATAATATCAGTGTATATAATATTATTATATATAGTATATAACATATGTAGTCGTATATAGTATTTATATTGTATATAGTGGTGGTTCAATAGTTAAGCACTCAGCTGTTAATGAAAAGGTTGGCGGTTCAAACTCACCCAGCAGCTCCACAGGAGAAAGATCTAGCAATCTACTCCCATAAAGATTATAGCCTAGAAAACCCTATGGGGAAGTTCTACTCTGTCACATAGGTTCACTATGAGTCGAATCAACTCGACAGCACCTAACAACATGACATATATAGCATATATATAGTACTATATATATAATACAATATTACAAACTTTATAAAAACTATTGGAGATAAGGAATTATAATAACACATAATTGAAAATTAGATGACTGCTCTGTCTTCATTATCTAGAATTTTCATTTGCCTTTCTGTAAATCAGACATTTGTGCTAATTCTATTCTTTAACTCAATTGCATAGATTGACTCCAAAGTGTAATCTGTACATTTGTGAGCTGTTATTGCGCTTACCTACTTCAATCTTTAACATTGCATATGTTAAGAGTAAATAAAAATTAAATATTTTTAACAATTGTATAGTGAGATCAAATTGTGATTGAATTGGCTTTAAAAGGAAGATGAAAAAATCAATTTAACAAAAAATAGAAAATCTATAACCTAAATGACAATCAATGAGCACTATATTTTAGACAAGTTTGAGAAGTAAGACTATTCAAAGGGAATGTAGGAACTCTCATATATAGCTGGTGCAGTCTACCACTAATATTTTCTTACTGATTCCTATTGTGATTAGGGATTACATGTTTAATCCAGACTATTAACAGTATTTTTATATAGTAGATCTTCTGTAAATTATAGTGAAATTGGAACAAGAATCTACTACATAACTGTTTCTTCATATCTGGTAAGAAAATACAGTTGGACATATTGTAGACATAGTTAACTACATTTTGTTAATCTCTGTGTTCTTTTTTGGCTTACCTAATTAAATCTACCTTGTACTCCCAGCATGACTTTCCTACAGGAAGCCTTTGGGGAGTCTTTTGAATACAACGTTGAGTGCCTAAGAGAGGCAGATGAGCAACAAATAATTGAATACCAAATAAATCAGAGTTTTATTTCTCTCACAAGGAAAGGGATTTGTGATATTCAGACTAGTGGTTTTTTAACAGTTCTCTGTTCACTTGCATAACTCATAACTAAACATCTATCTCTATATTTTGAACTCTTCCAAAGAGCACTAAATCATTGAAAGAAATCATAAGATGGAAATGTGCTGACTGATCATGGGCAAAATAAATAAAGTGTTTTATCACCAGTTTATCGAGAAGCAGTTGATTGAATGGATCAAATAGAACAATGAAACTCCGCATACCCATCACCCACCTTCAACAATTATGAACTTATAATCAATCTTGTTTCATTTATTCCCTCTCCCACTTCTCCACCAATCCAGCCATTATATCATCTATAAATACATCTGTATATATTTCTACAAGTGGAAAATAACCAAAAACAGTGACCATAGTATAATTATCACAGTTAAAATTAACTCTCTAATATGATCAAATAACCAGAGTTCAAATTTCCCTTTTTAATATTTTATTTATTTGCTTGATTGAATAATTATCCAAAAAAACTCCACACTCTGCATTTTGTTTTGACTCTTAGGTCTCGTTTATTCTATAGGTTCCCCCTTCCTCTTTCCTTCACTCTACTATTTATTTTTTTGACGAAACTGGGTCATTTTTCATGTAGAGCTTCTTATGTTCTGGATTTTGATGATTAAATTTCCATGATTCTGTTTATTGTTCCTCCATAATTTATACTTCTGGTAGTTGAATCTAGAGGCTTGATCTATTTCAGGTTCAATTGTTAGCAAATATACTTCACTGAAGTTTTTGTATACTTCTATCACGAGGCAAGGTAAGTCTTGCACGTCTTTTTCTTGTGTTTGTCGCCACTGATGATTATTGCCTAAATCTATTATTTCAGAAAAGGAAAACTGTTCAATCAGCTGAATTTTCGAGTATGTATAAAACTTAGTTTTTATTGCCAAGCCCTTCTATTCACACTAGAGAAACCAACGCTATAAAGACATAGTGTGTCATTCACTTATTAAACAAAATACATTGAAATCTCACTAAATGTTGGGCACTGTGTTAAGCACTGGGTATACAAAGATGGATAAGATACAATCTCAGCTCTTAATTAGCTAATAGGCTAGCAAATGAACTACACACATAAACAAACATATTGAAATGTGATAATTACTGTCTAGATGTATGTAAAGGGAGAAAGAGTAACTTGATGAGGAAATAATCAATTGCTGGGCAATTTTGGAGATTATTGCTCTGTGTACCTGTGACTCAGTTGTGTGCTTTTTATTTAAATAGCTTCAAATATATTAAAATTAATGTACTTCTTTAGCTAAAAAATAGAAAATACAAACATAAATATCCACATATTATTCCACACGATTATCATTATGCTATATTTATTATGTTCCTATTTTTATATAAAATCTTAATGTATGTAGAGTGTGTCCTGTTTTTTCCCAAATAACTTCATATATTAAGTATTATCTATTTTGCCAGTAATGGCAATGGCTGTTCAGTGGTAGAATTCTTGCTTTCCATGATAGAGACTCAGTTTCAATTTCTGACTACCATCTGTCTGTCAGTGGAGGCTTGTGTGTTACTATGATGCTGAATAGGTTTTAGAAGAGCTTCCAGACTAAGACAGACTAGGAAGAAGGGCCTGGAGACCTACTTCCAAGAATCAGCCAATAAAAACTCTACAGATCATGTCGGTATGATACAAAGATAATCATGTTCATGGTGAAGGAAAATACAGCATTTCCTTCCATTGTTTCTGGGGTTTCCATGAGTCAAGGGCCGACTCTATGGCAGCTAACAACATTATACTAGTATCATTAGGACTATTGTTTTAAATGAGTAAATAACTGATATTTATCTCAGTGGATTAATTCTATTTTAGTCAAACATTTATGTATTGTTGGATATGCTTGCTGTTTCCAACTGCTTACTTTTATAAATAAAATTTAAATAAATATCTTCATGTGTATAACTCCTTTCACAGTTCCTTTTGAGAAACGACCCAAAAGGAAATTCTTACAGAAAATATTTTAAATTTTATTTTGTCTCTTGAAATGTTTTTCAAAGTACAGTTAGAAAAGAATGTTGTTGTTATTAGTTGCCATTAAGTCAGCTCTGACTCGTGGGGCCCCATGTATAACAGAACAAAACATTGTCTGGTCCTGCACCATCTTCATGATTGTTGGAATGTTTGAGTCTATTGTTGCTGCCATTGTGTCAATCCATCTCATTGAGATGGCCCTCAACTTTTTCTTTTTTTCCAGTTTTAGAGATTTTTTATTTTTTTATTGTTGTAGTTTAAGTGAAAGTTTACAATTCAAGTTAGTCTCTCATACAAAAATTTATACATACATTGTTATGTGACCCTAATTGTTCTCCCTATACTGTGACAGCACACTCCTCCTTTCTGCCCCTGATTTCCTGTGTCCATTCAGTCAGCTCCTAACCCCCTCTGCCTTCTCATCTCACCTCCAGACAGAAGCTGTCCATTTAGTCTCATGTATCTACTTGAGCTAAGAAGGACACTCTTCAAGACTATCATTTTATGTCCCACAGTCCTGTCCAATCTTTGTCTGAAGAGTGGGCCTTGGGAATTGTTTTAGTTCTGGGTTGACAGAGAGTCTGGGGGTCATGCTTTCTGGGGTTCCTCTAGTCTCAGTCAGACCATTAAGTCTGGTCTTTTTACTAGAATTTGAGTTCTGCACCCCACCTTTCCCCTGCTCCATCAGGGACTCTCTGTTGTATTCCCTGTCAGGGCGGTCTTGGTGGTAGCTGGGCACCATCCAGTTCTTCTGGTCTCAGGCTGATGAAGTCTCTCGTCTATGTGGCCCTTTCTGTCTCTTGGAGATGGCCCTCAACTTTACCAAACATGATGTCCTTCTCCAGTGATAAGTCCTTCCTGATGATGCATCCAAAGTAAGTAAATTGAAATTTTGAACAATATTTCATTGGCTAATTTTTGGAAGTAGATCACTAGTCCTATCTTCTTAGTCTATCTTAATTTGGAAGCTCTGCTGAAATCTGTCCACTATGGGTGACCTTACTGGTATTTGAAATACTGGTGGCATAGCTTTCAACATCATTGCATCACACAAGCCACCACAGTACAACAAATTGGTAGATGGGTAATGGTTAGAAAAGAATAGTAACTTTTAATTCCTTCAACAATATCGTTTTGCTTCAGTTTATTTAGTTGTAGACATTATTATAGGTCTGAGAACTTGTTAGTTTAATAGGCGGGAAGAGTAAAAAACAATATTGATTTTTTTTTTATTTGTACTGTGTTTTTTGAGAAAGATTTCTATGCCAGTGTTTCTCAAACCCATTCTCTTTTTAAATTCTTTCCTTCTTTAAAATTACAAACACAGAAGTTGAAACTCAGTTTCCCTACTCTTCCTTTAGAAAACATTGCTATCGAGCTGAGAAAATATTTTTTTCAATTATACTGTCTGTTGTTTGTAAAAAAAGGTGAATACTTTTCAAGTTATATCTATCCACATACTCACTTAATTAAAATATTTACTTCCAGAAATATATCCCAGAGTTTTAAGAACATGGCCTTTGGAATTATGTAACGTTAGTTTAAATCCTAGTTCTATTACTTGATAAGGGTTTGTCCTTGGGCACATTACTCATCAGAACCCCAGTTCCTTCATCTGTAAAGCGGAAGTGAGAATGCCTAACATCCAAGCTTGTAATCAAATTACGGATAACACTGAGAAGCGTAGGAATTTCAGAACACTCAATTGTGCTCATGTGCAACCTGCACATGGATCAAGAGATAGTCACTGGAAGAGAACAAAGGGATACTGAGTGGTTCAAAATTGAAAAAGAAATGCAGCAAAGTTGCATACTTTAACCTTACTTATTTAATCTATATGCTGAACAAATAATCCAAGAAACTGGACTATATGAAGAGGAATGTGGCATCAGGTTTGGAGGAAGACTCCTAAACATGAATAAAGCAAAAATTCTCACAACTGGACCAATAAACAACAGCATGATAAAGGGTGAATAAACTGAAGTTGTCAACAATTTCATTCTACTTGGATCAAGAATCAACATCCATGGAAGCAACAATCAAACAATCAAAGGACATTGGGCAAATATGCTGCAAAAGATTTCTTTCAAGTTTTAAAAAGCAAAGACATCACTTTGATGACTAACTTGCAGCTGACCAAAGCCATGGTGTTTTCAATTGCCTCATATGCATGCAATAGTTGGATAATGAGAAAACAAACCAGAAGAAGTGATGCATTGCAACTGGTATTAGTGAAGAATACTGAATATACTGTGGACTTTTAGAAGAAGGAACAAATCAATTTTAGAGGAAGTTTAATTCGAATGTTCTTTAGAAGCGAAGATAGTGAGGCTGACTTGCTTACTTTGGACATGTGATCAGGAAAGAACAATTGTTAAAAAAAGACATGATATCTGGTAAAGGGAAGGGCCAAAGAAAACGAGGTAAACCCTCAATTAGATGGGCTGACACAATAAACAATGGACTCAAACATACCAATGATCATGAAGATGAAGCAGGACCGGGCAACATTTTATTCTGTTATACATAATGTTGCCACGAGTCTGAGCCGACTTGACTGCAACTAACAATAACAGAACTGTCAAGACTTAATGAAACATCTTATGTAAGATACTAAGCACAATGTCTTCCATTAAATAAATGACAAGTTTGTTTTTCTAGAAGCAGAATTGTTTTCTAGAGATAAAATAATAGGTAAGAGAAAGCTTGCATGCAAATTCCTTAACACAGGGATTAAATAACCCCTTCTACTGAAAAGTTTCTAAGTCTACTTCACTAATTCTACCTGCAATACTCTTAACATTTGCCTTAATCTATAAGATTTTTCATCTTTAAGGAAAAAAAATGAGAGGCTAACAACTGTTGTGTATCAAATTTGAGTCACTTGTTTAATATACGTTACTTAATTTAAATCTAAAAAACATTCAGAGAAGGAGTGAGGAACACAAATGAGGAAATTAGGACTCAGACAGCTTACACAATTTGTAAATGTTTCCACAATAAGAAACTGGTAAGACCGGGATTTGAATCCAGTCTTGGCGGGACAAGACCTTTATCAACTGCACTGTCATTTTCCAGAGCAATAACAAAATAGGGCACTGCTGATAGACCCGAGTGGATGCTGAATAAGGCCCCATTAGGGAACCTGTGTTCAGAATACCACTTCTGGTTTATGGTTGTTAGGGATGCTTTTTCACCAATTTCTGATCTGGCTAACATTCATTTCATCCTCTGGGTCTTAATGTAAATGCCACTTTCTCAGGCAAACCTTCCAGGACCCCCACTTCCAACCCTGTACCTCCCTACTGCATGGTTATTTCAGGACATGGTTAATCCCCCTATTGTAGACTCCTTACCTTTCCTAGTAGCACTTTCCACAATTAAATAATCATTATTTTAAAATTATTAATAATTTTCATATTTAAATATTTAATCATTTAATATTATTTTAATAACTGTTGTTAATGCCTAGATGCACCACCAGCTTACAAAATCCATGTCCATATTATTTGAAAAAAAAAAAATCTTAACTAGTAAAAGCCTGGTACAAAGGATGGAGTATCAACATAATATCAAGGAAATCAGGCAACAGTAGACTACTGTGTGCCTTCAGGCAAGTTTTTGACTTGGGCATTGTATATTTTTTCTATTACATGAGTAACATTGGCATTTTAGAGATTAATAATTATAAGTTTGATGGAGTTGTAGTTCAAAAGTTGAAAACTGGTAGCCTTTGGACCAAATTTAGCCTACAGATATGTTTTGTTTGACCTGCATAGTACTTTATACATTTTTCAAAATAGCTGCCAAAATTTAAAAAAAAGAAAAGAAAAATGGAAGATTGCTTATAAAAGTCTGAATTTAAGACTTCGTTTGAAAACTCAGAAGACCTGACAACATTGAGCCAGCATTTATATTGGAACATTGGCTAAAATTGAGGACCTGAACAGCCACTTATTGGTGGATCATTTGCTATTGTCTTCACTGATTTCTGTTTGCCTCCTGATACCAAATCCAAGTGTTAGGTGGCAATCATCAAATCGTTTTGTTTTGTTTTTGCTTGTTTGTTTTGCTTTATTGCTTATTAAAAAAAAGCCTGACTTCTTCACTGATCTGCATTAGTTACGTTTCAGTTTTACCCCTGCACTAATTAGCTGACTAGAGAATGTAGTAGAATCATCCTACTGAAAACTTATGATAAGATTAAGAAAAAAAAAAAAGGTTTCCTCTTCGTAGGTTGATAACACATTTCCCAATGAGAAATCATCTTTTTGTGTACCCCCAACACACTGAGACACAGAAAATTTCAAAGCCTTTACTGAGTTAAAGAGATTTTCCAGGTGCCTCAAACCACACCATGAGGGCACATATCTCTCCCATCTAGAAGTAAAATTTATGTGTCTTTAAAGTGAAATGGAAAATAAGAGAAAATATTTTGCTGGAAACATTCATATGATTCAGATAAACTTTGTTTAAATGGCCAGAATTATCTACAGAACTGAGTCAATTCTTTTCATTTGTCCTGTGACTGTGTGCATACTCTTTTATAGAACAATTAATTATTAGAACTGAAAGAGACACCTTAGATGTCTTCTGGCCCAAGCATCTCATTTTATAGAAGTAACTAACTGAGGTTCACAGAGGTTAAGTACTTTGATGACAATCGCTTATTCTTGCAGAAACCAAGGTCTCTGACTTCCAGCCTTCTGCTCCTTACTTTATGTTACACGGCTTCTTAATGAACATGAAGAAAGATGTTTGTAGTTTAATCACCTCTCCTTCGACAGACTGGCATTATGGAAAAAGAGAAGGCCACATTCCTCAACGCTGGGGAGAGATTTTGGTTCATGTTACCTTTAAGTGTTGCTGCTGTCAGAAGGAATAAGGGCCGCTTTGGAATTTTAATAGCAGATCTCATCTTACTGTACCTCTTCTTCCTTTCTTGTGAATAAATAAGAGTTTCAGATTAGCTTATTTTAATTAGGATTTAGTTTAATTGAGTAAAGACAGGATTAAAGCCTACCTTAGAAAGAAAAAAAATTTTTTATCAATTGAAGCGTATTTTTTCCCAGAGAATTCTGTTTCTCATAGTTAATATGGGATGGTTTGCTAGTACTGGTAACAGAAACAGATGTGCTTTTCAAGGTTGATGCTTTCCCAAATTCTTCAAATAAAAGCAGAAATTCATACGAATCTCATTAAGTGTAAATATGCTTATTTTAAATAAACTTTCATCTGTTACCCTGAAGTTGAAATATACCTGTGATTTCAACTAGTTAATAAGGGTCAAAGTGGGGTAACTTAGATTTTAATTTTAAGTGTATAAAAACATGAGGAAGTATCAGCTTCATATTTAATTGGATACTTCAAAATGCACTTGGTGACTGATGTCTGTTATTTAGCCCATTTGCTTTGAAAATCCATTGTGTTTGGAGATGGATGTTTGTTTTTTTTGCTTTCTGGTGCATTTTTCCTGTAATTTTTTTAATAACCTTGTTTGTTTTATGCTCCAACATGGTACTATATCATTCCTATTAGTGTTTGTAAGTTGAAGTTCACATGTGTCACAAATCCTGACAGTAAATAATTAAAGTATTTAAATAAACTTGTGTATATGTGGCACTTCTTGGGTTGAACAAATTTGTAGAGCAAGATTTTTTTCTGATCTATAATTATAGCTACCAGTGACTGGCATGATCCTTACTGAGTCATATTAATTTACACATTAAGCAGCCATCTGTAGAAATTTTCATAGTACCTCGTCTGCAGTGCTATATATCACATGGGAATTCTGAAACTACCCTGGCCACTACGGAGTTTTTGACACCACAGTTGTAAGCATATAGCTATGAACAAATTATTCTAGATGTTTACTTTTTTTTTTTTTTACCTGCTTATGACAAGGTTGCCTAATGGTCCAAGAAAAGTGTGTAATAGTTCGGTCCCCTAAGACAGAACAATTGGTAAACTGAAAGCATTCATTTTACGTCCTTGAAAAAATGTCCTTGACCATATGCTAGACAACTTAACAAGGCTCATGGAACAAACAAGAGTTACCGTCAGTTCCTTTGAAAAAGAATAAATATTTGGGACACCTTTAATATTTGGGATAACATTGCAAACTCTATTGTAAATTACCAGTACGTTTTTTTAAAGACAAATAAAGCGATGTTCTGTTATTGCTCTATAAGGCTACTCCAAACCAAAAAACCAAATCTGTTGCCATCAAGTCGATTCTGACTCATAGCAACTCTGTAGGATACAGTAGAATTGCCCCATAGGGTTTCCAAGGAGCGGCTGTTGGGTTCGAACTGCCGACCTTTTGGTTAATAGCCATAGCTCTTAACCACTATGCCACCAGGGTTGATCTAAGAAAGGTAAAATTATTTTAATGTCCCTAACAGATGTTACAAAGGAAGTGAAAGATGTGTTAGACCCTAGATTGTTCATTTTTGATTTATATAATGTTGTTTAAATTAAAAGCAACATTCATGCAAAAATAATTTGGAAATTAAAAGCGAATATTGCTTTATTTTTAGCAATAGTTAATTTACAGCACTGAACAAATGTGAAAAATTAGCTCAAAATTATTAGAGGCACTCAAATAGCATAGATTTAAAGTGCTCTTAAAATATAAAAGCTTCAGCCTCTTTAGTGAACGCTAGTTGCCTGTGAAGTTTGTGGCAGGGGAAAATATTTCACATTTTTCATTTCCCCTTTGTCCCTTTAGCTATAGATGTTGTACTGTATTTAGAAAGAGAGAAAAAATGAAAGACAGAAAGAAAATATTAGAAAGAAACCACATTAATAGTGCAATCAGGAAGTAGTGGTATTAACTGTTTATTTGAAAGATATAAAAACAAGATAGAGTATCCTGACACTTAATTAAAGAGAAAATTCCCATTTATACTGAACACTATAATGTCCTTTCCTACAAATCATTTTCATTAAGTGAACCACTCAGAGTGCTTCCATAAAGAAGTGAAGAATCTAACACAGAAAAGGGACCAAGTAAAAGGTTTTCAGATAAAAATGCTTGGAGGAAGACAGAACTCTCACGGCATGTCTATACTACATAATTTTACCAGACACAGTGGTTAAGTGCTCAGCTACTAACCAAAAGGTCAGCAGTTCAAAACCCACCAGCTGCTCTGCAGGAGAAAGACACGGAAGTCTGCTTCTGTAAAGATTTATAGCCATGGGGCAGTTCTACCCTGTTCTATAGGGTTGCTATGAGTTGGAATCAACTCAAGGGCAGTGGGTAATGGCACTTTTCTGTGCTTAGCCAGGAATTGCTTCTACAATGTACGCCTAAATGACACAATTGCAGGTAGGAACCAATTCGTGTACTGATATAGATGAGCTGCATTCCTTGTGGAACATGGGCCACTGAAACTCCGGAACAGTCTGCGCTATCATCGTACTGGTTTTCTACTTAAGCCTTCCGTGCCCTGTAGGAGAAACAGGCATGTGGAGCTGAACTTTTAGTTATTCACACTATTACTGGGAAGAGATGGTGAACCCAAAATAAATTTGCCTATTTTTTACTAACCTCCTCTCGCAAAAAATGAAAGTATATGTTTTATTTGATTTTATGTTTCATATACTAAGGGTCCTAACAAGGCCTGTAGGCCATCTAGTCATCTGGTCACGCTTGCAAATTAATACAAAAGAGGCACAAATAGAAATAAGCCCTCTGTTTCTGTCAATTCTAGATATCACTTGTGTGCGTTTAAAATATATTTTGTTTATCACTCTTTTTAAAAATAGTTAACTTGCATAGAAATTAAACTCTGGTTGTTCCAGGATTAACTGAGGGATATGGCAAACTCAGCCAAATTAGTCATTTCTGGAAATTATTAGTTAAAAACAACAAATGTGAAATGGTGAGAAATCATATTAAAGCATAGACTTTACATTGATTTATAGACATGGAATTATATACACTGTGGTATTTCCCATCGATATCTCCTCTCCTCTAAGAAAAAATGTTGCACTGTAGAATAGGGCAGTAGGAAGGAAGTTTTATTTCTATTTAAATAAACAGACTTCCAAAGCTGAAGATGGACATTTATCTAATCCACTAATCAAATGAAGATCTATTCCCAGAGGTGCCTCAGAAGAAAGGCCTGGTAATCTGCTTCCAAAAAATTAACCATTGAAAATTCTACTTAGCACAGTTTGACTCTGACACACCTGGGGGTCTCCATGACTCTGAATCAACTCCACAGCAACTGGTTTGGTTTTTTGGTTTGTATGGTCAATAGGGCCTGTTGAATTCAAATAATTCTCTGGAACAGAGAAGACAAAGCTTAGTAGGACATTTGGCTATCTTCCCAAATTTGAAAATGAAAACAGTTCATCATCTTCATAGACAAGAATAGAATCCTCCTTCAGGGTCATAGATTTTTGGCAGTCTTCTCAGTATACTTTCTCCTAGCACAAATGAGTGTTTTGGCAAAGTAAAAAACGTTCACAGAAAAGATACTGTGTTTATACTATTTTATTTGTAATATTGTATCCTATTTCTAAAAGGTCATCCTTTTGGTTAGAGTGGTAAAGCGTGATAAAGCTCCTGATCTGCTGATGTACCTATCTAGCTTTTAAAGTAGACCTAAGAAAACAATGTGTAATCAGTTCATGAATTCCTCGTGTAGAAAATAAAAAAACAAGCAAGCACACAAGCAAAAAACTTTTGAAGAAATGTTAAAGTGCCCTGTAATTTTTAACATCTAAAGAAGTAAGAACAGATATGTATATAATTTATTTAATAACTATGTTCCCTTTTCTTGAAAAGATATTGAGTTCAACCACTTAGAAACTACAACACGGCAGGTCAGAATGAGTACTATTTAAGAAAATGGCATAAAATCAAAATATTGCCTATTTACTGCATCTATTAATACTCAAACAATAGTTTGGGTTCCTTTAGTTACTAAGATCTGGTTCCCCAAGAAAGAATATATTAAGAAATATACTAAGACTTTGTATCATCATGTGGCAGGTAGATTAAGAATTATTAATATTTTATCAACTCCATTCTTGTTCAATGTTCCTGAATTATGAATAATTAATCCTGGTTTATATTATCAGTTTGAAGTAATCTTCTGTGAGAGTTAATAGAGAATACATTTTATCAAATTTCCAAGTGATTCCACAATTCCATGCACAAAGATTTATGGGGTCCTATATAAAAACATAGTCTCACAGCAACCCTATAGGGCAGAGTAGAACTGCCCCATATAGGGTCACTATGAGTCAGAATCAACTTGATAGCAGTAGGTTATGGGTATATAAAAACATGCTGAAGCTCTGCTGGTGTAGTGGGTAAGTGATATGGCTGCTAACCAAAAAGCCAGCAGTTCGAATCCACCAGCAGCTCCTTGGAAGCCCCGTGAGGCAGTTCTACTCTATCCTATAGGGTCACTATGGGCCGGAATTGACTTGACAGCAACGGGTTTGTTTGTTTCGGTTATATAAAAACGTGGGAGCACGAGAAAACCATGGTAATCTACCCAGTGCAAGAGAAGTAACAGATATCCCTAGACATTTATAGCCTTAAAATCAAAGAAGACTCTCTTCTGCAAACTGTTAGTAAATTCTCAAATAAATAAATAATTAAATAAACGACATAGATCACTTCATTCAAAATTTAAAAAATAATAATTATGGTCAAGGGAAAAGGACCTTTACAATGGAGCAGACTTGTGGAAACATCAACCGTGGAAGGAAACAGCATCATCAATAATAGATCAAACTGACATTGTATGACTCCTGGTGAGATGCCCTGAGCAGAATTTGATGCCAACTATGTAGCATTGTTGCCACAAATGTTTAATTTGAATCTAATCATAAGGCAACAATCAGGCAAATCCAGATTATGTCCCAAAAGTAGCTGACGTGAAGTCTTAACAAGTTTTGGTATTATAAGGAGGAAAAGGCAAGAAATTGTTGTAGATGAAAAAAGACTAAAGAGATGCGCTATGTGATCCTTCATTGAAACCTAGCTCCATAACAGCAACAACAAAATAACTATAAAGGACATTATTGAGACAACTGAAGATATTTGATAGTGGATTGTACATAAAATTGTTTTTTATCAATGTTCGATTTCTTGGGAGTTACATTGTCCTTTTGATTATGTAGAACAATGTCCTCTTGCTTTTTTTTTTGGTATTTATTCTTAAGAGCTACATGCAGAAATATTTAGTCAAGGTTTATACAACTTATTTAAAAATAGTTGAGCAAAAAATTGTGTGTGTATAAAGTGAGTTAAACTGGTAAAATGTTAATAATTTGTAGATATAGATACAGCTATATGGATATTTATTATACTGATCTTTCAGCTGCTATTGGCTTGATATTTATCCAAATAAAAAGTTGAGGGAAAAGGGTATTTTCCAAGCAATTGTAAATTGTGGGGCCAACTTGTCTCTGATCTTTTTCTTCGAATAGTATTGCTGAGACACTTCCACTTCTTGAGTAATGCCTTCAATGCCAACTATGAAGTTAAAACTAATCTGATATACTAAGATTAAATAAGTTATAGTCGGTTCTTGAAATGAGGCAAGTGCACAAATCTGAAACTGGGCTTACCGTATCTCAAGGCTCAAGCTTTGGAAATGTGAAAACAATATATGATAGCGAAACATACAGAGAGCTTTTGAAATGGTAACAAGTAAGATAGAGCCAAGAAATGTTTTAAGAATATTGAGAAGCACAACATGAGGCAACATTACATGGGGTGATCTTGACGGGGAGGAAAAAAAAAAAACACAGCAGTACCTGGCGCATGCTGAAGTGAAGATACCAAAAAAAAAAAATAATACTTCTTTTTAGGTAAAAGAATCAAGCAGTCTGTACAGTAATAAACCAGGGCCTACCATATGGAGTCACTGGGTGGCACAAACAGTTAACTGCTTAGCTACCAACCCAAAGGCTGGTGGTTCTGAACCCACCCAAAGGCACCTTGGAAGAAAGGCCTGGAGATCTACTTCTGAAAGGTCACAGCCTTGAAAACCCTATGGAGCACAGTTGTACTCCGCACACATGGAGTCACCATGAGTCAGAATCAACTATAATGCAACTGGTTTGGTTTTTTGGTTTTACATATCTATGAGCAGATCCAAGATGGGACACAGTACTTTGTAGCAAGTTGTCAAGAAATGTTTCCTGAATGAATTAATGACCCTATAAAAGAAAAAAACCACTGATCGCTCACCTTCACTCTGAGACACTATTTATGCTTATATTCACAATCCATATTGATAGCTATTAGTGTGGCAATTGTTTTGACTTCCCAGGGAAAAATAAGTATAGGAACATTTTACTGTACCTGCCACCAACTCCATCTAATCTCTGTTCCCATAGCCCAGTATAGATTGTTTGATGAAGAATTTCCAGAAGTAACAATAAAATCAACAAAATTTATTAAAAGGTGCAGTTGCTGTTGTTTTTCCCATCTGCCTCTATCTAATATATTGCTTTTATTGTGTGTTTATTAGAAACTCCCTAATGTTAACATAAATAGTTCATACAACATGCTTGTTATTTTTTAGTGGAATATAAGGTTTTTCTTTTGTTCAAAATTAACTGAAAAACCTTGAAGAATAGATATAGAAGTTTTTGTGAAACTTTTACTGTAGTTTTGTCAAGAGTTGTTCAGGAGTTCTGAAATGGGTGAAGTAATTAGAGACAAAGTACATACAGGCAGTCCCCCAGTTACAAATGCCCAACTTACGGACAACTCACACTTAAGAATGGAATGCAATAAAGGCTATTATATTAAAAATTTGAGTTAAACACATACAATGGTTCATAATAACAAACGCACACACTACTTTGTGATGCTCATGAAAACATTACACAGTTTGGAAGTGTTTCTTAAATGTTTTATATGCATTAAAAAAACAATCAAACCAGTTGCTGTCGAGTCAATTCCTACTCATAGCAAACCTATAGGACAGAGAAGAACTGCCCCATAGGGTTTCGAACTGCTGACCTTTTGGTTAGCAGGCAAGCTCTTAACCACTGAGCCACCAGAGCCCCTTTTATATGCCTAGAAAGGTGAAATTTACACTATATACTAAGACAAACATGTGACTAATTCTAAATAAGAATCATATGTACCTGTTCCAACTTATCTACAAATTCAACTCAAAGATAGACTTAGGAACAGATCTCATTAGTAACCTGGGGATTGCCTATAAATCAGAGCAAATCATATCTTAAAAACTCATATCAAAAGTAGTTTCACAGATGACCCAATGTAAATGCATACTTTTGAATATTGCTGCCTACTGAATTTTTATACTACCTAGTGAGGGAATTCTATCAACATAATTGAATTTTTACTCTAAGCTGAAATTTTGAATTCTTCTGGGCAGTCAGGAAACAGTGTCTTCCTTAAAGATTACAAATTACCAAGATGATAACATTTTTCAAACATCTTTGAATAATTTTTAATGAGCAGCTTTTTAAAAAATCTACTTCCCACTAATTGTCATCTTTCTTGTAGTGAGGCATCAGAAAACTTTACTTCATAGAATGTTGTAGCTAAAAGATACTGAAAAATCATGTGGTCTATTTTCTTACACTTCAGGTAAGGGAACTGAGACACAGAAAGGTAACATAAGTGGCCTAAGATCTAGCTAGTGACAGATTTAGGGCTAAATTCAAGTCTTTGGTACCCGGTTCAATGCTCTTTCTACTGTGTTAAACTGTCTTGTACTAATGGCTTTGTACTTTGAGGGTCAAGATAGTCCTCTCTTGCCTGTAATTTCTTACTCCTCCAATTATTGAATTTTAGGAATTCGGGGGAAAAAAATTACCTTTGGCTATGCCTTATGCAATATGGGTAGAACTTTAGCAGAGAGGATAGTAGACAAAAATAAAGGGATTACTGATTATGGAAATCCCCAAGCACATAATTAAGATGAGAAACTCAAATCTTAGATTTAATAAGAAATAGTATAAAGCTACATTAATGGCTAAACATCAGCAGATTCTGGCAAGTACTAAGAAGGTGAAATTAGAGTCACTGATTAATTTTTAAAGCACTTCACTCCATTGTAGATGTTAATTCTGCAGTGTTTCTAGTTGGGAATTGCCCTGGTATGAGCTAACTTGAAGTTTAGAGGGGTTCCTGAATGATCATACCCCAAGGCAACTTGCTGGAGGAAAAATATAAATGTTACAACTCAGTGTGCTAACTGTCTAGTAGGAGAAAATTCTGGAATTTAGCAACAGTTTTGCTTAAGAAAAAAATGAAAAACTAGTTTTTATTTCACCAAGTGGAAGAGTTTTCTGAAGACCAAGTCACATAAATCTCTCTAATTGATTCCTTGTCTATGCTCCCACCATACTCTTTAGAATAATGAGTATATCTTACTTATATCGTACTTCATAATCTTCAAAAGCATTACATTTCATCACGACAATATTGTGAGATAGCCTCATTTTACAAACAAAAAGGAACTGAGTCTTGATGAGATTAAATATTTTGTTTTAGGGGACATTGCTAACAAATTAACAAAACTGGAATTTGAAAACAGCTCTTCTGAGTCCAAGCCCAAGCAAAGATTTTTATTATTTTTCCCCAACAGGGCCACAATGTTCAGAGTACAACAGTGATGAGCCTGTGCTCATGTAGGACAACACACCATTGACAGCGCAGGTGATTCTAGTGTGTTACACACCCCGCTGAGATACAGAGTGTAACCAGAATCAGATAATGGTTTCATGTAAAGAATGAGAAACAAGAGTGGTGGAGAGTAATTTGAATTAGACATAAATTAGGAAAATGGTCTGTTTCTCTTCTTTATTTGTCTTATAGGTAGAAGAGGTAGGTTAGTATTTGAGAATCAATCCCCCTTCCCTCTCTCTCTTTCTGAGAAAAAATTATAAAATTTTATCAGATATTAAAGAAATGACAATGGATATGCATATCAAAAAAAAGCAAAGCCATTGCTGTAGAGTCAATTCCAACTCATAGCAACCCTATAGGACAGAGTAGAACTGCCCCAAAGAGTTTCCAAGGAGCAGCTGGTGGATTTGAACTGCTGACCTTTGGGTAGCAGCCATAGCTCTTAATCACTGTACCACCAGGGCTCCACGGATATGCATAAATAGGGATTATTAGGGAATTTTTAAAAATTTTAAACTTACGTTTAATTTTTATACAATGTTACATGGTTTTAAAATTAATATGAGAAATAAAAAAATGTAGGCTCATTATGCTATGATCCACTAATCGAAGCTAAAGAAAAAGGAGTCAGGTTGTATTCCTTCTTCTCTATTAATGGACATCTTAAACAAATCAAGAAGTCCCTCTACAACTGCCTTGAAATTTATCTTAAAATTGTTCACCCCAACTATTCCCCCAACACTGTCATAGGTCCTAACCATTTCATTCATTTGAAAAGAACAGAAAATTGAGACCCTGATATATACCAGGCAATTTTCTAGGCATTTTAGAATTTATTATTGAACAAAACAGATGAATGCCTCTGCCTCAAATTCTAGCAAGGGAGAAAGAAAAATATAATTAAAGAGTAAATTATATTGTATGTTAACCAATTAAAAAAAAAAAATCACTGTTGAGTTGATTCCTACTCATGCTGACCCTATGTGTCAGAGTAGGACTGTATCCACAGGGTTTTCGATGGCTGATTTTTTGGAAGTAGATTGTCAAGTCTTTCTTCTAACTAAGGTGCCTCTGGGTGGACTCAAACCAGCAACATTTTAGTTAGCAGCCAAGTGCATTAACCATTGGCATCACCCAGGGACGCATAGGATAGCAACAAAAGTCCTCAATGAGAAGATAACACTTGTATCAAGATTTAAAGTTTTAAAGTGAGGAAAATAACCACATAGTTATGGGACAAAGAGCCTAAGATGGACATTCCTGGCATGTTTGAGGATCAGCAAGGGGGCCAGTGAGGCTGGAGTAAAGGGAGACAGGGGAAGAGTAATAGGAGCCAAGGTCAGAAAGGTGATAGAAACTTGTCCATTGTTAATTATAAGATTTTGTCTTTTATTCTGAGTGATTTGGACAATCACTGCAAGATTTAAGCAGTGAAGTGATATGATCTGACTTTGTTCTGAAAAGAATAGCTTTGGCTGATGTGTTGTGGCCGTGCTAAAGGGGACAAAGATAAAAGCAAGAAGGCCAGCTAACAGTTTATTACAAAAATCTAGAAATCTTTTTCTTGCTTTCTTTCTGAAATAAACTTTAGTAAATTTTAGTCTGTTTGCCTTTTAGTTCATATATCATCCTGATATCAGTTATTTTCTGAAATACAAGTTTGATCATGGGATTTGCCTATTTCAGAATTCCGGTGGTTACTTGTTGCCCACAGAATTTTGCGAAACTTCTTCATACAAAGCTCTTCAAAATCTGGCCCCAATCTATATTTCCAGATTAATTTCCAACTCCTTTCCCTAGCTCTGATGTTTTTGCTTTAGTTCAAAAAGTCAGCTGCAGTTTTCTGAACATGCCATGTTCCTTCTTGCTTCTGTGCCTTTGTACATGCCATTTCTGCTGGTAAGAAAGCACATTTCTTTTTTCTGCCTGATGAACTTAAAATTTTCTCATTGAGATTCAACTCAAGCATCAGCACTCTGTGAAGACTTCCCTAGCTCTCAAATGCAAAGTTAACTCTTCCTCCACTACAGTCTGTTGTCCTTCATATGTGCCCTTCCTACAGCACTTACTATGTAAAAGTTATTTATTCAAATGTCTGTCTCCTAGAGAGACTACGAGTTTCATGAGGGCAGAGAATATGACATGGCTGTTTTTAAATCCTATGTCTTGAGTTATAGCCCATCATGAGGTAGATAATGAATAACTGATTTTTGTTAAATGAATAAATAAATATAATTTTTAACAAGAAGTATATGACATTACAGATCGCATGCCATAACCACGTCCTTGAAAATTTAGAATAGGATAGTGGATAGGAAAATAGTTCACACTATCATATTTTCCTTCAGATACATTTGTTGAACCAAATTTAGTAAAAACTTATATCCCAGACATGTACTCATGGTAAATTATAATGTTTACTGTCAGGAACCAGTTTAGAAGATATCTCTTCTTGAAAGATTTCATTATCCACTGGGCCATGCCAATTGCTAGGTGTACAAGGATAAATAAATCATATTCTCTGCCCATAAAATTTCATAAACAAAAGGGTCAGGCACATACAAAACAGTCACCTGGGTAAATCAGATTTGACACTGCAAATCACTGGGGAAAGAACTCTTCAATAAATGGTGTTAGAAAAACTGACCTTCCATATGTAAAAAAATGAGAAAGTCAAACAAGTTCCATATAGAATAATAACAGAAATGAGAAAGAAAATTCAAAACTTTTATGAACATGTAGATGATATTTATTCTACCTCAGAGTATGAAAAATTATTTAAATAAGATAGAATTATGTAAAAGAAAAAAATTATAAAATTTCACTGTAACAGAATAAAGAAGGTCAATATAATAAAAGAAGATTTAAAATAAAGTTACAACAAAAGATACCATAAACTAAGCTAATGACAACAAACTAAAAGAAGATATGACAAAATATGTGACTGAAAAAGAGTGCTGTTGTTGTCGTTGTGTGATTTTATAAATAAATAAGAAAGAAAACATTCAAATAGGAAATGGGTAAAGGATATGAGTAGGCAGTGCACAATAGTAGTAACTGCATTAACGTTAGACCTAAAAACAATTTTATACCTAGAAAATCTACTCTTTATATAATAATTTTAATAAAATAATGATATCAAGGATAAAAATTTATGTTCTTTGAATCTTTTATATGTGCTCTGTATTGCCAAAAGAATGAACAAATCAACCTTAGAAGAGATACAACCAGAATACTCCTTAGAATCAAGGATGACAACACTTAGACTTGCTTACTTTGGACACATCATTGGGAAAGGCCAATCCCAATGGGGGGAAAAACATTAATGTTTGGTAAAATGGAGGGTCAGTGAAAAAGAGAGAAATCCTCAATGAGAAGGATTGACCCGACAGCTACAATAATGGACTCAAATATACCAATAATCATGAACATGCCAGGACTGGGGAACATTTTGTTCTGTTATACATAAGGTTACCATGAATTGGAGCCAACTTAGTGGCAACTAACAACAACAACAACTGTTTTAAGCATTTTACATGTATGCAAATTCTATATACCAGACATAAAATGCAGTTTTAAACATTTTTAGTGTGATGTCTATATACTACAGCATTTCTATATTGTGGTGTTGCTGTTGTTAGGTGCAGTTGAGTGGATTCCAACTCAGAGCAACCCTATGTACAACAGAATGAAACACTGCCTGATCCTGCCCCATTCCCACAATTCTATATTATAGGTACTAATATTATCCCCAATGAGGCAGAAAGATCTTAAGTAAAAACCTTACCTTAACAATATGAATTTTGTGTGTGTGTATGGATGTAACACTGATAAGCACACAAAATATTCTATGTACTGTTTGTGGGATACACAAATAGTAAAACAATAAAAATGAAGATAGAAAGTGTCTTAGTTATTTAGTGCTGTTATACAGAAATACCAGTGCTGAAATACAGAAATAAAGTGGATGGCTTTAACAAACAGGAATTTATGCTCTCACAGTTTAGGAGGCTAGAAGTTCGAACTCAGGGTGCGAGCTCCAGGGGAAGGCTTTCTGTCTCTGTCATCTCTGGGGGAAGGCCCTTGTCATCATTCTTCCACAGGTCTAGGAGCTTCTCAGTGTAGGGACCCTGGGTCCAAAGGATGTGCTCCGCTCCTGGCGCTCCTTTCTTGGTGATAGGAGGTCCCCTCTCCTTTCTGCTGGATTCTTTCTTATATATCTCAAGAGACTGACTCAAGATACAAATAGTCCTGTAGACTTTATCCTGCCTCGTTAAATAATTGCCTCTAACCCTGCCTCATTAACATCATAGAGGTTAGAATCTACAGCACATAAGGAAATCACATCAGATCCCAAAATGGTGGACAACTACACAATACTGGGTATCATGGCCTAGCTAGGTTGACACACATTTTTGGGGGACACATTTCAATCCATAACAGGAAGTTTATATTTAACAAATCATAATTGAGATTGCTTCAAGAAAGAGAAAGAGGACTGAGCTAAGAGCATGAAAGACATGGTTAAAATCAAGTAAGATCCTATCGCTCCATTTCTTTCAGTGTAAAATCCAAAATCTTTAAAAAGGCCTACAAAATCTTACATAATCCAAGACCCTTGTTACTTCTCTGTCTTTATCAACTATTTCTCTCTCCACTTCTACCCCACTCTACTCCAGACACACTATGTTCCTCCCTGGTCTGGAAACACTCCCACCTCTGGGTCTTTGCACTGGCTTTCCCTTTGCCTGGAACATTCTTCCTCAATTATTTAGATGACTCGTTCCCTCACCTCCATGAGCCCACCATGATTCTCCACTCTCTTTAAAATAGCAAAGCTCCTCCCACTCTGGCATACTCAATCTGTCTCATCTATTTTGTTTTGTTTTCCCATCCAATGTAGCCTTAGCACCTAAAACTGTGCTCAGCACTTGTAGTGCTTAATAATTACTTCTTAAAGGAGCTTTCATTTATATCTATAATGTTTTACTAAAAAAAAAAAATGAGTAAAAGAAAATATGACACAGTATTAACAATTATTAATTCTGGGTATTAGTGTATGTTAGTGACAATTTTTCTTTGTATTTTCTACATTTTAAAAATGTTGATAAAAACAATTAGTTAAAACAACACATTTGAAGGCTACAAATTATGTACAGTGTGGTTGATTTTCTATTGTTGGCACTTAAATTACACGGTACAAAAATAAAAACAGAAATTATTTTAATGAAATATTAAACTAACAAGCAGTTTTTGTACTAACACAAAGGTCGGCTATTTCTCCTTTTCAGTGAATTGACATATTATTTAGGCTACTATGCAGCTTAAGTTTATGAAAAATAGGAAATGATATAAACTTAAACAGAAAGCAATTCGGTTCTTGAACTTAGATATTCTCTCTCAATTTGATGAACCAAACAAACTTTCTAAAGTCTTTAGGGAAATGCATTTACATAAAAATAACATTGTAGATAAAAAGAAGAAGAAAATAAGTAGTTACCTCCAATATAAAAAGTAAATGAAGGACCTGCTTACCGTGTACAGCAAAGAATTCTTACCAGACTATGATTATAATCAGAACAATTAACTTCAAAGTCAAGCCAGTTTCCAACAAGGTAACTTTTCTGAAAATTGTATCATTTCCCAGTTTACTTGAGTGAGCATAACTGGAGATGTGCACACTTCCTTATGAGGTCTAATGTATGAATATATAACTTTAAAAGTATGAGCCACATTGCAGAGCATCAGCAGGGAGTTTACTGGACCAGCTACATGTGGGGAATTCATGATAAACTAACAGGGAAAATCTGGTCCCACTATGGATAAATTGGGAGGACAAGTTGACAAAATCTAAATCCAAACAACCAATAAACCAGATGGCTCAGAGGGAAATTTAATTGTTATGAATAAAATTTAATATGGAACAGACGCTGTCAAGGTAGGTTACTCTTTAAAGCTCATAGACTGTAGCAGGTAGACCTTGGCGACTGGGCATTTCAGATGGAAAAAGCTCACTGCTTGATTGCCCCAGTCTCCATGATCCTCAGTATCATGCCTGCCCTCTAACTTAAAAAGGTCATAAAGAAAAGGCCAATATAAAAATATTCTTATTTTTTCGTAAAATAAAATTTAAGAAGAAATAAAAAAACATAATTTAATTTTATCAATTTTTTTTCAAACCCAGATTCCCTGCTAAGTTACTTTATATCCATGTGTAATTTCAATTCTCTTTAATGACAAGATAGGGACTAAATAAGAAATTATAATAAAAGAAAATGAAGTGATATTCAGATGGATAATGGTAACCTTATTCTTTTCTCCTAAGTATAATGTTGATTAAAAAGTGAAAATGAAGAAATTAACAGAGCAGTGAAATTTGACTTTGTGAACATTTGGGTCCCTTGACTAGCTGATCTCATACCACTCTCATGTACAATGGAATAGGAAAAACGCTTAACCTCATTTTTAAAAGAGTGCATTTATGAGTTGTATTATCCCAGGGATATTTCCAGAGGAACAGCTCTTGGTTTATTTACAGTTTTATCCCCAAATCCCTAGCTCTCATACTTGGTTCTTGTAATCTAGGTCCAATATTGTGTGAGTCACAAGAAGTCCTTTTTCTTAGACTGGTGAAATTCTATGCAACGTAAAACCAAATTCATTCCCTGGACACCACAAGCCCTGCTTCGCATTTGGCTATCCCAGAACTCCATCCAAAGACATTTCATCCAATCACAAAATGACGGAAAAAAAAAAAAAAATTCAGTCCCTAGAGAGGTGTGTCACTTGAATATAAGGGTTTTTGCTCTCCATTTACCCAAAACTCCACACTAGTGTGTGTGCACGTGTGTGTGTGTGTGTGTGTGTCTTTTAGGGAGTGTAAAATTTATTTTTTCTATTAAAGAAAAGATGGTGGCCACCCACAAAAAATAAGCAATATAACTTCAACTGTATATTTACTAGGCTTAAGGGAGCCCTTAGAACATAATTTCTCTCTTCCTTATCTCCTTCAACAACTCCCCACTTCAAACACTCTCCTTCCCAAATTTTCCCTGGTGCGTACCTTGACAGCAACTTTACACATATTTACAAGATGATTGTCCAGGTTAGGCTGTACTGTTAACAGCTACAGGACAATTCATCTTCTGTATGTGACGCTAACTGAACTACTTGTAACTTTGACCTCCATGTTTGTAGTGGTTGTTAGTTGCCATTGAGTCAGGTCCGAGTCATGGCAATATTATGTTTAATAGACCTGATCTTGTGGCATCTTCATGGTAGTATGTTTGAGTCCATTATTGCAGCTATTGTGTCAATTCAGCCCATTGATGGTTTTTCTCCTTTTTGTTGGCTCTACTTTACCAGACACAATGTCCTTTTCTAGTGATTGGCCCTTCCTGATAAAGTGTCCAAAGTGAGAGACCCTATAGATCACCTCCACATTTATTCACACTAAATCCCCTACATTTTCCACTCCTTCTTTCCACAGATATTTTTTACTTATTAGATGCCACACTGTTCTCATCCTCATGAGTCTAAGTAGCTGAGCTAAACTGCTTCATTCCCAAAGTATTTTAAAGACATATGTGATGTAGACACATCAACACACAATTTCCAAAATCTGCATCATCCAAAAGCCATTTTGCATGTGTTCTTTTTTGTGTTCTGAATTCTGCTTGGGTTTCTAGATATCATGAAAGTAGAAGCAAATTTTTTTTTTTTAAATAATAATGATAATGATGGAGAGATGCTTTTTTGTTTGTTTGTTTGTAAGCTACTAGGTTGCAATTGGCCAGGACACATCTACCCAGAGCTACAGTCTCTTGGCTGTGTCATTGTAGGAGCCGCCTTAGATAATGAGAGACCAGTGAAAATGCAACAGCTACCCTAGTTTGCAATGAAGCACTGAGATAAAATCACCACACTTACTTTTTGCATGATGCTTTTTAAGGAATTAGGAACAGGTTTCTTTAGGGGAGGGAAGAAAACAGCCAAATTCTCATTACTATGGCCCATAATGTAAAATAATATTTTAAGATTAATTTTCCTTAAAAGGAGCTGGAAGACACTGAGTATGTAACCCAGATCCATTCTTTTTTTCCAAGGTTGAAAAACATTAGGCATTTCTGACTCTGTCAATGATTTTTAGAAATGTTTAAAATGCATAAATTAATGAAAATTATATAACTTATATCTATCTTCCAACAATCCAGAAATGAAATTTTTTTACCATTTTGTCAAATTTGTTTTGAGTATTATTTTAAGGAGAGGATATAGATAAAATTGAAGTGCTCTTTGACTTACCCTCCTACTCATATTTTCCCATCTGCTATCACAAAGGCAAGCACTGTCATGATTTTATCCTCCATTCCATGTTTGTATAGGTTTATATACACACATATATGTATTCTTGAATGTCTTAGGCTGGGTTCTCTAGAGAAGCAAAACCAGTAAAGTGTATAAATATATATATAGAGAGAGAGATCATATTAAGGAAACAGCTCACATGATTCTAGAAGCTAGAACGTCCCAAGTCCGTGCATTAGGGTAGAGGCCTCTTCCAAGTCACACAGCTGCAGAAGCTGGCAAGCCCAAGATCAGCAGGTCGGGGAGCAGGGCTCCAGCTCACGGGCTGTGCAGATCGATGAATCTCAGGTTCGGCAGATAAGCTGACAGCTCAAGTCCCAAGAATGGGAGATGAGATGACAGGAAGCAACCGCAGGATCCAGAGAGAGCAAAAACCCAGAACATCCGCTTATATACAGACACGGGCCACACCACCAAGGAGTCTCCCTTTCATCTGATTGGCTACTCACAGTATATTCAATCATGGGAGTGATTACATTAAAACACTGAGCATGGCCTAGCCAAGTTGACACACAATCTCAACCATCACAATGAACAATATTTATTATTTATTATTTTATGTATTCTTAAATTACTAAATAGTAGCACATATATCCTACGCACCATTCTGAACGTTGCTATTCATGTTAGTGTTCATATATATACACACATACAAATACATACATATATGTGGAGAGAGAAATCTCTCTCTGTCTCTCTTTTTGTATCTAGCTAGCTAGGTAGGTAGCTATCTAGTTCTTTTTTTTAAAGTTTTATTTAGCACATATTTGGTTATCCAATTCCCTATTAACATAAACAATTACAAAATGTCTCCCTGTTCATATGTGTGAATGTCTCTAGGGTATAGATTATACTTAGCAGTGAAAATTGTGTGTCCCAGAGTATACACATTATCAAACATTATTTTCAAATAGTTCTCCAAAGTTGTTATACCACCTGTAGCTCCAACAGTATTTACGAGTTTTGTTTTTCTCCTTTTTTTGGCTATTCTAATTTTCTTTCCTATAAATTTTCTGTTTACATATTTTGCCCATTGGCTTGTTGTTCATTTTCCCACTCAAATTTTAAAAAGTAATACGATCTGGCAAGCTAAATTCAGGTGACTTCATCAGATGTTTAAAATGCTTTCTCTACCATAACAGCTCTAAAGCTTCTGCTTAAACATCCTCGACATCCTACTGTTCCCCAACCAACCTCCGCATAACATGGACAAGAAATGATACCGTGGATGCTTTCTAATCTTCTTATTTCTATTAAACAATCCTTTTTATCATGTCACTGTACAAGTACCATAGAGTCCATATTTCTAGACCACACTTTTTGTGGTTGAATTCAGGGTGTAAGTCAATATGATTTTTGAAGTTATTCTCCACAACACCAATAAAAAATGCATGATGCCCTGACCCCTCCATCACATACTTGTTTGCAGGCAAATTAGAGAAAATTGGACAGAAAAGTCAGAATATTGAATAACAATGAGCCACAAAGTATATATTTAAAGAAATAAAGTATACTTAAGTTTATGCAATTAAGAACAGAAGTGATCGAAGGTTTAAAAAATGTTGATGAGAACTCAGTAATTAAATACTGAAAATTGAGCTGGTATAGACCGATTTTTTTTTTTTTTCCAGTTGGTGTTAAATGGCCTGATTTTACAAAGGGGCATCTTAGAGCAGACAAGTACAGATAAGACCAGTGTAGGGCACAGCAGCAAAGCATAAGACAACCAGGAACTGCAACAAAGAAGAAACTGAATGATACCTCATCAGAAACAATTACTCTGGCCCAGTCTAAGACGTTCTCTAAATTTTTAGATGTGGTAGAGTCAGTAATCAACAAGCTGGTTTTTTGTTGTTGTTGCTGTTATTGTTATTGTTGTTTGTTTTAAGGTGAGCAGGAAAACAGCTACTTTTTTTTTTCATAACTGATGCAATCTCTTAAGTTCCTAACCTGTTTGGTAGTAATGGAGAGTGTAAGGACTTAAAATTGCAATGAGAATGACTCTTCAGGTTTAAATCAGTTTCTTTGGGTGACACCATCTTTGATGGTTAAAGTTTAGTCTTTCAGAGTTTCCCTACCATACCTCTGTCTATCCAAGATGCCAGGCAGCAAAATGGAATGCTATGCAGACATCAGCTGTGGAAGTTCAAGATCTTGGCCACTTGTCTCTGGAGATGGGTCCTTGTACACCATGAGTTCTTCATCCAGACTGTGCAGGCTATGAAGAAACAGGAATGCTATTCTTTAATCATTTGCCTGAAGCACATACTGTTTTGCAAAGGATTTGCCATGTTGGAAATTGTACCAAAACAAAGTGGCGCTACTGTAGGAGGGTTTTGGCCTTTCTTGGGTTCCCCCATCTTAGTCTAGATATTTTTCCCCCCTACTATCTTGAGGATTCTCTTTGAGAGAGAAATAATGAACTGGCACTATTTTCTTTCCCTAAAACATTCTCTTCTAGAATTTCCTTTACTTCTAACCTTGACAATTTTCCATATCCTATTTCAGCAGGTGGGATTTCTAGTACATTATATCTTGAGTTCTCTCTACATGGCTTAGAATAAAACTGACTATTCAAGCTTGATCAATCAGAACTGGCTCTTGATATGTTAATGGAAGCTTAAGAAACTGAGAACATCCTCTTTTCTTTCACTAATGCCTAGCTTTCCAGAATATTGCTGAACAAAAGACAAAATATCTAAGTGACTTTAGTGACTAATTTGACAGTCCAAACCTAGTAATGGTTTTATTGCTCTAATGATATTTCTATCTTTCCATGAGTTAAGCCTCTTGTCTTACTCTAAAAAGAAGATTATAGGGCAAAATTATTTGAGGGGAGTTAAAAACTAAATCAGGTTAATAATTTCCAAATATTATCTTATTATAGTATGAAAAAATTGGCAATAAAAACAAAATTCCATTGCAAAATATTTGTGATTTTTTGTAAATATATTCGTGCTTGAACTATTAAACTCTACATAATTTAATTTTAATATCGTTAATTTGATAGAGCATTATCTTTGTAAAATCCCATTCACTTCCATTATTATTATAGATGAGAGGTTACAGTATAGTTGCCCATCAATGTTTTAAATACAGTTAAGTCATATTATACTACTGATTTATATCTTCTTTTAAAAAAATTTAAAAATTAGATATACTCAGGCTTATAACAATTAGCGGGAGCAGAATAGTGGCTTGTTGCTTTCCAGGGGATTGTCTTCTTAGTTTACCACAGTCCTTTCCAATTCCTATTTTCTCTCTGACACAATATCCATTTTATTTATTAATGATAACTGCATGACCCCTATAAGTAAATGAAGTCTACTAAACATTTTTGAACTGTATACCCAAACTTTAGATAGCCATATATGTTTTGAGTGGACTGAATTATAATCACGGTCAGCCATTTTGGAACGCAGAGTATCCAAACCCAATAAGCAAAACCCTTTGCTGGATGTCACCTGTTATGGTTGAATTATTACCCCCAAAAGGATATGTTGAAATGCTAACCTCTCAGCACCTGTGAATGTGACCTTATTTGGATATGATCTTTGCAGATATAATTAGTGAACATGAGCTTATACTTGAGTAGGGTAGGCCCTTTTCCAACATGACTGACGTTCTTATAATAGAGGAGAATAGACACAGCGACAGAGAGACACAGAAATAAGACCACCACATGAAGACGCAGGCAGAGATTGAAGTTATGCTATCGTAAACCAAGGAGCCTCTGGGACTAACAGAACTGAAGGAGACAAGGAAGGACCTTCCCTTACAAACTTCAAGGAGACCAATGCCCTGCTGACACTCTGAATTTAGGCTTCTGGCCTCCAGAACTGTGAAACAATTAATCTCTGTTGTTTTAAGTTACCCAGTTTGTGGTAATTTGTTATAGCAGCCCTTGGGAAGTAGCATTATTTGTGTCAGGCTTATTCCTGTCTAAGTGTGTCATCACCTAGAAGTTACACTGGCACTGACAGTGGCACATAGCCTTGATTTTTAACTTCAGTACTTCTCACATTTCTTGCCTTAACATAGCACTAAGTCTTTAATGGTCTCTAACTGCCCTGTCCCAATTGAAAAGGGAATAGGCTGACACAGCCAGTAAGGATCCTGTGGATCTAGGGTATCAAGTGGAGGTGAGAAAATTACCTTCTTGGAGTAGAATATTACTTGGAGTAGTATGCAAGTGAAAGAAACAAAGGGCAAAGCCACGAAAGCTTCTTCAAACGAGGACATAGAAGCAAGATAAAAAAAAAAAAAAAAAACCAAACCCGTTGCCATTGAGTCAATTCCAACTCATAGTAACCCTATAAGACAGAGTAGAACTGCCCCACACGGTTTCCAAGGAGCTCCTGGTGTATTTGAATAGCCAACCTTTTGGTTAGCAACCCAGTTCTTAACCACTGCATCACCAGGGCTCCAGAAGCAAGATAGTAAGTCTCAAAAATCAGGTCAGAAGAGATAGCAGAAAGCAACAGGTTAGAACAGTTTTGGATAAGTGCTGGACAATGTAGGGCTGGATTTTGATAAGCTGCAGGTAACAAGAAGGAGATCTACCACTGCCGTCAAGTCAATTTGGACTCAGAGTGTCCCTAAAGGACAGAGTAAAACTGCCCCATACGGTTTCCAAGGCTGTAATCTTTACAGAAGCTGACTGCCACATCTTTCTCCTGCTGAGCATCTAGTGGGTTCAAACCGCTGACCTTTCGGTCAGTAGTCAAGCGCTCAACACTGGGCCTCCATGGCTCCTCTGAAGGAGTTCTGTCTATGCAAAAGGCCTGGGAAGAAACGAAGTGACCTGTCACCTGACATGTGGTTGGCACTGGAATGAGGTAGTTAAGGACCTCCCTCTAACTTTATCTATTCTCCATATTTCCAAAAATCTGTAAATTTGTGACCTAATTTCAACAATACATGAGCAATTAGAAAATTCTGCATAGTAGCATCAAAAGGCAATAAGACTTAAAAAAAAACAATAAAATTAAAACATTTAAATAACATGGTGCTAATAACTTCAGCAATTTGGATCTTTGTCAAATTATAGATATTTCTACTCAAAAACAAATGTGTAATATATGGGTGTGCATTTTAATTTAACAAGTTTTTTCTGAGAACTTAAAACTGTGTGAAATATAAAGAAGAAAAAGGCATAGAAAAAGTTTCCCCTTAAGAAACTGATCATCACTTTTTCTGGAAACAAGATTGAAGCCTGTAGCAACAACTTACCATTCACATTCTTTTTAAGTGCCAAGCACTGAGCTGTTGTTGCTGTGGATTCAATTCCAACTCATAACAGCCCAAGAGGACAGAGTAGAACCGCCCCATAGGGTTTTCTTGGCTGTAATCTTTATGAGAGCAGATCACCAGGTCTTTCTCCCATGGAGCTGCTGGGTGAATAAAAACGTCAACATTTTGGTTAGCAGCCAAATGCCATCAGGGCTCCTTCAGCACTGTGTTAGGTGCTAGAAATATTTAATTCTCAAGGTTAGTGAAGGATACATTATTATCCCATTAAACAAATGAGGGAACTAAAAAGCTTTTTGCATGGACTATCTTGATAGCTTTTGGAAAGCTCATTTCCATATCATCCATAGCCTTTGCCCAGTGCATTCTTCAAACTATTTCTCAAGTCATATTTCTAAAACACATCTCTGATCTTTTCACTCTCTTTATTCCCTATGGGAAATTAAAACCTCTTAGCATACCATTCAAGGTACTTCAAGATCATTTTCTATCTTCTCCTTTAAGAATTACCACCTATTGGAGGCGGGGCCAAGATGGCAGAGTAGTCAGACGCTTCCCGTGGACCCTCTTACAACAAAGACCTTTAAAAACAAGTGATTCGATTATATATGGCAATCTGGAGGCCCTGAACATCCAAGGCAGAGTTCAGGAACTGGACTGAGAAGCGGGGGAGGGAGAGATGGTTCAGACACAGTGATGAGTTGCCAGATCTGACCTGGCGAGAGCCTGAGCCCCTCAGGCCTGAGCAGCTAGTGGGTAATCGGTCAGGCAGGCAAGCGGCAGTGCTCGGGAGGTGCATTTTCTGCAATGGGAGAGATCCGGCATGAGAGTCCACATGGCCACCCAGAACCAGTGAGAAGCAGCTCTAATTGGCAAAAGATAAGTACTTGCGGACGGCCTACCGCACAGATCAAAAACACCCCCCTTACGGAAAAACCTCTCTCCCATTTAACTCCCTGCTCTGCACTGGGTCCTGGACCGGCTTCAGCAATTGCTGAGTCCCCTGGGCAGGAAGTAGGATCTGTCACATGCCTGAAGCCATTCTCCCTGCCTTGGAGAGTGAACAAATTGACAAATAGGGGAAAAAATAAACTGCCAGCTCCCCTAAGCCAGAAACCCAGTGTAGGCACAGCTCCTTTGCCTAGGCACAGGCATAAGGGATCTACAGATCTGAGTGCCTTTCCCCTGCAGAGACTTGTGTGGGCCCATCAAAACAGCGTAAGCCCTCATTACCGCAGTACAACAGGGTATATACTGGACCTCTAACTTCAACTGCTTCAGCTGAGAAGTGGCAGGTTCTTGACATTTGACACTGCTCTGCCCATTAAGCAGGGTCTTCACCTACCCACTTCAGGGACCTGAGGACTGGTGGCTCCACCCACACCACCTAGCCACCTGCTATAGGGGCCAATGAATAAGATGTGCCCCCCCCCCGTCCTTACAGCCAACAGCATTAGGTGCTCGTAGTTTGGCTGCAAAACCCACCCACCTACACTCTCTAGGGAACAGGGACATGCCTTCCTCGTGGGTGGCCATCAGTCTCTTGCCTTGCTCAAAGTGTGTCCCCTTGCTACAGCCAGATGCCTGTGCCTACACCAATCACCCAAGCCTGTCTAGGAATGTAAGTGAGAGCCTACACCACACACGGTGGCTATCTACCTGGGCACCTGAGCTGTATCCATACAGGAGGAGTGGGCAGACTCCTGAGTTCACATACCTAATAACAGATCTAACCACTTGGTGACAGGACGTCAGAGCTTCAAAGGTGCCAATAATCAAACTAGCTCATACCAGCAGCCTATCTGGGCATATTAAAACAAAACAAGAAGCTATGACACAGTAAGCAAACATAAAATAAATAAATATAATAACTTATTGATAGTTCAGAGACAAAAGTCAATATCAAATCACATAAAGAGGCAATCCATGATGGCTTCAGCAAGCTCCTAAAATAAAGAATCCAGAAATTTTCCAGAGAAGCAAAATTTCTTGGAATTACCAGAGGCAGAATACCAAAGATTAATATACAAAACTCTTCAAGAAATTAGGAAGGAAATTAAACAAAACACAGAATGCACAATAGAGGAAATTATAAAGATTAGAGAAGGGCATAATGACAAATTTAGTAGGCTGCAAGAATCCATAGAGAGACAGCAATCAGAAATCAAGAAGATTAACAATAAAATCTGGGAATTAGACAACTCAATAGAAAGTCATAGGAGCAGAATTGAGGCAATGGGAGTCAGAATTAGTGTGATTGAAGATAAAGCACTTGTCACCAACTTATTTGAGGAAAAATCCTAAGAATTATGTGGGACTCTATCAACAGGAATAATCTACGAGTGATTGGAGTAACAGAACAGGAGGGGAAACAAGAAAATACAGAGGGAATTGTGAAGATTTGTTGGCAGAAAAATTCTCTGATATCATGAAGGATGAAAAGACATCTATCCAAGATGCTTATCGAACCCCAGATAAGGTAGATCTCGAAAGAAAGTCATCAAGACCTATTATAATCAAACTTGCCAAAACCAAAGATAAAGACAGAATTTTAAGAGTTGCTAGGGACAAACAGAAAGTCATCTACAAAGGAGAGTCAATAAAAATAAGCTTGGACTACTCAGGAGAAACCATGCAGGTAAGAAGGCAATGGGATGAAATATATAAAACCTTAAAGGAAAAAAACTGCCAGCCAAGAATTATATAACCAGCAACTCTGTCTCTCAAATATAATAGCAAAATTAGGGCTTTTCCAGATAAAGAGAAGTTCAGGGGATTTTCAAAATACAAACCCAAATTACAAAAAATACTAAAGGGAGTCCTCTGGTTAGAAAATCAGTAACATCAGATAACAACCCAAGAATAGAACACAGGACAGAGTAACCAGATATCAACCCAGATATGGAAGTCACAAAAGTAAATCAAAGCTACAACACTGAAAATAGGGAAACAGATGTCAATATGTAAAAGATGACAACATTAAAACAAAAAAGAGGGATTTAAAAAATGTAACCATAGATTTTGCATGTGTAGAGGAAGTCAAGGTGATATAAAGAAATAAAAGATTGGTATAAACTTAGAAAAATAGGAAACTACCAATCCTACAAGACAAAATAAAAAACTAGAAAAATATAAAGACTGAGCAAACAACACAAAACCAACAACAATAAAAAAGATGAAAAGAAGACACATAAAGAAAAATGACTCAGCACAGAAAATTAAGTGGAACAAAGAAACTGTGAACAACACCCAAAAAAGACATCAAAATGACAGCACTAAACTCATACCTATCGATAATTACACTGCATGTAAATGGACAAAATGCACCAATAAAGAGACAGAGAGTGGCAGATTGGATTAAAAAAACAGGATCCGTCTGAGTATAAGAGACACAACTTAGACTTAAAGACACAAACAAACTAAAACTCCAAGGATGGGAAAATATATATATCAAGCAAACAACACACAAAAAAGAGCAGGAGTGGCAATATTAATTTCTGACAAAATAGACTTTAAAATAAAATCTACCACAAAGGATAAGGAAGGACACTATATAATGATTAAAGGGTCAATACACCAGGAGGACATGACTATAATAAATATTTACACACCAAATGACTGGACTCCAAAATACATAAACTCTAACAGCACTGAAAAGAGAGATAGACAGCTACACAATAGTAGTAGGAGGCTTCAACACACTACTTGCGATGAATGACAGAACATCCAGAAAGAAGCTCAACAAAGACAGGGAAGAGCTAAATGCTACAACCAACCAACTTGATCTCATAGACGTATACTGAACACTGCACCCAACAGCAGCCAAGTATACTTTCTTTTCCAAGGCGCATGGAACATTCTCCAGAATAGACCACATATTAGTCCATAAAGCAAGCCTTAACAAAATCCAAAGCATCAAAATATTACAAAGTATCTTTTCTGACCATAAAGCCATAAAAGTACAAATCAACAACCGAAAAAGCAAGGAAAAAAAAATCAAACACATGGAAACTGAACAATACCTTGCTCAAAAACTACTGCATTATAGAAGAAATTAAGGATGGAATAAAGAAATTCATAGAGTCAAATGAGAATGAAAACACATCCTACCAGAACCTTTGAGACACAGCAAAAGCCGTGCTCAGAGGTCAGTTTATAGCAATAAATGCACACATCCAAAAAGAAGAAAGGGCCAAAATCCAAGCATTAACCCTACAACTGGAACAAGTAGAGAGCAGCAAAAGAAGCCCTCAGGTGCCAGAAGAAAGGAAATAATAAGAATTAGAGCAGAATTAAATGAAATGGTGAATAGGAAAACAATTGAAAGAGTTAATGAGACCAAAAGTTGGTTCTTTGAAAATATCAACATAATGGATAAACCACTGGCCAAACTGACAAAAGAAAAACAGGAGAGGAAGCAAATAACCCGTATAAGAAATGAGATAGGTGATATCACAACAGACCCAACAGAAATTAAAAGAATTATAACAGAACACTATGAAATATCGCACTCTAAAAAATTTGAAAACTTAGAGGAAATGGACAAATTTCTAGAAACTCACTATCTACCTAAACTAACACAAACAGAGATAGAACAACTAAATAAACCCATAACAAAAGAAGAGATTGAAAAGGTAATTAAAAAACTCCCAACAAAAAAAAAAAAAAACC
>NW_004443939.1:28640282-28671445 GCF_000243295.1 Trichechus manatus latirostris | reverse complement strand
ATAAAGATCATGGAAGAAAAAATGGGGACAATGCTAGGAGCCCTAATACATGACATAAACACAATACAAACCATAAATAACAATGCACAAGCACTAGAAGAGAGACTAGATGAATGGGAGCTCCTAAAAATCAAACATGTATGCTCATCAAAAGACTTCACCAAAAGAGCCAAAAGACAACCTACAGACTGGGAAAAAATTTTTGGCTAGGACAAATCCAATCAGCGTCTAATCTCTCAAATATACAAGATACTGCAAAACCTCAACAACAAAAAGACAAATGACCCAATTAAAAAGTGGGCAAAGGATATGAATAGGCACTTCACCAAACAAGATATTCAGGTGGCTGACAGACACATGAAGAAATGCTCACGATCATTAGCCATTAGAGAAATGCAGATCAAAACTACAATGAGATATCATCTCACCCAAACAAGACTAGCAGTAATCCAAAAAATACAAAATAATAAATGCTGGAGATGTTGTGGAGAGACTGGAACACTTATACACTGTTGGTGGGAATGTAAAATTGTACAACCACTTTGGAAATCGATTTGGCACTTCCTTAAAAAGCTAGAAATAGAAGTACCATATGATCCACCTATTCTGCTCCTTGGAATATATCCTAGAGAAATAAGAGCCATCACATGAACAGAACGTTCATTGCAGCACTGTTCACGATAGCAAAAAGATGGAAACATTGAAAGTAAAGACACCAATTTAGATTTTAGGTTTAAACATCTTTTTCTGGGGTAGCATGGATAATGGTTTGTTCTTACGTTACAATTTGATGAAGATCTACAGCAAGGGCAGAGGCAGAAACTAGAGCAAGTAGCTCAATTTCATCTACCTGGCAATGATATAGTGCAGCTGTCAAGTCATGAAAAGCAAAGAACTTTTTGTGTATGGAAAAAAAACAAACCTGTTGCTGTTAAGAAGATTCTGACACATAGAAACCCTATAAGACAGAGTAGAACTGCCCCAAAGGGTTTCCAAGGAGTGGCTGGTGGATTCTAACAGCTAACCTTTTGGTTAGCAGCCGTAGCTCTTAACCACTATGCCACCAGGGAAATATTGTTAAAATTACAAGCGTTCAGTATTGATGGATTGATGGGGAACAACTCTTCTGGAAAAAAAAGATACTGTGGATTTTCTAACTTCAAAGAGGTTCACCTTAGTTCCACATTCAGCAAAAATGTTGGAGGTAACAGCAATAAATGCCCTTAAGACATGTGTAAGCACCCTGGCAATTTCTTAGAATCTCAAGGGAGAAAAAATTCAAAGAAGTGGAACTGGCTTTTATGTTAATTTATGCAGGGGTGCATTTGATTGGGAAAGTACTTGGGAATTGCATCTGATATTCCAAGAAGTGGTCATTTTTGTCTCTTAGTATTGGGGTAGAAAATGGGCACAAATTATTTCATTACCAAGATCTATGCCTTTGTAATATTGCATTGCAGTTCCTCTGGTCAAGAAATGAATCTGGTTGGCCAATTAACTTCTTTTGGCCAATGGGACATTAGCAATTATAACAAAAGCAGAGGTTTGAAAAGTGCATGAGCATTGGGGCTTTCACTCTCTTGATGCTCTTGGAAACCAGTAAAACCACTTTTAACATATAAAAAAGCTGGGGCCAGCCAGCTAGAGAACAAGACATCTTGTTGAGGAGAACTGAGGTTCCCAAGATAAAGCAAACTACAGATGTATAAATGATCTCAGATCTAGATCAGCTGATCCCTGTCTAAAATGTTCAGTTCCCAAGATTTTCAGCTAAATAGATGGTAATTGTTTGTTGCCGTTATGCTGGAAGCTATGCCACCAGTATTTCAAATACCATCAGGATCACCCATGGTGGACAGATTTCAATGGAGCTTCCAAACTAAGACAGACTAGGAAGAAGGACCTGATGATCTACTCCTGAAAATTAGCCAGTGAAAATCTTACAAATAACAAATGGTATCAAATACACCGAGGATTGTGAGAATGGGGCAGGAGCAGGCAATGTTTGTTCTGTTATACATAAAGTAGAGCCCTAGTGGCACAGTGGTTAAGAGCTCAGCTGCTAACCAAAATGTTGGCAGTTCAAATCCACCAGCCGCTCCTTGGAAACATTAGGGGGCATTTTCACTCTGTCCTATAGGGTTGCTGTGAGTCGGAATTGACTCGATATTAACGGGTTTGATACGGATTTTATACATAAGGCAGCTACGAGTTAGAGCCAATTCAATGGCAACTAACAACAATCACATAACAAAAGTTACCTGATAACGGTAGTTTCTGAAAACAGACATCTTAGTCACACAATTATTTATGCACGTGCCTTACCTCTGCTTCTAAACAGTAATGTGCTTGTGATCAGGGTCTGTATCTTACATTTTTATATTTTTCCATAAGGAGAAGCAGGATTTTCAGCATAGACGGGTTCTCAGGAATCAAAACGTGTGGTTCAGCTAAATTTTATACAAGGATCAGGAAGGCAAAAATTAGTATAGATGCAAGCTGAAATGAGAGTATGAATTTCTATATTTGACACTGGTGACACTCCAGAAGTATTTATACATCTATCTTAATCAGTACACTTGAGGATGATGCAAGACCTGGCAACATTTTCTCCTGTTGTACATAAGGTCATCATGAGTTGGAGTCAGTAGCTAACGACATTAAGCTACACACGAGACCACTTCTGCTAAGAGGTGTCTGGAGAACTTTCTAGGTCACTCACATAGCCTACCTGCTACATGCCTGTCTTAGTCATCTAGTGCTGCTATAACAGAAATACCACAAGTGGACGGCTTTAACGAAGAGAAATTTATTCCCTCACAGTCTAGGAGGCTAGAAGTCCAAATTCAGGGTACCAGCTCCAGGGAAAGGCATTTTCTGTCTGTAAGCTCTGGGAGAAGATCTCTGTCATCAACCTTCCCCTGGTAGAGTAGTTTCTCAGTGCAGGGACCCTGGGTCCGAAGGATGCTCTATGCTCCCAGTGTTTCTTTATTGGTGGTATGAGGTCCCCATGTCTTTCTGCTCACTTCTTTCTTTTATATCTCAAAAGTGATTGACTCAAGATATAATCTAATCTTGTAGTTTGAGTCCTGTCTCATTAACATAACTGTCTCTAATTCTGCCTCATTAACATCATAGAGGTAGGATTTACAACAACAGGATAACCACATCAGATGAAAAAATGGTGGACAATCACACAATGCTGGGAATCATGGCCTAGCCAAGTTTACACACATTTTTGGGGAACACAATTTAATCCATAACAAGGCCCTTAAGGATTCTAAGAGGGATTATTTCTTCTTGGATGAAAGGGTATTTCTTCTTCTCAGATATGATGGTATAGAAAACGCAACATGACTCTCCCTAGTGTTGGCCATTTTTAATTTTTTTAATAGCCAGAACAGAGTTATGGATAGGAGCCATTCCTTTTCTCGACTCATGAGTTGTCAGTGCCCTGTGATGCTTCCTTCCTGTATATTCTTTTTCACTCCCCACACAAACCAGTAAAACCATTCAAAGTTATTTTCCTGTAAGGCCCCTGGAGCAGAGAATTGACAAAAGAGAACAGAGTTTGTCAAAATAAACTGAAGATTGCTGATCTGCTTCCTGTCTTAAGATAACATCCCTTTAGCCACAGCCATACTATGTTGCACTGTTTAACAGGCTGCATGCTTTCTTATTTGTTTTACCTTTTTTTTTCTTAGCATAATGTAAACCAATGTCTGTTTAGATATGACTCTCTCTGGAGATTACAGAGAGATGTTTTGTAAACTTTGAAATCTATATTATACTGACATGCATGCTGTTATGGGAAACAGTTCTCTGGGCTGAAAAATGGCATAATGTTCGTTTTCAAAAATGTATTGCCTAAATTACTATTAATAATAGCATGACAAGATGATTAACACCTGCATAGCATTTTTCATTTTAAAAGTACTTTAGAAATATTAATTATCTAACCTCTTCAATGCCCCACTTTACAGCTAGCAACACCAAAGCAGAGGTTAAGTGATTTTTTAGAAGTAAAAATACGCTGCATAAAGTTTAGCCACATGCCCCTGATGTTTCTGCCTTGACCTTCGACCAGCGAGTAATCTCTCTTCTCCCTTCTAATGTAGGATCAGAAAACTGAGCGTGGCACCAATTAATACTCTACTGCTAGCCATGATAGTAGTCAATAGTCCACCTACTGAGTTATATTCAGATAACACTTCCTGAAAAGGAAGAAAGAGGCCTGGTAAAAGATCAACAGGCAAGATAGTAAATTGAAATCTGAGACTTCTCCATTCTATCTCCAACTTCTAAGCGCAAAAGAAATTCTGAATATATTTGTTGATAGAAGATACTAAGTCCTCTCAACTCAGTGAAAAGGAGAATAGTCAATAAGTTAGGAGGTGAGGGAAAGGATATGGTGAGGACAATACAGAAACTGTAAACCTCACAGATTTGATTATGGCCATATGATATGCAAAGTTGACACAGTATCTCAGGTCATGCCACTCTGCAGAGGAACAGAGTAGCCACGTATTTGCAATTTACATGAGTAGTATCACTTTTGCTACTTCTTGAGAACCCTTATTCTGTTCAATAGTGTTGACGATATGCAACTTTGGCTAATACCTAGCTTTTTTAGGCAAAACTTGGGAGCAAATTTGTGCAATTAACATTCCTTAGGTTTAGGACACATCCTACACTGCTATGGCCTATTTAACATAACAAAGAAAACCCTATTTCCAAACAGGATTATATCCACAGATATAGGGGTTAGGAGTCCAATATTATTTGGGGAAGGTTCAATACATAACAGAGACCGTGGTTATAAATGTCATCTCATGTGAGATGAGAGAGTTTTTCACATCCAAAAACCACATTCCAAACTTTGTCAAGTCACATAAAAAATATTTACCTCTGAGATACATTTAAGGGTGGATCAAAGTAAATGCATTCTCTCTACAGGAAGAAAAAAGAAATCATCTTCTTCCTTTTTTCATGTCTCAGCATAACCTCCCTATCCCATCCTCAAGACTGATACACAGAGGACACACACACGTTTATTTGTTATCTAACCATATCGTCAAGAGAAAATAGTTGAATATAGTGCAGGAAGTGTTGGTAATAATGGTTAGGAGTATAAACTTTGAAGCCAGATAGAATGGAGTTCAAGTCCTTGTTGATAAAGTTAAAGCTGTATGATCACAGCAAGTCACTTAAGTTTCCAAGCATTAGTTCTTTGAGTTAAGAAGGGGAATAATAACAATACAGTAGTCCCGCTTATCCACAGGGGATACTTTCCAAGACTTCCTGTGGATGCCTGAAACTGAGGGTAGTATACAACCCTATATGTACTATGATTTGTCCTATACTTACATACTTATGATAAAGTTTAGTTTATGAATTAGGCAGAGTTACCAACAATAACTAATATAAAATAATTATAACAACATACTGTATTAAAAGCTATGTGAATGATGGAGCAGGCCAGCATGAGATTTCATCATGCTACTTACTCATTTAATATTTTTGTTGGAACAAGTTTGACCATGGGTCACTGAAACCACGGAAAGAGAAACAACAGATAAGAGGGAGCTACTGTGCATCACAGAGTTGCAGTAAGAGTTAAATGAGATCATACACTGTATGTCTTAAGTATTCTAGCCTATATTAGTTATCTAGGCATGTGGTGAAAAAATATTAAAAACTGGATGGCTTAAAACAACAGAAATTTTCTAAAAGTCTGAATTCAGGGTGACCCTTCCTCATCTCTTTCAGCTTCTGGTAATCCCAGGGAGTTCTTGGTTTATGACAGCAGAACTTCAATCTCTGCCTCCATCTTCACATAGATGTCTTTCCTCTGTTTCTCTCTGTGTCTCTTCGCATTTCTTAAAAGGACACCAGTCATACTGGATTAGAGCCCACACTACTCTAGTATGATCGCATATTAACTAATACATCTGCAAAGACACTGTTTCCAAATAAGGTCACATTCATAGGTACAGGGAGTTAGGACTTTGACATATCTTTTTTTTGGGAGGGGGCACAGTTCATAACATAACTAAAAAACTATTAGTTAAATAACATATTTTGAAGAAATAAATAGTTTTCAAACATTCAAAACATTTATTGTCTTAGTGGCTCTTCTTACACTATTTTTACTCTTTTTGCAAATTAACACATATTAACTTGTAGGTTTTGAGATTTAAAACAAAAATGGTCAAGAAAAAGACAAAAACCACACTTCTTTGGTTGGGTATCCTACTGCAGTGTGATGGATCGCTTTTAAACAGCCTTTCTCATTGTGGTCTTGTAACTCCCACCCAAATGATTGGGTGGGACTATACAAGTAAGGTAATTGTGGTCAACCAAAGGGATTGGATAGCTTGCTAATAATGTAAATAAAGTTCATGGCACCCATGTTGGGGGTGGGACCATACAAATAAAGTCTATGGAACCCTAATGAAGAGATTGGTCAGTTTTGCCATCCTGCTAAGCTTAAGATGAGCCATCCCAGAGGAGAGAGAGAGAGAGAGAAAGACAGAATGAGAGAAAGAGAGAGAGAGGATGTCACCACAACAAGGAAGAAGAGCCAGGAGTGGAGTGTGTCCTTTGAACCTGGAATCCCTGTGCTGAGACCCTCCTAGACCCAGGAGACAGAGAGAGAGCTGTAACACCAAAGATGGCAAGACGGCAAGAAGCAGTGGCAGAGAAATGGCGGCAGCAGAAGCAGTAGAACCAGGGGACTGGCAGGAGACGGCAGGAGATGGCATGGTGGGCTTCCTAGCCCATGGAGCAAGAAAGCTGAGTGCCTTCGGGCCAAGGTTTACTGTCAGAGTGATGTACTTTGGAGTTCTTATTGTCAGAGCTAAAAGTGGTTTGTAACACTTGCCCGAGCAGAGCAGAGGCTGAGGAGCCAGAGAGAGGTGTGGCTGAGGCATGGCTGGAAAGAGGCTGTCCTGATGAAAGAACTGTATCCTGAGTGCTCCTGAACCTGCATTGTAACCTGTTACTTCCTAATAAACCCCATAACCGTGAGTACAGTCTGTGAGTTCTGTGTGGCTACTGTAATGCATACCTGACCTCTGCTTCATAGGAATCAGCTTTGGGTAGTTGACCTTGATTCTCCTCCCTCCAAGTTAGAGGAGGTCACAGGCCATGCCCAAGCCATTTTTACCTATGGGGTCTCCTTATCTATGAAATGAAGACATGAGAGTAAATTTATCTCTAATTCTCTTTATGGTGTCAAATTATCTCTCTTCATTTTTCTATGACTAACTAGTTCCTTTGCTGGTCCCGTACTATAGTCTCACCTTAACTAGGACGTTGTTAAATGGAAAGACACTCCAGAAAAAAGGGACATGCATAGTGTTGGCAGAAGGGAGATGCTAACTATGAGAAAACTAGAGCAGTGGAGTAGGTTAAGTTCACGAGTTTAAAGAAAAAACAACCCAGAAATTTGAGAGACTGAGAACTCAAGAAGAAAGTTTTATTTCCAAGAAAGAAATGTGGGATGGTAAGATTTTAAAAAAAAGAGCAGGGGGGAGGAAAATGGAAGTGAAGGAGCTCAGTTCATAACCTCTGTTTTCTTCATAAAACAGGGTAAAAAAAAAGTATGTTTGGGTGAAGGTGTTTGATTAAAAAAAAAACAAAAGATTGGAGAAGTTTTGAAACAGTTTTATGGGAAATATAGTAGGATACAGACAAGTGTTTTGAAAAATCAGTGAGTGTGGAATTAAGTTTGAAGAGCTTGACTTTTTGCTGGACCTAATCAGGAGTGACTGATTGTTTTTGCAAGATAAGATTTAGGAGCCAAAGTACAGAGTCAGGAGAGCATTTGGGGTTTTCCGAGTTTAGGATCCCTGTCCCTGGGTGGTGTAAATAGTTAACGTGCTCAGCTCCTAACCTAAAGGTTGGAGGTTTGAGTCCACCCAGAGGCATCTTGGAAGAAAGCCTGGCCATCTACTTCCAAAAATTCAGCCATTGAAAACTCTGTGGAGCACAGTTCTATTCTAACACATACGGGGTCACCATGAGTCTGAATTGACGGCAACTGGCAGTAGTGGTAGTGGTGTCACTAGCAAAGGGTTAGTGTGGTGAAAGACTTGGTGAACTGATCATCATATTACTCTATAATCAGATTTGCATAGATGAAAAAACACACTGGTTCAAGAGTACAGTCATTCCAATAGAAATCGGTTATTTTGCAAGAATTTATTTGGCTGGGAGCCCATCTAATTCTGCCTTCTATATGTCATGACAAGATGCAACTCAAATCATTGCAGTTGTGATGCTTCCCTACTTTTTTGGCCTATTTTGAAGCCTACTATTATTTTTCCATTGGTGTGTGTGTGTGTTCGCATGTGTGCATGAGCCCATATATATCCATATATTCATATATCTACATCTAAATCTGCATATGCATCTATGTCTAGATGAAAATCTATCCAGTTTGTATATATCTATCTATCTAATATGTGTACCTAAGAAGCTCTGGTGACACAGTGTTAAAGCACTCAGCTGCTAACTGAAGGTCAGTGGTTCGAATCCACCAGCCACTCCAAGGAAGATGTGGTAGTCTGCTTCCCTAAAGATTACAGCCTTGAAAACCCTCTGCGGCAATTCCACTGTATCCTATACAGTCGCTATGAGTCAGAATTGACTTGATGGCAATGGGTTTGGTTTTTGGTTTAATGTGTGTATATGATTTTCTAAGAACAAAATGATTTCACAAGCTTATTTGTTTTTTTTTCTATGTACTGTTTCTTACTGATAACTTTCTCTTACTGCTTACTGATAAATCAGGAGCAGGAGACACCTCCAAAAGGAAAGTCTTTTTGATAAGTAGACTGTACGTCTTTTAGTCCTAGCTTCCAGTCAGAGGATAGAAACCACACAACATTTATTTTAACAGAGATAATTCAGTGTAAGGAATTGTTAATTAGGTATTAAAACAAGGAAATCCAAAAAGGAAAATCTAAAGAATCCTTAAGGGAGCAATTTCAGGAAGTAGATATTATTTCTAGGATTGGGGTATGGGGGAAACAAAGGAGTTGAAATTATTAAAACAGAATCTAGGAGAAGGGACCCCCACAGCAACTGAAACATGGACCTCCGAGAAGGGGATGTTGTTAGCTGCTGCTGGCATCTCTGAGGTGGGCAAGATTGCTTCTCGGAGTGTTGGGAAAAACTGCAAACAAATTAATGGCTGTTAATGGAGTGAAGAGCGTGAGTTTCTGGGGTGACACTAACAGGAACTTACAGGAAGTTCAGTGACATAAAGGTAATAAAATTGCAATTACGACTTGAAGTCACATGAATGTTAAATTCAAAATGCCTAATAAAATTATTTTTTAAAAGCATTATTAGATCTCAGGGGAAAGTTTTGAGACTATCAGGCCTAACTTTTTTGTTTTTGTTTTATTTTTTTTAGTTATCACCGAGTTGATTCTTACTCATGGCAATCCCATGTAAGTCAGAGTAGAACTTTGCTCCATAGCATTTTCAATGGCTGCTTTTTCAGAAGTAGATCACTAGCCTGTCTTTCAAGGTGCCTCTGGGTGGACTAGAACCACCAAGCTTTTGGTTAGCAGTCGAGTACATTAACCATTTGCACTACCCAATAAGTATATATTTTGGCATCACCATTCATGATATGATTCCATGAGAGAAATTAGAAAATCTCAATAATTTTTTATGATCAGTTTAAAAGACTACTATTTTTTTCTATCTAAAATTTTATTTTTATTATGTGGAATTCAGATTTATTTTCTACTTAGATACGGAAACTCTACCTGCTATAAAACAGTTTTTCAGTCAGTTTAATCCAAATAACCATGATCAGAAGAATATTAACTGCCAAATGCTTAAGAATTCATCTTGAGCAGAAGGTTGCAATCCTTACCAGACTATCTTATTAAATTCTTCATGCCTACTTTCCTCAGGACAAACTCAAAGTGTAGCTTACCTCACTTTAGCATGGGAATCTTGCTTTATCCTCAAACACACTCTTACTAATTTTTTCATATGCATGTGAAAGCTATATAATGAAAAAGGTAGATGGAAGGATAATTGACATTTGAATTATGGTGTTGGCAAAAGAATATTGAATATACTTGGACTGCCAGAAGAACAAATCAATCTTGGAGGAAGTCCAGCCAGAATGCTCCTTAGAAGTAAGGATGATGAGACTTTATCTTGCTTATTTTGGACATGTCATCAGGAAAGACCAAGCACTGGAAAAGGACATCATGTTTGTTAAAGTGGAGGGTCAGCAAAAATGAGAGAAACACTTCATGTGATAAATTGACACGGTGGCTGCAACAATGGGCTGAAACATGCGAACGATTGTGAAGATGGCACAGAACCAGGCAATATTCGCTCTTTTATACGTAAGGTTGCCAGGAGTCATAGCCAACTCTGTGGCAACTAACAACAACCACTAACAACAACTGGATTCCAATTTTCTGGATATCTCCTCAAAATGCTATCTGACTGGACTGTATCTCTCAGCCGTATGTCTTAGAGCCAGTACATTATGGAAAACTTTCATACTACCTATCCTTCTGCGTTCTTTCAACTCACCAAGTTAACAACAATGCAATACTCTTCAGAGCCCTTACTGGTCTCTCATTAGCATTCTGCTTGTCAAAGTCTGTTGATCTCAGCATAGAACTGTGAATATTTATGCTTCCTCAGTTCCTGTATTACGGTACTATTGCCAGAAGCAGAGCAAGAAGGAAGAGTCTCTGGACTGACCAAATTCCAATTTTAAACAGTTTAAGAAAGGGCTAATGTTGTAGTCCCTCTTCACCTTAACTTATACCTAAATAGCTTGGATCTGTCTTTAGAAGACTTGGCTACAAGCCCACCTGCCATAGCAAAAAAGAAAGAAAGGCATCTTCCTCTATAGTGATGACATGGTTTTATATCATGAGCTATGAGCAACCTCCAGAAGCAATAAAATCTTGAGGCTAATTACTGTCAGACAGAACAGCTTAACGTCAACTCCACTGAATCTAAAATTGTTGTCTTTGGCAGGAGTTCTCAGTTGTTAAAATGGACAGTACTAAACAATTCCATCCAGCAAGTTAATTCATTCAATTTCTTAGGTGTATGCTTTGCAGCAGACTTCTCCTGGTGGGCCAATCAGCTCCTAGAGCCACTCCGATTCAGGAGCAATTCTGATCTAACACTGGATTTCTCTTATGGGGGGGACAGCTTATGCTCTCCAAATATGATAGGCCAAAATAAAGTGTTTTGTTCACAAACCTCTGGCTAATTGAACTGTACAAGCTTGTTTATTAAAGGCTTTTTCTTACGAAAAACACTGGATTTCAGTGCAGAGATGAGGTGATCCTTCTTCTGTAAGGACAACACTTCAGACTCCTAATGTGTACAACTGAAGGCCAGTCTTGCCGTCTGATTTTTTTAACATGTCATAGGTTGGATCTTTCTGAAAACAATAACATAAAATATTATCTTTTTGGTCAGTTAGCATGGTATTCAGTTTCAGGGCCTCTAGGCAAGGTGGTTGTTGTTGTTCTGTGCCGTCAAGTCGATTCCAACTCATACTGACCCTATGTGACACAGCAGAATTGCCCCATAGGGTTTCCTAGGATGAAATCTTTATGTGACCAGATCACTAGGTCTTTTCTCCCATGGGAGTAGCTGGTGGGTTCCATCAGTTAGCAGATGAGCACTTAACCATTGCGCCACCAGAGCTCCTTTAAGTAAGGTTACTAGAGAGCAATGATGGTGCAGTGGTTAAGAGCTCAGCTGCTAAACAAAAGGTCAGAAGTTTGAATCCACCAGCCGCCCCATGGATACCTTATGCGGCAGTTCTACTCTGTCCTATATGGTCGCTGTGAGTCAGAATTGACTTGACAACACTTAACAACAACAAGGGAGAGCAATATCCCTGAAATCTATTGACTTCTCCATAACGATGCCTTCATTATGTTATAATTTAATGTTTTGTCCATGGTTTTTATTGAAAGTCAACCTAAAGAATGTTGTTGGTAGGTGTCACTGAGTCAGCTGTGACTCATAGCGACCTTATGTATAACAGAATGAACTGTTGCCTGCTCCTGCGCCATCCTCACAATTGTTGCTGCGTTTGAGCCTATTGTTGAAACCACTGTCAGTTTATCTCATTGAGAGTCTCTTCTTTTTCCCTGACCCTCTACTTTACCAGGCAGGATGTCCTTCTCCAGGGATTGATCTCTCCTGTTAACATGTCTGAAGTAAGTGAGATGAAGTCTTACCATCCTCTCTTCTAAGGAGCATTCTGTCTGTACCTCATTCAAGACAGATTTGTTTGTTATTCTGGCAGTCAATGGTATATTCAATATCTTTCCCCAACACCATCATTCAAATGAGTCAATTCTTCTTTAGTCTTCCTTTTTTATTGTCCAGTTTTCACACGTGTATGAGGCAACTGAAAATACCATAGCTTGAGTCAGGCAAATCTTAGTCATCAGAGAGACATCTTTGCTTTTTAAGGTTTTAAAGAGATCTTTTGCTGCATATTTGCCCAGTGCAATATGTCATTTGATTTCTTGATGGCTGCTTCTATGGGCATTGATTGTTGATCCACCCTAACTTAAAGAATAGCCACACAAAAAAAAAACTGACCTTTGGCTAAAGCACTGTTGAAGATGTTATGTATTATATTGCTCAATATCACTTTTATAAGAATCCATATGATAAATCTCTTCTTGAACTTAATGCTGGGGGGGAAAAAATTCTGAACAATCAGTTACACTTCCATTAAAAGAAAATAGGAACTATATTATCCTTCTTACTAGGAAGCTTGAGCTAAAGTGTTAGAATGTAATGAATAGGCTTCTAGTTTCATGTAGGTTTCTTTCCTGCAGAAGGAGGTTTCTAATATCTGAGTTTTAACTTAGTCATTGCATAAATTACTTCTAAACTTTTTGAAGAACCCAAATGTTATTAATAACTTACTATAAATATTTCATGTAAATAAAGAAATAGTAAATCACTTTCTTCTGGGACTCTCCTCAGCTGTGAAGTATCAGTAAGGATCTGTTCCCTATCTACCTCATAGGATTGCTTAGAGAGTCAAAGGAGATTTTAAAATAGCCTCTTTTGACTATAATTTTATAATTTTAATAACAATTCTTATCGATATGAAGGTGTTATGGGTTAAACTGTGTCCCTAAAAAGATAAGTTGAAGTCCTCACCCCATACTTGTGTATGTGACTTTGTTTGAAGAAATAGGGCCTTTCTTGGAAGATTATCACTTAAATCACACTGGAGTAGGGTGGTGCCTAGTCCTAATTCCTTCTGAGTGGTGTCTTGTAAAAGGAAAGAATAGACATGGAAACAGAGACACACAGAGAGGGGAGACATCATCTGAGGATCTGTTTACAAGCCAAGGAACTGCCAGAAACTGAAAGAGACAAGAAAGAATCCTCTCCTAGAGCTGACAGAAAGAACATCCCTGATGATACCTTGAATTCGATCTTGTAGTCTACAGAACTAAGCGAATAACTTTCTGTTCTTTAAAGCCACCTACATTGTAACATTTAATTACTGCAGCCCTAGGAAATGAAGGCAAAGGCAAGTGAAGTGTTTTCTTGCTGCTCACAAAGTTGGTTCTCATGTTCATCCAAACTATTCCAAGAGCCTCTTAGCTCCCTGAACCGGTTCGCTCTTCTCCAACATCATCATCCCAGCCTTTTCCCAATGCACTCTCCTTTTCGTCGTTAAACACATCTCTTATAAATACCTCTTTGACGTGTTACTCATTAGAAATATTCCATGCTTTTAGTTTTTCTGGTCATTTTCCTTGGTTATCAATACTACGCCCCCCCCCCCACTCCGTCGTACAATTTTGTCCAACTTCAGTCTGATGTTCAGAAGTCTCCAAATTAACACTTTCTTTCAGATGGCTCATCTCACATTGCTTCCTACCACTACTCATGTTACTGACTCAACCTGCACTGCTCTTAATTTCCTCTATCACCGGATCACTGGCAAAATCAGGGCTCAGCTTAAGTCCTGACACCACAGAAACCTTCATTTACTACTCCCAATCTCACTAACATCCCCCTTCTTTGAAGTTTTATACCATTTTTAATGTGCAGTTTGTAATATTGTGCTTAATATCCATGTGTTTTCTGGTTTACTATTATAAGTAATTCTAGTGAACTGTAATCATTCTTTTAGTTTTGTAGTTTTTAGCAATTTCACATGTCTTCATCTTTTGCATCTTGTTTAACACTACATCCTTAGCGTATAAATGGCATATAGTAGACATTCAGTAAATAACTGTTGGATGAATGTAAAGCTTCAATGTCTCTATACTCCCAAAATTAATAGCTATCAATCATTAGTGGACGTCATGATAACTTTTAATTGTTAAAATCTCAGAATTCAGAATATCAATTCCAGAATTACTTGTTAAGTAATTACAGTGTGTAGTGTGGGGCCTATGAATATGATTGTTTAAGAAGCATCCCAGAAGATCCTAATAGAAAGGATTCAAAGTCGAAAAAAGCCTGCTCTAGAATATAAAGTTTAAATTCCTCTCTCAAGTGTTCATCACCTATGCAATCTTTCTCAAATCTACCTTTTAGTATATGTCTCATGGAAAGGGAATAGTAGAAAACAGGTTAAACAAACTGAACGGCATATTATTGTATTGCAGGACAAGATAGCAATAAGCCACTTTGAGTCTCAAACTTCTTTCTCTGTTCGTCACTAGCTCCTTCTGAATTTTGCACACTCAGCTTCTTACCTTGACAGCCCAGATCAAAGGACACCTCTTCCAGGAAGTCTTCTCTTAATACCTTGAGCTGGCACTGACCAGTTTCCTCATGAAGGATCCTGACTGAGTCTATCTATTTAGTACGATAGTTATCAATGTACCTGACTGTTCCCTCTCATGTTGGACTGTTCTCTAAAGACAAGTTTTAATTCTTTCCAGTGCTCTTCATATTTCATTATATAAAGTTGTCATTCAGTTCAGTAAATACTGAATCAATTAATAATTACAATAATAAAGTAGTCTCTGATGTTCCTGCACAATTTTCTTTCCTTCTTTCCCTTCAACACCTCTTCCTCTTTTCTGTGCTCCAGGTCCCGACACTGTGTCCCAGAAGCCTGGGGTATGAACTGGTTAAAGCATTAACATCCCAAGCCTCTTCCCTCTGAAGAATGGTTAATGTTGTTACATGGAAATGACAAGGCATTCCTCAACAGGAGATCTGTTTTCAGTTGTCTCCAACAAGTAAGTGTTTCTTCCACCCAAGGGATCAAATCATTTCTTCCCCTCACCCCAGTGTAGGAGAAAGAACACAGACAGCTAAGAGCAGGTGGGCAATAAAGAGCTCCAGGGCCAACTGAGAGACAAAAACCAGCTTCCCAGTTAACAAGTGAAGCAGGCAGCCAACATCTTTCTAAGCATTTTGGAAAGAAGCAAAACTTACTTCCAGACTGAATTTAAAGTTAACTTTGATCATTTGAGTATGAGTGCAAAAACTAAGCACCCAGAGCCAAATAACACTGAGGAACAAGGTCAGGAAAAGCAGAGAAAACAATCAGCAGAATAATTGAGAAGTCAGAGTAGACGAGGGGCTTCAGCTGCACTAATTAGGAGTCGTCACAAGAAGCTCAGTGAGGAGAAACTAAAAGTCCACATCAGAACTTCGTAGATTGCATTTATAAGTTATTGCATATATTTATGTTTGTAATACACGGATTAGATGTACTGTTCTCATTAAAAACCTCTTTAGAGTACAATACCAAGAGAAAACCCTAATGTGAACTATGGACTTTGGCTAATAATATGTGCAGAGGTGGAGAGGTTAAATGAAAACTTCCTACTTTCTGCATAATTTTTCTGTAAACCTAAAACCATTCTAAAACAAAGCCTAACAAAAAAAAAAAAAAAATACAGAAAAAGAAACACCTCGTAAGAGGTTTTTATTAAGTCTGGAGCTATAGGACCCTGGAATATAAAAACAAGACAGAGAGTACATTATGAAGTATAAATTTAAGCTTCTTATTGCCCAGAAAGATCAAAACTAAGTGAACAGTGCCCTTAGAAAATGTTGTCTAAAGGATGCTGAATTAAGTCTAAGAATGCTACACTTGACCTTTGCTTAGCTGCATTTTTACACGGTGTCCCTAATGAACATCGAATCTGCTAAAAGATGATGAATACTTGAATTTTTTTTTTTCCTTTCTTTGGTACATTATCACTTAACTTTTCATTTCCCTGGTGCGATCATTCGAATTCCCTTCTATTCAGTAAAGCAAAATTAGAGCAGTAAACCTAGTAAAAGAGCACCCCACCCCACCTCACCCCGCCCGTGCTCCGCAAGTATTTCAATTGCTTTTTAATTTACTAAGCATAGACATAATTTCTCTGACACCTCCTTTCCAACCCTTTTTCCTCTCAGTTTAGGCCCTGCTCATATTTGGGATCTATTAGCTCTGCAGAAGGGAACCTTTCACAAATTAACATTAGCCATGCATCACTTCTTTTTTTCCAAGTGCTAGCTTTACTGAGGAGAAACTTTAATGAAACACTCACCCTGGCACTGCTACCTGCCTTTTGTCACTTTGAGCTGATAATGCAGCATAAATGTTTTCTTTACCACCTCTGGATTCCTGGGCTTTAGAAGCCACTGCAAGAAACTCACTGTGAGTGCAGGTAGCTTTAAAAGACTTGCTGCCTTGGTGTTAACTTTCAATATCTGGAAGCGAGACGAGAGCCTGGCATATTTTCCCAATGCAAATGCTAAGATTTTTTCTTTATAGTCACACAGTCAGAGCCTCATTGATAAATAACACAAGGGCTCAAGCAAACCTTATCCAAAATAATCTACACTATGAGAAAATGAAGGTTGCAGAGTCACTAAGATATTAAATATGAAAGACCTTTCCAGTTTCTTTACAGCTTTCTATAGAAGAGATTTATTAGTAAATCCTATCTTTATAGTAAATGATGCATAAATGATGGCAAAGGTGTATGAAGAGAAAATATGAAAACTCACATATAGAGGGCAAATTGGGTGAGAGACAGCTTTTCTAAGGGTGAATGATTCTGCTCACTTGTTTAGAGCGCATGGGCCGGTGATGGATGCAAACCTGCAGAGTTTTAGAGTGCTATTCGTTTCAAGGGAAAAAAAGAGGCTGGCTTCCTAACAAACAGAGCTTCTGCTTTTTATATGCAGAAGAATATCTTTCTTCTACTTCAGGGGAAGAAGCACTCAATCAAACCCCCTCTGGAGTTCATGTTTTTGCCTGTGAGGATTGAACTCTTTAAGTCCAAAGGGAGTACTCCTCTTCCCAGTTCCCACAGCTTTTGTATGTTTTTGGTACAGGGGGAATGACAATTGCAAGTAATTACATAAATAGTAATAAAAATGATAATGTTGTGATCAAAACAATTATATCAGCCAAGCATCTACAGGCCTCCTAGTTCTTTCTGTACTATGTGCTTACTGTTTCCAATGGGGCCTTAGTAGAATATGCAGGGAAAGAAAGGTCACTTCTTCAGCGATGGAAAGGCCTTTTTTGATGAAGCGCCCTGTATTTCATCTGTTCACTGGAGGTGATCTCCTCTGCTGCTTGACAAGGAGCTGTGACATTCAAAGCAGGGCAAGATGTGCCTTGTAACCAGCTTAACATGCGCGGAACTGGCACAGGCTGAAAAGTCATTTGCTTGTTTGTCCTTCTCCCCCTCTCCCCCCACCCTGTCATTTCTTATATTACATACAATTTTGTTTTCTGTTTGCAATTTTCCACTGCAGTGGTTTCAAAGTTTCAGAATAATTGACTATTGAAAGGATGATAAGAAAAAAATATATACATTTGAGCTGGCTTATTTGAAAGTTACTTTAAGTTCCACTTCACATAAGACAGTCTCACAAAATCCCTCAGCTGACTGGGGAAGCAAGTTGCAGTGGCCTGGCCTTAACAGAGCTGCATCGTCCTCCTTTATGAGTCTCCTAGCTGGTTTGATCCAGGCCTAAGGCAATTTGCATTAAAAAAAACTTCAGTAATTTTTCTAAATTGCTCTCCATATGGTATGGTGCTAAGGAAAATATCAGTAAGTTATTGCCCTCATGATTTAAGAGAGAAAATTGTTTCATTATATTAAATGTAAGACAAAATTGAATATAGTTTTCAATAATAACTCTCAAAGCTGGCATTAAGTACCTGAACAGATAAGGCAATGATAAGGTCAAGAGAGAGGATATTGGAACATCTGTAGTCTTTTTCTCTTACTTTTTTTTTTTCTTTTCTTTTCAAACTTAAGCTTTTAAATATTGAAAGTTCATGTTCAGTGCCTAGATCAGAGATGATAAATGAACTACTGGATTGGAAGAAGATGTTGTTATTATTTTAACCAGTAAACTAATTTAGGGTTAATCTGAGTGTTATTTAACCTATTGAATGTGTTTTGAGTGAACATATGGTTTCTATTGTGAAATCAGGGGACAGTTTTAACTTCGAATATAGATAATTACCCTTTGGACTTTAAACATTTATATGTGTCACATTATGTCAGAGCATTTTCCATGGTCAATAGGTTGAAAGGTTATAAAGTTGAAAATGAAAATCAGTGTTTTTGAGTAAAACTATATAGCCAGTACAATAATACAATTCACTACTGCTCTCTCTTGGAAAGAGTTAGTAATAACACTCAGAAAACAATCACTATGCCAACAATAGCATATGTATGAACCGGAAAACTTGTTCTCAGTAAAAGCCCTAATCTTTAGGTTTAGAAATTCAGCCTGGGAATATATATTTATCAATGTCTCATCAACTGAATTATGGAAGTTTTTTTCTTTTTTCCTTAGTGTAATGGAAAGAAAGGGAGAACATTTAAAAGTTATTTTAAATTTTTTAAAAATATGTCTACTGCAACTCTGATTTGAACATTTAATGGAAACGTAGTTTCTGAACTGATATTGAACTTTTTTAGCAGGGTATGCATGATGCTAGGCCTCAGACAAATTTTGTGAATTGTGCCACACAGCCTTAGTACTTCAGGCCTGAAAAAAATAACTCCTTGAAATAGAATTAGACAGTATTGCAAATGCTTACAGGACTTCAGAGTGGGTATCTTACAGGATATCTCTATTGGGACAGTATATCACAGTCTCAACAAAGCATGACCCATTGTAATATAGTAACAGCAAATTTTCAAATTCCTTGCAGGGGAGAGAAGAGAGAAAAGCATTTGGCAAAAGTCTATTTTTTAATTAACGCCACCAAAGTGACTGAATATTAATGAATTGTTTTATCGTCTATTTTTTAATTAATGCCACCAAAGTGACTGAATATTAATGAATTGTTTTATCAACAGTATGGAATTGGCAGAGCATAGCTACAAACATAGACTTATTCTCAAAGTAGTATTTCCATTTGTCTCTTACACTTCAGAGTTCAGCACCCATTTTGTACTGGGTGGTGATAATACTCCTGTCTTAGAGTAGCTGACTTATTACAAACAAGAAAAGGCTAAGGCGGTTGTTCCTTCTATTCTCTTCCCTCTCAAATGACACATTTTGGGGGATGAAGACAGTATTTTGAATGTCTTCAGTTTTATTAGAAGAGGAAGGCGCATACATTGTTCGTGACGTGAGCTTTGTTGCTCAAATTGTTTGGGATCATTGAGATCAGATGCCGGTACTGTAAGATGCCAAAAGACAGATCTAACTAATGATGAAAGACTGAAAAACAAAAGATCATGACAGCAATATATACAAGGTTTCCATTATGCTAGACTGACAACCAGTTCAGGGACAAGCACACAGTCTATTCTGATAAATACAGACAGTGCCCAGGTTACGAACGCCCGACTGCCTTAAAGTCTATTATACTAAAAATTTGAGTTGAATACGATGGTTCATAATAATGAACCCATGCACTACTTTGTGACACTCATGCAAACACTGTGCGGTTTGGCAGTGTTTCTTAAGTGTTTTATATGCATGGAAAGGTAAAATATATACTATATACTAAGACAAACATTTGACTAACTAATGCTAAATAAAAACCTTGTGTACCTGTTCTGACTTACCTACAAATTCGTCTTAAAGACAAACTTAGGAATGGATCTTGTTTGTAACCAGAAACGGCCTATACATTGGCCTTCATCTTCTAGCAGTAAACACCATGTAAGCATCTAAGTGTTTGTAGCCAAATGCATATATATGTTACTCCCCATCTTTAAAGTTAAATTCTAGTGTTGAATAGGAAAATTAATAACAGACATCTTACTTTGATTTTAAGGTTTTTCATACCCATGATACCAAATATTCACTTTAAAGAAATCCCTGACCAAAATCATTCTGCCAGACATTTTTCTTTGCCCAAAGTTGCAAATCCTTTCTTTCCTGTTGGAAGCCAGACCCCAAAAAACCAAACCCATTGCCATTGACTCAATTTCTACTCATAGCGACTCTATAGGATGGAGTAGAACTGCCCCATAGGGTTTCCAAGGAGCAGGTGGCGGATTCAAACTGCCCACCTTTTGGTTAGCAGCCCAACACTTAACCACTGTGCCACCAGGGCTCCAGGCTTACTAAATTTGAATCTCAAAAGATATGACTGGGTGGAGGAACAGAGAGTATCTTATGAACAGATATCTGATGATCTCAGTAAAAGGGAGAGGGCAGAGTTCAATCAATCATGTTAAAATTAGCCAATGGTTGATCTTTTATATTTCTCCCTATAGGGTCACTATGGGTTGGAATCGACTCTGTGGCAATGGGTTTGTTTTTTTGTCTTTATAGGCCCCATTGTACCTAACTTCTTCAAGCCATTTTCTTTTTCTGGAAACAAAATGGCTTCCCTACGTGCATATGGAGCCCTGGTGGCACAGTGTTTAAGAGCTCGGCTGTTAACCAAAAGCTCGGCCATTTTCATCTACCAGCCACTCTTTGGAAACGATATGGGGCAGTTCTACTCTGTCCTATAAGGCGACTATGTGTCAGAATCAACTCGAAGGCAGTGGGATATGCATATAGACTAACTGCTAAGAATAAACTTTATGTTCAAATTTTGGTGAGTTTTGATTATTTTTAACACTAGGATTCCTAAATCTATTACTATTATAGAGTCCTTTCCAGAGCTAAGATTATTCTTCCTTTAAGAAAATCATGACTCTAGTCAAACAAATTCCATGTTAAAGGTAAATGCAACAATTAAAATTGAAGAGGCTGGTATAGTCTCTGAATAACTACCAAAACCAGTCTTTAAATTCACTCACAATGAGAAGGAACATACAGGAAGCAAACCTCTGCTTGTAATTCAGGTCACTATTAAATTGGCCTTAAGAGACAGAAATGACAGAGAAATGAGAGTAGGGTCAAGGGACTGAATCAGGCTCTCATACAATGTTGTCAGTAGCAGTCGAGTAGGTAAAATGGCAGTCTATAAGAAACCAATGACTTTCAAAAGAAAGTTTTTGATCAAAAAATGCTTGGTCCCCCCTTTAAACAAATTTCTTTATTATTCACTCTTCATAGGCAAATACAGACTGAGAGGATAACATGTTTTGAGACACTGACTGTTAAAAAGAGCCCCTTAGTTATAATCTGAAAGTCACTGAATGCCCTATATACAGCTACTATGGGGTTAAATTATTTAGTACTACATCTTTTGTAATTTTTAAAATAAGAATATTTAAATAGAAAAACATATTTTGTATGCTTTGTATAGCCATATAATATTGGAATCTTTAAAATTATTATTTTATATGGTAACTTCTTTCATTCAGTTTTAGAATTTACACTGTTTATTATGTTTGTAATTTTTTTCCGATAAGTTTACAATACCTCCCATCTGCCTTAACAGTGCTATTCTTGTACAAATAAAGCAATTTAAAGGAAGTTATTTTAAATTAATATTAATGTCTATGATAATATATACAGGAAATTTTTCAGTGAAGTAACAAATAATTTTCACACTTTTTTTAACCTTTAAATATTCTTTTATAGAAATACTATTTATATCAAGTTCTCAAAGTGCCTATCTTCCTTCTTTACTTACGGTCATAGAATATTTAGAATATTTTTACCCCAGTACTTCTCAATATCCACTCGTGAAAGAACAAGAGGATGAAGAGAACACAAAGTCTTTATAGTTCAGTCCGAAGGAAAAAAAATCTCCCAACAAAATTGTTAACCATTTGAATTATTGCAAGACAAATTCACTTATTGACTCATCTTTTCAATTAATTATGTATTCTTCCCTACTCCGAAGGGTAGATACAAGAATTAAATGAATGCATATGCCCAATGTTCTTAAAATAGCGCCTGAAACACAACGTATGTTCAAGATACCTAAACTCTCATTATTTATCCTTTAACTCTTGTCTTTAATGAACATTAATAGAGTGCCTAGTATCATATTCCAATGATCATGAAGATGGCACAGGACCGGGCAACATTTCATTCTGTTATACATAAGATGCCCATGAGTTGGAGCTGACTCAACTGCAACTAACAGCATCAACAACACTGTGGTTTCAGTGCTAAGCTAGACTAGCTAACACTGTCTGTCCACATAGATTTTACAGTCTAGAATGTACTGTGAACTTCACCTCAACAGACTTCTTTTTAAAGACTACTTTTCATATTTCTAGAATAGCTCAACAGTAGTCTTGCAAAGTAATGGAGGAATATATGTAATGGTTTCTCCAATATCCTTCCATTATCAAGATTCTTCTGAAGATCTAATGAGCTACTTTCAAAACTAAAATCATTGACTTCACATCCCATCAGATGAAGCCTCACAGATACTTATAAAGACCTGGAGCTTTTTTTGCTGATTAAATAAACCAGGGCCAAAAGTTAGAATTCGGAAGGAAAACATCTCGGAAGTTGGTCTCAAGCAGTAGTTGAAATACTTTATCCCATACCTCTTTCTGAGAGATGGTAAATTGGTTAAGGAGGCCATTTCCATAAAATTCATAAGCTTCTTGGAATTGCAGTGATGGACAAACACCAGATGTCATAAGAAACATTTTAGTGCTTTAAGATCTGTTTATAAGTTTGATCCCATTATCTAAACTGAGATACCCAGTGAGTTACCTGATATTCCCAGCGTTTTCTCTCATGGGGGAGAAGTGACAAAGCTGACTTTTAAAATAGTCCTTATTACTATTTTAATGAATATTGAAACATATATTAAGAATTCATGAAAAAACATTAACTAAACTTCAGACAATTCCTGAAAAAGACTTACACCTGTGAAAACACGTAAAGTACCCATGACTGTGATTCACACTCAGCATTTGATTTACCACTTTTAATAACATTTGCTGCAGTGCATTACATCATAATCTGCCTGTGGCTTGTCACATGAGGCCAAATATAAGAATAAATAAGTGGGACCATATTAAGTTCAATAAAAAAATAAAAATAGAAAAAGCATAACTAATATTGGTAACTTTCTAAACAAAGGCATTTTCTGGACCTCTTCAAAGTTCTGGATGTCATCACAGAAATGTAGAGTCATTTCTGGAAAAAAAAAAAAAGAAAGGAACAGTGTTGATGTTATGTTAGCACTAAGATGCTATTGTTATTTCTTTCATTTGAAAATATAATTGATGTGAATGTGATTAGAGCTCTAATTCCAAGAAGCATGACTAACATCAAAATTGGCCCACCAGAGGTATTTCTCCTATAACACTATTATTATGCCTATGAGAAAGCATTCATTACTTCCAATTCATTTCTTCTTCTCCAAATGCATTGGAGATTGACACGAAGTGACACACATCAATAATTAAGTAAGTTATAACTTCAACCTACCACACCTCCAAAACTAATGTTCAATTCATACACAACACATTTCTCCAAAACCTTTAACAGCAGGTGAGTCTGCTACTCAACTGGAAGACTTGTTGCTTACCTGCTTGTCTATGGAGTCCACTACTCCAAGCACTAAGCATAATAATAAAGACCTAGAAATAACATGAGATGATTTTGTTTAGTTAATCCCTGATTTTACTGATGAAGGGGAAAGTTTACAAATTGGGTTTAGAAAATGCTGAATTCTAAAAGAATTTATAATTTGCAAAAGTCCCTTAACATTTAATACTTTGCTGAGATGGAAAACTGATGAGATTAGCCATTTGGCCAGGTTTGAGTCCAAATGCGGACGTTTACCAGCTGTGTAACCTTAGGCAAATGACTTTCCCTCTCTGATCCTCAACTCCCTCATTTGTGAAATGGGGATAACGCAATCTTTCTCACAGGCGTGTTAGGATCGTTACTGCATGTAACTTTCATTATGCCTTCACGATAGATCATGTTATACCCATTTTATAGGAATTATATTGTTTCTATTTAGTAGAGTACGTGGTACATCTGGTGCTCAACCAAATGCTAGGTTTTCTTCAGTCCTTACATTTAAAAAGTGTTTGCACATATTATTTACTTAAGCTAAACAAGATAAAACATGCTATTTAAGATAGTCAAATTATTTTACAGCATCACACTCAAGCTCTAAGGTTTATTTGAAATGTGTCAAAAGCCATCCTCTGCATCAATCACTACTTCTACTCATTTAGATTTCTTTCCCGGTTACCTTAATAGAAATTGAAAAAGTAAGCGTTCATGACTCTGTTAAATTAAAATCGGGAATGCAACCATGTAAACTGGTCTGCAAATTGTGAAACACATTGTCATTTTTGATCTCAAAAAAGCATTCACTCTATAAAGGATTGTAGACCTTCACACTAACTGTTTCCAAAGTGAGTGAAAAGGACAAGGTTTATACCATATAAGGATGCTAAATTATGCATGCAATATATTTCTTTTTTTTTTTTTGCTATGACAAAAGAGGAGAATCTGTACAAAAAAAAATGCATAGCTACTACCTAAATGCCCAATTTGTTTTTATTATTACCAGAAATATGCATATAAACTAATTTTGCAGGTGGGTTCATTGCACATGCTTTTCAACTGACAGGCTCTAATGAACTGTCTTCTTCAGAAATATGTGCAGTCATAAATATGTATGCCGTGTGTCAATTTCAAGACAACTGACCATGTTCTACTCAAACATTATAGTACGAGGATCAGGTCTCCTTCATATGTCTCTAGTATATGCAAGTAGTCTATCAAGGTTTAACTACAGTGAAGAAATACAACCTGTTCAAAAAACAAATCTTTCCAAATGCATCTTTTTTCCACCTTACTCTCACTGAGAATTCTGCAGAAAACAGGTGAACAGGATACATTAATATCCATTGCAATTTCTATCCTTCAAATATCTAGACTCCACAAGCCATAGAATTTAACTCTTTTCAATGTTGCTTTATTTACTGTGCCACTGCTTTATTTTTTACACTGACCTAGAACGATGGAGGGATTTTTCCAATCTCACATAAATAGTGATACAGGTGCACCCAACTATCTGGAAAGTCAGCTTAGTGTTTTGTTTTTTGTTTTTTTAATCAAAGTTACAATAATAAATTTGCCTGACAAGAAGTTTTTTTTGTAAAATTGCTTTTCTTTAATAAGATAGGATTTCCTAATTGATACTAACTTTTGATATTCTTCCTCAGAAATTTAATTCTTGAGACGTGGGGCTTCATGCTGTGAAAAAAAATGTATTTTTAGAAATGTGTGCCACTTAATTCCTGTTAAATTTCTATAACAGATGGTATAAGTATTTGATTTATGTACTCACCTTCGTGTGGTCTGCTGACTATTGGATTTTTTTTTTTTTTAAATCTTAGGATACTTTTTTGTTGATCACTGAAATCTTGCCTTTTCCACTACTTGAAATATTATTTCTGTGGAGAAAAAGTGTAAAAGAAATTTTCAAATTATTAAAATGGAGCATGATTTGGTGATTAATTTCATTGCTCTCATTCGGTTCTCTGCCTGATATTCAGGGCTCATTATAGCGGCGTGACCTCAATGGAATAGGAATCTGAACCAGGTGTGGGTTATTAAAGTGTCAGTGCCCAATTGGAAATTGTTAAAGGAGGTGTATCAGAATTGATATGCTTAACTATGTTCATCTTCTATAAAGAAAAGTAAAGCTCGCTCAGGAAAATCACTCACATCTATCATGTGACACAGAGACTCAAAATTCTTGCCTTGAGTAGAGCCAGAGGGAATAGCTGTATCTATAGTATATTCCATCAGCTTCAAAACTTCCATTGTATTTACACAAGAATATGGTTTATTAAAAAGCACACTTTTTTGTATTTATAAAGTCATTTATTTCTCACCTCTTACAAAGGAGAAGTTTTCCTTCACCTAAGAGAAATCAAGAAGTAAAGACTGAAAGAGCACATAAGGCATGTATTTGTCACCATGGTAAATTCCAACCAAACTGTAAAAAAAAAGTTTTTAAACTTTTATTTAAGGTAGACTAGCTTATATATGAGCTAATGGCTTCAGAAAGATGAAAGCATGCTCAAAAATCAATTGAAAGTGATGTTCCATTAAGTCTGTCTGACCTTTAGGAAGTTACAGTATAGGAACGTCAAGGGTTTGCTCAAGTAGTAGATTTGGGGATTCCAGGAGTACAAGTTTGAGTACTCTGGCTCTTAATGTTAGACCAGCAAGTTTGACACGTGACAGAAAACTAAAATATATGACTATAAAATGGAAAGTTGCGGGGGGATTGACTCGACGGTAAGGGATTTGGTTTGGGTTATATTACTTTGCATAGCGTTTAACAGTTATAAAGCACTTAGACACTCATAATCCAATCCTACATGATCTTTCTTTGAGATAGATAGAATGATCTCCATTTTACATTGTAAGTTCGAAGATAATAAGTTTCAGGCCCAAAGTCCTAGAGCCAGTCAGTGTAGAACGTGTACTGGAACCCAGATATTCTGACTTTTTCCATTACCTCTACATGAACCATTTGTAAGTGGCTAAAGCAACTTTATGAAAAGATGATATAATTCTTTGAGTATGAAGTTGGCATATTTGCCATCTTACTGTCTATGGTATATGTACCGAAATGCAGCGAAGGGTCAAATTATATTTTGCTGTGATTCTTCAGCAATGGAAAAATGGCAAAGGAGGATAGGGAGTGACTTTGTTAACAGGAAAGATTCAGAGGAGTAAATAATAGAACTTAACCAGATTAAGCCCTGGAAATGCCTTAGTTTTCACTAATTTTTGTGCAAATTCAATTTGTTCCTGTTGTTAATTATGCAAATTTATGCAAATCAGCTCTGAGGAATTTCTATTAGTTAAAAAGAGGAATACTGGTTGGTAGAAAATAACTGAGACTTTAATCAGTCTTCCTCGATTATATTCACCAGTCATCAATTGCTCCCAAGTCGGTTTTGACTCATGGCCATCCCACGTGTGTCGGAGCAGTACTATCCTCTATAAGGTTTTCAGTGGCTGATTTTTCAGAAGTAGATCAGCAATCCTTTCTTCCAAGGCTCTTCTGGGTAGACTCAAACCTCCAACCTTTTGGTTAGCAGCCAAATGTTTTAACCCTTTGCACCACCTAGGGACTTCTTAGTTATATTAGACAGGTTCATATCACAGTAAATCAACTCAACAGTAACGACAGAGAAGGAATAGATGGTGAGAATACCAAGCAACGGTGGAGAAAGGGAGCTATTTAGAGAAAATCTGATTTGAGATTATGAAAACATATCATTAAAAATATACCAAGCTTTTATGGAACAAATGCTTTGTGCATAGTACAACAAAGTTAGTTGAATCATATGAAGTTTCCATTTTTTTAGTTCCAAAATGGATGAACATTATCAATTTCATATGATTCAAACTAACACAGCAGAAGTAGAAACCACATATCTTAGATTCTGGATGTCTGAGCCTGAGGGCAAATATGAAGAAATATTCCAGCTCTACCCCTTGTGAACAATAAATAAGGAATACTGAACAGTTTATGCCTTTGAATTATGGTGTTAGCAAAGAATATTGAATATACTACAGGCTGCCAGAAGAATGAATAAATCTGTCTTGGAAGATGTACAGCAGAATGCTCCTTAGAAGGGAGAATGATGAGACTTCGTACTTTGGACATGTTATTAGGGACCAGTCCCTGGAGAAGAACATCATGCTTGGTAACATAGAGGGTCAGTGAAAAAGACGTAGACCTTCAATGAGATGGGCTGGCACAGTGGCTGTAACAATGGACTGAAACATAGCAACTATTATGAGAATGGTGCAGGACCAGGTAGAATTTTGTCCTGTTGTACATAGGTTCACCATGAGTCAGAATCGACTTGACGACACCTAACAACAGCAACAACACCCTTTGAAAGCTATGGAAGTCAGGTAATTTATTTAGCTTTTGGATTTTAGTTTCTGTGTCTATAAAATGGAATAATAATAGTACATATATCAATGGTTGCTGGGCGCATCAATAAGATTATATGTGTCGAGCATTTAGTGCCACTCCTGGTGATATCAGTGACTCATTAAATACTAAGTAATATTATAATAAGTCCATATATACTAAGATTCTATGGTGCTCCAGGAGAGAAAAAAATATAATCAAGAATGATCAAATGTTAAATCAGGTAACTGTCACTACAAGTGCAGAGAATAAGAGTTAAAAGATGAGCTACATTGAGTGGAAGAGGAAGTGGGAGAAAAAAAGGGAACCTCTCATTAAAGAGATAGCTCTAAGGGAAAATTGGACTTTAAAAGACCTATAGGATCTGGAGTAGGCCTGGGTGAGCTTGGAGTAGATAGCTTCAGTTAAGGCAACTGCAGAAATATCAAGGGTATTGTATTCGATAGGTGATAAATCTGCTGTCTAAAAAGTGTGCAAATAAATGTAACTAAGAGGAAGTACATATCCAACACGTATTTGCGTTAAGCATTGATCTAAATGCTTTATAACTATTAATTTATTTAATATTTGTAACAACCTCCTGAGGTAACATCATCCCCATTTTACAGATGAGAAAAGTGAGATGCAAAGAGGTTAAGTAAATTGCCCAAGGTTGTACACCCAGCTAGTAAGTTGCAAAGCTGCAAAACGGCCCAAGTCATCTGGATGCAGATTCATGTTCTTAATCATTAATCTGTATGGTGTCTTGTGTTACTGTGATTCAAAGCTACTTCATGTGGCAGGCAAGGAATATGGCATTGTTTAGTAAAAGAATGTTCTTATGTCCTGAAGGCTAGTATCCTTCAGCAGGGCAAAGAAGGATATCAACTACCTGCAATTCAAATTTTATCGTATTAATCACTAGAACAAAAAATATAGCATTTGCTCAGTTACAATTTGACTAAACCAGCAAAAGAGAAATAACTCGAAAGAATCTATAAAAATTCCACTTGTACTATTAAGGCAATATAGAAGTTTGTGGATGGCATATATTACTTACATTTTCTTCCCATAAAATAATAATCTATACAAAAACTTTGATGTTAGAATTTAGCTAAGTCTGAAAATGGATTATATATTGTGGCTAAATCTATCCACTTCACCATATGTACTTTATCCAAACTTGGAATCATTTCTGGTTCATTTATTTTACATAGAAAACTTAAACCCAAAAATGAAAATTTAAATATAAAGGGTGGTTCAAATATAGGAAATCTGCAGAGTTCTACTGAATTCTCAAATAACTCCTGATTTTCCAGATGCAATTTATTCAATTTACCCTCATTATCCTCACTTTACCCCTCCAGCAAGAGGTCTTTAGGCCATTTTATGGTCCTATGAATATTAGCACTTCTAATAGGGGTTGGATATAAAATGAGAGAAGGTCAAATTTAAATCAGCCCATTTTGCTGCTACTTTATTAGTTTTATACTGAATCTTTTGACTGGGGCAGAAAATTACTGCTCTAATGGAAGTGTGATTTATTTTTGATGTAACATATCTAATTTTTACCCTTTCTTCAGCTGTGTCAAAAAGAGTTTATATGGTCCTATGGCAGCTTACAGCTGTCTATGCTTGGACATACTCCAGAGAGTCTGATGCGAGTTTAATGAAGAGATCTCTGCTTTCAAGTCTTATATTCATTGTATAACAGGCAGCCATTTGCAAACGACTTACCAGCTTCACCTGAACCCGTTGCCGTTGAGTTGATTCCAACTCATAGCGACCCTATAGGACAGAGTAGAACTGCCCCATAGGGTTTCCAAGGAGTGGCTGGTGGATTTGAACTACCAACCTTTTGGTTAGAAACTGAGGTCTTAACCACCGTGCCACCAGGGCTCCTACCTACTTCAAGTCAGTAGCTATTTCTCCCCAGAACGCATGTGACTAGCTCCTCCCATACCACAATGCCTTTGCACATTCTGCTGTCTCTGCACTACCCTGCCCTCCAATTCTTAGCCTGGCATACTCCCATGTATTTGCCACACATCTGCTCAAATAATACCTTTCCTAATTAGCCAGAATCTCAACTATTCTCTCTCTGTCCTCTGATAGGATTCTATTTATACTGTTTATTATTTATCATGTTTATCTATCTCTTTCATTAGACCATTAGCTCCTTGATAACTTAAAGCTGTTTGTATGACAGCTATAGCACCTAAACCAAAAACCAAACCCATTGCTGTCAAGTTGATTCTGACTCATAGTATCTCTAAAGGACAGAGTAGAACTGCCTCATAGGGTTTCCAAGGAGCGCCTGGTGGGGCTTCCCTATAGTACCTAGCACATAATAAAAAATGTTAGCTATATTAATTATTATTCAGAAAACCTGTTGTGGGTTTTATTATGTGCCAGGCACTATAGAACTCTCTCTTCCTCTATTTTACCAAACATGAGGTCTTTCTCCAGGGACTGGTCCCTCCAAATAACATGTCCAAAGCAGATGAGACAAAGTCTTGCCATCCTCCCTTCTTAAGGAGCATTCTGCTGTACTTCTTCCAAGACAGAATTGTTCATTTTTTGGACAGGCCATGGTATATTCAATATTCTTCAGCAATACCACAATTCAAAGACATCAATTCTTCTATGTTCTTCCTTAGTCATCATCCAGCTTTAGCATGCATGTGAGACAACTGAAAATACCATGGCTTGGTCAGGCGCACCTTAGTCCTCAAACCGACACCTTTGCTTTTCAGCACTTTAAAGAGGTCTTTTGCAGTAGATTTGCCCAATGCAATGTATCTTTTGATTTCTTGATTGCTGCTTCCATAGGCATTGATTGTGGATCCAAGTAAAATGAAATCCTTGACAACTTCAA
>NW_004443939.1:28609838-28633048 GCF_000243295.1 Trichechus manatus latirostris | reverse complement strand
GTAGGGGACCTCTGCATGAATCTCTCCTCGCTCTCTGTTCTCTTTCAGTATTCTTACTCCGTTTGGTGTTCGGCTGAGTTCTTTATCTCTTCATTTGTTGTTCTAGGGATTCAGGATTGTTGATTCTCTGTTTGGCTTAGTTTTTCAGATCTTAGTTGTGGAGGGACGGCATGGTGCTTCTGCCTAGACCGCCATCTTGCTGGAGTCCATGAGTCTATTTTTTGACTCTATTCTTGTTCATGAATGTAGATCCTTATGGCTATACCACACTTTATTGATTACTATAGCTTTAGAGAAAGTCCTAAAATCAGGAATTGTAACCTTCTGAGTTTTTCTTTTTAAAGCTTACTTTAGATATCTAGGTCTTTTTCATTTCTGCTTTTTATTGGAATTAGAGACATCAGCTTATTTTAAAGTTAATGAGAGGATCCAGTAAGAGTATGAATTTTAATATATATGTATTCAATATTTTATATATATAATCAATATTATATATATTCAATATTATATATAAATACGTATATGTTTATGTAATGAAATAGGATGAACAGGAATGGTGTATCGATGCTGACATATAACACATCACAGTATATATTTTTAGTGGTCATCGTTATGTAGTTTTATGTATATTCTTAATTTGAACTGATTTTAATATTGCTGTTTTTTGCTCTTATAGTTCCCAGTATCTTATCTGCCCTTCCTCTGTCTTTCACCTAGTAAACAACTTCTCATCTTTTAAGACTTAAATATTCTCCAGAAAGCTTTTACTATTCTAAATTGTGTAGAACAGACAACTTACTGCTTTGAAGTTCTGTTGCACACTTTTTCTCCTTTTGTTCAGGATTCATCTGTTGAGTGTTTGATCAAAACATTCAGTAATGGTATCCTGACACCATTTATTTTTTCTGGTCTCATGGTGATGGAGGTAATGATTTCATGGAGGCAATTAAACCTGCAGTCCATTTCCTTCTTCAATTCCTGGGTCTACTTCTTCCCATCCTGTTCCAGGTGAATAGAGATCAATTGTTGGTTCTTGGGTGGATACTCATAAGTTTTTAAGACCCCAGGCACTACTCACTGCAGTAGGAGGTAGAGTAGAGATTCTAAAAACAATGTTAAGCCAATTGACTGAATAGACCCACAAAGCCATGACCCTAAACCTTCGAACTAAGTAAACTAATCCCATGAAATGTTTAGTTGTCCCTAAGAAGTGTCAACAGGTGCAGCCTGTTGTTTGTTTATTTTGGACTAGATGGCAATGGGTTTGGTTTTTTTGGTTGTAGTTTTAAAATTATACAAAACAGTTTATTGCTTTATTGACCATCACCCTCCCTCCCTTTTCCCTAGTGTACAGCTTAATAGTAGTATCTGTATTTAGTTTGGTTGTGTAACCATTTCCCTTAGTCAGTGCTAATTTTCCCATTCCCATAGGCAAAAATTCATTACTTCCTAATGAGTGATTTTCCATTCCCTCCACCTCCCAACCCTGGTAACCACTGGTAGCCATTGGTCTCTATATAATTACTTATTCTTGTCAGTCAGTAGCTGAGTACAAGTGCTTTTGCACCCAGTTACCTTAGATCGCAAGTATAAAGAAAAAAAAAAAAAAGACAAAATATAATTTCTAAATTTGACTGCAACAAATGGGTTTCTGCTCCCCAAAAGGCAGCATTAAGAAAATGAAAAGGGAAACTGTGGACTAGAGGAAAATATTTGTAATGCGTATATACCTGACAAAGAATTTGTATCCAGAATATATGAAGAACTCCTACACATCGTGATAAAATGACAACTCAATAAAATCACAAGCAAACACTTTAATAGGTACAAAAAAGGGCTAAAATAAGCAAAATGGCTAATAAAAATATGAAAAGTTGCTCAAGAACATCAGCCATCAGAGGAAAACAAATAAACACTACGGGAACATACCACTTTACAAGAAACTAGAATAGCTATAATTTAAAGACCATCAAATGTTGTCAAGTATGAGGAACAATTGGACTCTCACACATTGCTGCTGCTGTATAAAATGTTATAATCACTTTGGAAAACTGAGAGTATCTTATAAAGTCAATCATATACACTTTATTACACATTAATTCTATTCCTAGTATTTACCCAAAAGAGATCTCTCTGCATTTCACTTCACGTAAATTTTACCTCAGTATGAAATACACAAAATATCAAAAAGTATTATGCATCAATTTCATCTTGCATTGTCCAACTAAAATATATGGATAGTAGTAATGAAAATCTAAAAACTTGACACATAGAGTCCTTTCAAACTCTGAGAATCTGTTATTTTCTGATGATTATATTATGGGAGATAGGTGAAACATATTCTTATATGTTTGAACTTTTTATTGAAGCAAAACATACATACAGAAAACTACCTAAGAGTACAGCATGAGTTTTTTTTTTTTCAAATTGAACACATCTTTTGTCTAGCCCCAAGATCAACAAACAGAAGATCACCAGCACCTTAGAGGACACTCGTATACCTTTCATGGCACAAGAACTACCCTACACCTCAGATTGAATTGCTCTGCTAACTTCTAACGGCATAGGTTGATTTTACTTACACCCCATTAATAAATGGGATCATGCATTACGTACTCTTTTGTGCCTGGTTTCTTTAATAACATATTTGTGAAATTCATTATTTTGTTGCTTGAAGTTACAGTTCATTTTCATTGCTGTACAATGTTCCACTGTTTGATTTTACTACAATCCATTTATTTATCCTACTGTTGATGGAAATTTAAATAGCTTCCTGTTCATGGTTATAAGTAGAACTGCTTAATCACAGGGTACAATATAATTAGCTTTAATGTTGTTGTTTTTATTAGGTGTTGTCACTTTCGTTCCAATTCATAGTGACCCTATGTACAATAGGACGAAACACTGCCTGGTCCTGTGCCATCCTCACAATCATTGTTATGCTTGAGTCCATTGTTGCAGCCACTGTGTCAATCCATCTTGTTGAGAGTCTTCCTATTTTTCGCTGGCCCTCTACTTTCCCAAGCATGATGCCCTTCTCCAGGTACTGATCCCTCCTGATAACATATCCAAAGTATGCGAGACTTAGTCTCGTCATCCTTGCCTCTAAGGAACATTTTGGTTGTACTTCTTCCAAGACAGACTTGTTCCTTGTTTTGGCAACACTGCAAATCAAAGGCGTCAGTTCTTCCTGGATCTTCCTTATTCATTGTCCAGCTTTCTCATGCATATGAGATTATTGAAAACATCATGGCTTGGGTCAGGTGCACCTTAGTCTTCAAGGTGACATCTTTGCTTTTCAACACTTTAAAGAGGGCTTTGGCAGCAGATTTGCCCAATGCAATGTGTCCTTTGATTTCTTGACTGCTGCTTCTGTGGGTGTTGATTGTGAATCCAAGTAAAATGAAATCCTTAACAACTTCAGTCTTTTCTCCGTTTTTCATGATATGGCTTATTGGACCAGTTTTCTTTATGTTGACATGTAATCCTTACTGAAGGCTGTGGTCTTTGATCTTCATCAGTAAGTGCTTCAAGTTCTCTTCACTTTCAGCAGGCAAGGTTGTGTCATCTGCATACTGAAGGTTGTTAATGAGTCTTCTTCCAATCTTGATATCCCGTTCTTTTTCATATAGCCCAGCTTCTTGGATTATTTGCTCAGCATACAGATTGAATAGGTATGGTGAAAGGATACAACCCTGACACACACCTTTCCTGACGTTAAACTACACACTATCCTCTTGTTCGGTTCAAAAGACTGCCTTTTGATCTATGTACAGGTCCCTCATGAGCACAATTAAGTGTTCTGGAATTCCCATTCTTCCCAATATTATCCATAATTTATTGTGATCCACACAGTCGAATGCCTTTGTACAGTCAATAAAAGACAGGTAAACATCTTTCTAGTGTTCTTTGCTTTCCGCCAGGATCCATCTGATGTTAGCCATAATATCCCTAGTTCCATGTCCTCTGCTGAATCCAGCTTGAATTTCTGGCAGTTCTTGTCTATATATTGCTACAGCCACTTTTGAATGATCTTCAGCAAAATTCTACTTGCGTGTGATATTAATGATATTGTAGGATAATTTCCACATTCGGTTGGATCACTTCTCTTGGGAATAGGCATAAATATCGATTTCTTCCAATTGGTTGGCCAGGTAGCTGTCTTCCAAATTTCTTGGCATAGACTAGTGAACACCTCCAGTAGTGCATCCATTTGTTGAAACATCTCACTTGGTATTCCATCAATTCCTGGAACCTTGTTTTTTGCCAACGCCTTCAGTGTAGCTTGAACTTCTTCCTTCAGTGCCGTCAGTTCCTGATCATACGCCGCCTCCTGAAATGGCTGAACGTTGATCATTTCTTTTTGGTATAGTGACTCTGTATTCCTTCCATCTTCTTTTAATGCTTCCTGCGTCATTTAATATTTTCCCAGTAGAGTCCTTCAATATTGCAACTTGAGGCTGGAATTTTTTCTTCAATTCTTTCAGCTGGAGAAATGCTGAAGGTGTTCTTCCCTTTTGGTTTTCTACCTCCATGTCTTTGCACATGTCATTATAATACTTTATACTTTGTCTTCTCGAGTTGCCCTTTGAAATCGTTTATTCAGCTTCTTTACTTCATCATTTTTTCCTTTCGCTTTAGCTACTCATCGTTCAAGAGCCAATTTGCAAGTCTCTTCTGACATCCACTTTGGTCTTTTCTTTCTTTCCTGTCTTTTTAATGACCTCTTGCTTTCTTCATGTATGGTGTCCTTTATGTCATGCCACAACTCATCTGGTCTTTGGTCATTAGTGTTCAATGCATCAAATTTATTCTTTAGATGGTCTCTAAATTCAGGTGGGATATGCTCAAGGTTGTACTTTGGCTCTCGTGGTCTAGTTCTAATTTTCTTCAGTTTCAACTTGAACTTGCATATGAGCAATTGGTGGTCTATTCCACAGTCAGCCCCTGGCCTTGTTCTGACTGATGATATTGAGCTTTTCCATCGTCTCTTTCCACTAATGTAGTTGATTTGATTCCTGTGTATTCCATCTGGCTAGGTCCACATGTATAGTCGCTGTTTATGTTGGTAAAAAAAGATATTTGCAATGAAGAAGTCATTGGTCTTGCAAAATTCTATCATGCCATCTCAGGCATCATTTCTACCACCATGGCCATTTTTTCCAGCTACTCATCCTTCTTCTTTGTCTCCAACTTTCAGATTCCAATCACCAGTTATTATCAATGCTTCTTGATTGCATGTTTGATCAATTTCAGACTGCAGAAGTTGGTAAAAATCTTCCGTTTCTTCATCATTGGCCTTAGTGGTTGGTGCGTAAATTTGAACAGCAGTTGTATTAACTGGTCTTCCTTGTAGACATATGGATATTATCCTATCACTGACAGCATTGTACTTCAGGATAGATCTTAAAATGTTCTTTTTGATGATGAATGCAACATCATTCCTCTTCAGTTTGTCATTCCTGGCGTAGTAGACTATATGATTGTCTGATTCAAAATAGCCAATACCAGTCCACTCCAGTTCACTACGCCTAGGATATCGATGTTTATGCATTCCATCTCATTCTTGACATTTTCCAATTTTCCTAGATTCATACTTCGTACATTCCATGTTCTGATTATTAATGGATATTTGCAGCTCTTTCTTCTCATTTTGAGTCACGCCACATCAGCAAATGAAGGTCCTGAAAGCTTGAATCCATCCACGTGTTTAAGGTTGACTCTACTTTGAGGAGGCAGCTCTTCCCCAGTGGTACTGTGAGTGCCTTCCAACCTGAGGGGCTCATCTTCTGGCGCTATATCAGGCAGTGTTCTGTTGCTATTCATAAGGTTTTCACTGACTAATTCTTTTCAGAAGTAGACTGCTGGGCCCTTCTTCCTAGCCTGTCTTAGTTTGTAAGCTCCACTGAAACCTGTCTGCCATGGGTGACCCTGCTGATACTTGAATACTGGTGGCATAGCTTCCAGTATCACAGCAACAGGCAAGCTCCCACAGTACAACAAACTGATAGACAGGTAAGGGACTCAGCTTTAATAGATACCACCAAACAGTTTTCCAAATTAATTGTACCAATTTATACTCTCATTAGAACTGTATAGGAGCCCCAGTTGCTCCATACCCTTGATAATTCACCCACTCCTCACTTACCGACATGGTTAAGTTCCAAAGACCATGTTATTACGTGAAAATCAGCATTATGTGAGAGTTACTGACATCCCCTGTCTTCTGGGCTGTGTCGCCTCTCACCCCTCTTGGTTGCTCACTGCCCAATGGGAGCCCCTGGTGTGTACTGGTATGCATGTAGTGCAGAGGACCCCCTTTTCCCAAGATACCTTCTCCATCACAGAGCCCTCAGGGGTGGTGGTGGTGATGGTCAGTGGTTGTTTGCTGCCTCTGGAGCAGCAGGGGCCCACCATCACTTGGCTGTGCTCCAGGCCTCTGCACAGACCTCTCCATACTTTGCCTCTCCACCTTCCTGCTCTGCCCAGCCCAGAGATGGGTCATGGCAGCGAGTGGCTCCCAGGCCTGCAGGCTGGTGAGGCCCATCCGCCTGGGCCCAGCAGAGGCTGTGCAAGTGGCAGAGGTGTCTTTGGAGAAGAGACTTCTAAGCCCCATTCCTCCTTCCCTGCCCAACTCCTTTGACCCTGGCTCCCACTGCCTCCTCGTGGCCCAGCCACTCCTGCCTTCTAGGCACCACCCACCCACCCCGTGCTCACTACAGGCCTGGCCTGGCTCCTCCACCTGACCCGGGTAATAGAACCCTGGCAGCCCCGAGGGCTTCACTACTTCTCACAAACCTCATCTTCCTCCTCCTTCTTTTCCTCCCCCTCTCCCCTGGCTCCTTGTTGATGTGAAAAATAGTCTGATAGCAGATTGTGTACTATTGTTGCAAATGCAAAATATTGGATAATGAGATAGTTGATAAGTGAAGAGTAGGTATAATTGATGTTTTCCTTCTATTACATTTTAGCCATTATGGTGGTATATAATGTTAGTACACTGTTGTTTTAATTTGACCCTCCCTAATGACCAGTGAAGTTGAGCATGTTTTCACTTGAATATCTTCTTTTACGAAGTTTCAGTTAAAAATTTTGGGCAATATTCTGTTGGGTTATCTGTGTTTTTCTCACTAAATTGTGGATTGACTTTTTATTCCATTAATATAGCTTTACTAAGGTTAAAAGTGACATACAATAGAATGCACAAATTTAAAGAGTACAGTTTAGTAAATTGTGACATATGTATATACCCATAGATCCATTAACACAATCAAGATAATAAAATTTCCTTTTACTCTTCTGTAATACCTCCATCCCAACACTTCCTACCCACAAGCCCTTCTTCCTTAGGCAACTGCTGATCCCACTTTCTGTCAGTTTAGAATAGTTTGCAATACCTAAAATGTAATATACATGTAATCATACAGTGGGTAGTCTTTTTTGGTCTAGCTTCTTTTACTCAGCATAATTATTACGAGATTCACACATGCAGTTGCATGTATTAATGGTTCATTTCTTTTTATTGCTGTATAGTTTTCCATTGCATTCTTATACCACAATGTCTTTATCCATTCATCTCTTGGTGTGTATGTGAGCTGTTTCTAACTTTTGTCTGTTACAAAATAAAGCTTATATAGACATACGCTTTCATTTTTCTTATTTAAATACTTGGGAATGGAATGACTATATCATATGGTAGATGTATGCTTAACTTTTCAAAAACTGTCAACTTGTTTTCTAAAGTAATTACATTATTTTGCATTTGCACTAGGTGTATGAGAATTCCAGTCCCACCACAGGGTCCCCAATACTTAGTATGTTCAGGCTTTTTAATTATATCTATTGTAATAAGTGTGTAGTGGTACCTCATTATGGTTTTATATTGCATTTCTCTAATAACTAATGATGTTGGGTATCTTTATGTGCTTATTTGCTATCTTCTATGGTGAAGACTTTATTCAAACAGTTGCTCATTTTAAAAAATTTGGTTGCTTTCTTTCAGCAAGCAAGTGGTGCCATCTGCATATAGCCAAGTTGTTAATGAGTCTTCCTCTAGTTCCAATACCAAGTTCTCCATATAGTCCAGTTTCTCAGGTTATTTGCTCAGCATACAGATTCAATAAGTATGGTGAAAGGATACAACCCTGACACACACCTTTCCTGATTTTAAACCACCCAGTATCCCCTTGTTCTGTTCAAATGACTGCCTCTTGGTCTACATACAGGTTCCTCATGAGCACAATGAAGTGTTCTGGAATTCCTGTTCTTCTCAATGTTATCCATAATTTGTTATGGTCCACACAGTCAAATGCCTTTGCATAGTCAATAAAATACAGGTAAATATCTTTCTGGTATTCTCTGCTTTCAGCCACCATCAATCTTACATCACAATGAAATCCTTTGTTCCACATCCTCTTCTGAATCCAGCTGAATTTCTGGCAGTTTGTTGTCTAAGTACTGCTGCAACCGTTTTTGAATTGTCTTCAGCAAAATTTTAATTATCTGTGATTTTAATGATATTGTTTGATAATTTCCACATTCTTTTAGATCACTTTTCTTTGAAATAGGTATAAATATGATCTCTTCCAGTCGATTAGCCAGATAGCTGTCTTCCAAATTTCTTGGCAGAGAAGAATGAGCTCTTCCAGCATTGCATCCGTTTGTTGAAACATCTCAATTGGTATTCCATCAATATCTGGAGCCTTGTTTTTCATCAATACCTTTCGTGCAGCTTGGACTTCTTCCTTCAGTACCATCTGTTCTTAATCATATGATACATCCTAAAATGATTGAACATTAACCATTTCTTTTTGGTACAGTGACTCTGTGTATTCATTCCATCTTGTTTTGATGCTTTCTGTGTCATTCAAAATTTCACACAGTGAGGATGGTGAGACTTCATCTCATGTACTTTGGACATGTTATGAAGAGGGACCAGTCCCTGGAGAAGGACGTTATGCTTGGTAAAGTAGAAGAAGAAAGAGAGGAAGACCATCAACAAAATGGATTGGCACAGTGGCTGTAATGATGGTTTCAAGCATAACAATGATTACGAGGATGGTGTAGGACAGGGCAGTGTTTCATTCAGTTGTACGTAAGGTCACTATGAGTTGGAACCAACGCGACAGCACCTAACAACAACAACAAATATATATATATATACATGTATGTATGTATATACCTACCCTTTGCTGCTGTTGAGTCACTTTCAACTCATGGTGACCCCATGTGTTACAGACTAGAACTGCTCCAGAGGCTTTTAGTGGCTGTAATCTTTATGGAAGGAGATCACCAGGCCTTTCTTTTGTGGCACCACTGGGTTGGCATCACCAACCTTTAAGTTAGTCATTAAGCACAAACCCTTTGTGCCATGCAGGTACACTCACACAAGTACTGTGATGGTTAAGACTGTATGTCAACTTGGCTAGACCATTATTCTCAGTGTTTTAGTAGTTGCATAATGTTGTGATCACCCCCATGATGGAATCTGCTGAGTGGTACTGGCAGAGGTGGGGCCTGTGGCAGCTCACTGCCCTCTCAGTTTCATCTCTCTGCCTTCCACCAGTTACCTTCTGCCTGCTCACCTTGCCAAGGTCTTTGGCTTGTTCCAGACTCAGCAGCTGCCTCTTGTTGTCTCACCTCCGGTTCATGGGACTTGAGCTAGCAGCTTACCGGTTGATCTCGGAATTCGTCAAACTTTTCAGCCTGCAAGCAAGAGTCCGGTTCCCTGACCTGCCGACCTTGGGTTCGCCAGCCCCTGCAGCTACGTGAATCAGGAGAAACATGATTGTCTTGTCTGCTGATCTTGGAATTCACTGACCTCCACAGCCTGTGAGCGGGAGCCTCTCTCCGACCTGCCAACCTTGGGTTCACCAGCTTCTGTGCTACGTGAACTGGGAGAGGCCTCTACCCTGATCTGTGGACTTGGGACGTTTTAGCCTCTACAATTGCGTGAGCTAGTTCCTTGATATAAATATCTCTCTGTATATATTTATACTCTTTACTGGTTTTGCTTCTCTAGAGAACCCAGCCTAAGACACATACATATGCAAGCCCTGCATGAACTTGTTTCTTTTTCTGTTCTATGTCTCTATTTTCATGTCTAGGAACTTCTCCCTTTCTTTTTTAAATGCTTCAGCATATGTTGCTTTAATATGAAAACTGCATTTCTTTAGGCAAAGCTTCGTAATATCATTATTTTAAAAAAGATATATAATGTCTTATACATTCAAGTGTCAAATTCTAATCCTATTAGAGTACTTTCAAGGGGTTTTTTATGATGCAAAGAGTCTATTCAATGGAAAACTTTCTAAATATATTAAAGTACAGAATTACATTGCTCTCATAGTATTTATATGATAGCTTTTGTGTTTGCTTGCATTCTTCTCACAAGCTAGCTATACATAATACATTAAATAGACTGAAAGCTACTAATATACTTCAATAATTAAGATGGAAATTGATATGTTGATAAACCCAGGTCTCAAGGATGTATCCAATAATTTTTTTACTATTATTTAGATATATTGATCTTACTCTCCATTTTAAAAGGTACTGATATTGCCAGATTGTGCTGTTAAGTATTAAGGAAATTATTATTCATTGAATGAGTGTCATATGCCTGTCACTGCATTGAAACTTGATAGATAATATTTCATTTATTCCTCATAACAATCCTTTAAGGCTAGGCATTATTGTCCCCATTGTATTAACGGAAAAACTGAGGCTTAGAAAATTTATCTAAAATAACTATAACAGAAAAAGTAGGAAATTAACTCACTTATTTGACGTTAAAGGCTAGTTTGTAGCCAAGTTTTCTACATATAATGCTTTGTATAGTGTATGAGGTTTGCAATCCATTAAATAACTGTTCCATTAAACTGCTAAACATATTGGAGTGTGGCCCTAAATTTTTTGCAAAAAAGAACTACTGTTTATTACAAGCATTCCCCAGTTTTACGATAAGCAAAAGGAGACCTGTTATGGATAGAATTGTGCCCCAAAAAAATAATATGCTGTAAATACTAACCCCTATCTGTGTGGCTGTAATCCCATTTGGGAACAGAGTACTCTTTGTTATGTTAATGAGGCAGTATTAGTGTAGGGTGTGTCTTAAATTAATCTATTTTGAGATATAAAAGAGCAGATTAATCAAACAGCAAAAAAAAGATAGCAATGGGGGAAGATAGATGCCATGCCACTTGAAGATCACCAAGAAGCCAAGGAACAGAAGCTGAAAAAGAGACAAGGACCTTCCCCCAGAGCCGACAGAGAGAGAAAGCCTCCCCCTAGAGCCGTGCCCTGAATTCGGACTTCTAGCCTCCAAATTGTGAGAAAATAGATTTCTGTTTGTTAAAGCCACCAACTAGCAGTATATCTATTATAGCAGCCCTAGATAACTAAGACAAGGCCCAAAGAGAGATTAAATTATTTACTTGAACTCCACAACTTTTAAATTGTAAATTAATAATCAAACACACAGACGGTTTGGCTACAGAACCCCTGTTCTTACCTAATAAACTGCCTAATTACTTAGGCAACAGTTTATTCTTAATATGTCCACGGTAACATGAAGTATTTGTATTATGCAAAAACTTGTAAGCAAACTGAATAATGTACAATAGAAAATCAACTGAATTCACCTACAGGAATATCTGAAATTCCTTAGATAGGTCTAATTTAATTTATCAAGGTAATAACAATTTTAATACCAGTATAACTACTAGGTTGTGGTCTTTCAAAATAAAGACAGATGAAAAGGAGCAAATATTCTTTTACCATTTCTTCCCACAATATATTTGAATTATACACACACATACACAAAGAAAATAGAAGCAAATACTTTGAGTAAAAAGATAATCTAATTGCTTGATAACCAATAGGACAGTTAATTTAGGAAATCAACCCTAACAATTGGAGGTATTTTTCTTCTAAAGATTACTTGTCAGTTTGTGCTCACTAGCATGCCACTTGATGTTTTAAGAGGCCCTTTACAACTCAGAATTATCATTCCTCCACGTGAAACACGAAAACGTTTCTAAGATAAAAACAGCGTTTGGAGCGCATCCGCTTCAATGATGTATTTTAAAGAAATTTGCATCTATTGAAATCTGATGGCTTGTTTGTGTGTTGCTTTAAGAAGGTGCTCTGTATGGCTCAGAATTAGCCTGTGTATCAGGAGAGACGGGTGTTGCCATGGTAAGTACACATTTTTGAATTGAATAGCAAACTAATAGACACATAAAACCCGTATAACTTGTTGGCACATAAATTGCCTCTCCTGGGGCTGCAATTAAACATACTCTTCTTCTGAATTTTTTTTTTTCTGGGTTTTGTTTAGATCCTAGAGTCATACATCTCCTGCTGCAGCCAAAAGCCCTGTTTTCCTCAGTTACCCAGCCTTTCTCTCCTCCCTTCACTGATGGAGCTGCAGGTTTCCTACTGCAAGGAAGCACCACTTCGTGCACAAAGAAGGTGTAAATATGCTAAAAGTTACACAAACCCAAACTCTGACTTCTAACAAATATCTGCATCTAAAACATAAAGGAAACCAACTCTGCTGCCATCGAGTCGATTCTATGATTTAAGCGATTTCTCATGTTTTCATTTCCGAGTTTTCTACAAAAACAGAGATTGTTGTATAAAGTGATTAAAATGAACACTTTTGGATTTTACTAGAGAAGATCATTAGCTAAATTTGCAAACTCCAAGTCACCCTGTTATCTCTGAAGTCTTGTATTTATTTATTGTTCACTCCTTAGCCTTTGTCTCCTTCCTTATAGCTCATCCCACCCCACCCAACCCAACACATCCATTTCTTTCACTGAAAAAGCAGTAAAAGCTTTTGTGCTTTTATTTATTTTTTTCTTATTTTTCCCCACTTACATATTATGAACTCATATTTCTTTTTTCATTCATTGGTTCAAAAAGGAAGGTCCTTTCATGGCATTTTGCAGGTGATATACCAATTTTCAGGATGGCGCTCTGCCTCCCTTTTCCATTTTGAAGATTATTTTTTTCTGGTTTAACCTTAATCACTATGAAGCATGTGGAGAGGAGGGTCATTTGGACCCAAATCCAAGTTATTTTTGGAAGCACATTGACAAATTTCTAAGTAGACATTGTATTTTTACAAAGAATACTGTTCTGAGATCACTGCGGCTTGAACAATAAGAAAATTCGAGACTAAGGAGGCGGGAGGCAAGCACAACAGGATATCCATAAGTAACAACGCCTACTTATCAACTGCGGGGAGTTTAACAGACTTGTTCCTGACTGTGACAAACAGTGAACGGAATTTTTAGAGAGGCTGTAAGCAGAGAACAAACACAAAAGATAACTCTGGAAAAGACTTGGGGTAGTATGCTAAAACTGCTTCCTGGTGCAAATCAACAGCAATTTAGAACAATACTGACTGATCATTTTCAGTAGCTGCCTGGCCTTTTATACTATAGCCTGGCAGATTTCACCCACCTTTGTTTTCCTACTTTGATTTCAGAGTTCATTTTTTATGATATTCGTTTTTGATGATGAAAGTGAACCCGTCTTGAAGGAATAGATGGGTAGTTCCTTGTGGTTTCAAAGACACCTTCAACAGCTTGGAACAAAAGGAAATTATTACACAGATCAAGGGACTACATGGAAATATTTTTACAGATTTTAAATAAAATATAAACAGCTGTTGAGAAAAGCATAGCATAGGAACAGTTGTTACCAATCCATTAATAATCTGAACACAAATTCGATCCTGTTCATTATGTGTAACCCACATTCCTCTATGGGGAAAACGAAGTTAGATTTGAATGTGTAAAGAATGGATTCAACAGCAAATCAGAACAAATACAGAGAAAGGAAATGGTGCATCAAGTCTGAATTTATTATGTAATTTTCTTGAAAACCAAGTAATCAATATTTTCTAGCTATGTAATGAGTGGTGCTAATAGTGATAGCCTGCTTTTATTGGTTACCATTCAAGGGACTGTCAGTTAAACAATAAAACACTCAAAGGACTCTTTCTCCCTGTCTTTTTATATTTTTCTTGCTGGTAAAGCACAGTCTTAAACTTTCTAATCAGAAGCATGTCATCTCTCTAGACACCTGCTTATTAAAACAGAAAAGGTATTGATCATTTCCCCTTGTAATTCACTCTTCTTAATTTGCTAAGTTACTTAAATTCTCCTAGTGGTGTAACTTACCAAAACCCTAGGAGGTATCTTTAGGTTGCGTCTGCAATCTGTAGAGATGGAAATACGTGAGAGATTGTGGAATTCTCTGTGGACTCCTTATTCAAATGTGAGATTTAGAGCCTAAACCAAACCAGTTGCCAGTCAGCTAATTTCAATTCATGGCGACCCCATGTGTGTCATAGCAGAACTGCACACCATAGGGTTTATATATATATATATAATGTATATTTATACCTAATTTTAATTATTTTGTTGTTGTTGAGAATACAGACAGCAAAACGTACACCAATTCAACAGTTTCTACATGTACCATTTAGTGACATTGATTACACTTTTTGAGTTGTACGGCCATTCTCACCCTCCTTTTCTGAGTTTTTCTTCCAACCCCCATTAACATAAATTCACTGCTGCACCTTAAGGTTCCTATCTAATCTTTTGAATTGCTGTTGTCAATCTGATCCCGTGTAGATAGTTCTTAGAAGAGCATACTGTTCAAGGCAGACTTTTTTACTAGTTAAGCGAAACTATTGTTTGGTTTTAAGAAAACTTCAAGAGATATTTTTGGTTTAAGGTTTAAAGATGATCTCAGGGCAATCTTTAGGGGTTCACCCAATCTTCATGGCTCTAGGAAGTCTGGAGTCTATGAGGATTTGAAATTCTATTCTGCATTTTCCCCCTTTTGATCAGGTTTCTATGGAATCTTTGATCAAAATGTTCAGTAATGGTAGATAGGTGCCATCAAGTTCTTCTGGTCTCATGGCAAAGGAAGCAGTTGTTCATGGAGGCAATTAGCCACACATTCCATATCCTCCTCTTATTCCTGACTCTCCTTCTTCCTATGTTGTTCCAGGCAAACAGAGGCCAATTGTTGTGCCTTGGATGGCCACTTGCAAGCTTTCAAGACCCCAGGAACTACACATCCAATTAGGAGGAAGAACAGAGGCACAAAAAATGTTATTAGGCCAATTAACTGGGATGTCTCATGAAACTATGACCTTAACCTCCAAGCCAAGAAGCCAAATCCCATGAGGTTTTTGGTTGTACATAAGCAGCCTCAGCAGCTATTGTTTTTTGTCATTATTGTAAATATATCTAGTATACAACTTTTGCCAATTCAACTTTTTACAGGTGTACAACTTATTGACAGCAATTACAATAATCAGCTATTCAAACCTACCCTTAATCATTGCAATACTTCCATCAGCATTAACCCACACTTTCACCCTCTCTCCCACCCAGATAACCACTAATAAACTTTGTTCTCCATACATTTGCCTTTTCTTGTCTTTTTATGTAAGTGAGGGCATACAATATTTGTTCTTTTGTGATTGACTCTTGACTCAGCATAATGTCTTCCAGCTCCATCCATATTGTAGCATGTATCAACACTTCATTTTTCCTACTGACTGAGTAGTATTCCATTGTATGTATATATTGCATTTTGTTAATCCATAATTTATTGATGAGCATTTGTTTCCACCTTTTAGCTGTTGTGAATAGTGTTGCAATGAACATTAGTGTACAAGTCTCTGTTTGAGTCTCCGCTTTCAAGTCTTTTGGGTGTATGCCTAGGAGTGGAAGTGCTGCATCATATGGTAGTTCTATTTTTAGTTTTTTGAGGAACCACCACACTGTTTTCCACAACGGCTGTACCATTCTGCATTCCCACCAGCAGTGGGTAAGGATTCCAATTTCCCCACATCCTCACCAACGTTTGTTATTTTCTTTTTTTTTTGTCTTATCCATCCAGGTGGGAATAAAATGGTATCGTATTGTGATTTTGATTTGCATCTCTCTGATGACTAATGATGCTAAGCATCTTTTCATGTGTTTGGTGGCCATTTGAATATCCTCTTTGGTGAAATGTCTATTGAAGTTCTTTGCCCATTTTATGATTGGGTTATTTGTCTTTTTGTTGTCAAATTATTGAAGTTTTATACATATTTTCATTATTAGATTTTTGTTGGATATATGGTTTCCAAAGATATTCTCCCAGTGGGTAGCTTATCTTTTCAATTTTTTGTTAAGTCTTTCTGATAGATGATTGTTCAGAAGTGGATTGCCAGGCCTTTCTTCTGAGGTATCTCTAGGTGAACTCAAACCTCCGACCTTTTAGTTGGTAGTCACATGTGTTAACCGTTTGCACCACCTAGGGACTTCAAAGCCTAAACAGGCAAAGATTATGTTCTACTTTGCATCAGAAAACCTAAATGCAGCAAAAAGATTTCATCAAAGTAACTCAGTTACTATTAGTTATATTTGTATTGATGTCACATGATACAATAGAATAGAGACCATAGAAATCTGACTCAGAAAGATCATATCGTCTTTAAAACAGTTGGAACACACAGGCTAGTGGCATCAGGTAAAAGGACTACAGGGAGCAAGTGTATGTGTAGCAACAAGAATGTCCATTCTTTGGAACGCCTGACCTACCTATTTAGCTGTTGAAAGTAAGACAATCCTTCCTTTGTCAATGTTTTGGAATGCATCTACTCTGTCACTATGGAAACAACATTTGCTGGAACTACAATATGCTTGATGGACTTCCTAACAAAAAGTGGGCCAAAAAATATACTCTCTTGGAACACGGTTTGAGAACCACTGAACAGTATTTTATTCTACTCAGCAAAAAGCCACTTAACTTGTACATGTTCTCTTACAATAAATTACAATAAAATTCTAAATGATGTGGGAAATCCATAGTTTTAGAAAAACAGACCACAAGAAATTAATTTATTTATTAAAAAAAAATCCTGAAAACTGGCTTACATGTAGCTGTTTAAGGGAAGACATTTATAGATTATAAAAATGTCACACGGATCTGGTATTTAAAAAATCTTCTCTACATATTGCATTAAAAAAAAATTTGTGTCCTTAGCAAAACCTTTATATCTTCTTTTAAGCTTTTGTTATTTTCTTATTTCTTTCTCTTCTGTCTGATGGTCCTCAGATTTACATCTTTCTAATGTTTTTAATCAACCCACAAGAAAAACACAACAAAACAAAATGGTTTTTAAACAGAAACTCTCTTGCCCAAAGAGTAAAGAAATTACACTCTTTTGTAAGTAAAATGAATCTGTGGTATGTTCAGGGGTGACCTAGCACATAATGGAGGAAAAGCATGTTTAATATGTCCATTAGTGGTATTTATTAGCACACTTATGCAAGGAAGGAATGATCATTCAAGAACAGTATTTTCATCAGGCTAAGTACCCCCTAGAGAGCCTTATTGTCCACAGGAAGTCCAAACATGAACCATGTGAATATCTGAACAATGGTATTTCTAAATAAAGTAATTAAGAGGCATATGTGTCCTGATGATCCAGACATCAAAGGACAAAAATTTCACATCAAAATCCGGCAATAAATACATCAAATAGGAAAGGGCAGCTATTGTTGTTCTAGCAAATCTGGCCTGATGCATTTTTAAAGTATAGTTATAAACAGTATACTGAGATTCAATATTTGTTTTATTTCAATGATTTCCATTTCAAATTTTCTCAGGTTATAAGTCAAAGAAAAATTTTCTCAATTTTTAAGTCCCATGATCACCCTGGGGTTTGGAACTCAAACTGCATTCTCTAGGTCTCTTCTCTGAGCCATCAATAAAGATCTGTAATTACAGTAAGGCCAAAGATTTTCTTGATGATGTCAAGTGGCAGAACACAATCGCCCTGACCTTTCCTAAAAACATTCTCAGCTATGCCAGCAGTCCAGGTTTCTTATGTCAGTAAAGCAAAAGACAGGGCTGGGAGGAATAGAAATATCCAGATTGCTTCTCACTCTCCAGCACAGGGTAGCCAAGCAGCACAAACTTCATTGTGTCCTACAAGAGAAAGATATCTTCACTTATTAGCTTTGCTCTGCTCTGTGCTGTAAAGTCAAATTCCAGCCTGAAGAAAAATTCTACATCAGAATCTTACCATATTCAGTAACATTGGGTTAATTGATTGGGATTATTTATTAATGAGCTTTGGTCGTTTCTGTCACACAGCCTCCATTATTATGAGTCACCTCCCTCAGCGTATGGGTAGAGTAATGGTTAAGACCCTGGCCTCCGAGGCCAAATTGCCAGGGCCCATTTTCTGACTCTGCCACTCAGCAGCTAAGTGATCTGAGGCAAGTAACTAAGCCTCTTGTGCTTCATTTTCTTTGCCTGCAAAATGTGGGTGAGTACTTACATTATGAGTTGTTTTAAGGATTGAATGAATTAAAACAATTAAAGGGCTTCCAACCGTGCCTTGCACGCAATAAGCGCTATGTACATGATAACTATTATTATTATACCTTGATATTATCAGTTGCAGACCCTGATAACTTGGCTCACTCAGCCTGCATTCCAACATCCTTCTAGTTTCCCTTTCTTTACTATTTAGGCTGGGAAGCTAAAAGCCAACATTCCATTGACTCCCAGCTAGGCTGCAGGTCTGTGATCAGTTTCTTCCAATCAAATGCACCTGCACAAGGTGGCAGCTGGTCAAAGGGAAATCAAATGTTCTGGACAGCATGGTGTAATATTGGCATCCAAGCCAACCATAGCTTCCTAAGAGTGGGTATCATGACTGTTTCCTCTAGCAGAGTCCCATGGTGTGATTGGGCATTTTTTCTTGTGAAACCCAAACCTGATTGTCTGGCCTTCCCTGATGTTCCATAAATTATTGGCTGTGCTTTTGTAAATCCATTTCTGCTTAAACTAACTGGAATGTACTTTTCTATCTGCAGTTAAAAACCCTGGCTATCACACAATATCATTTAAGGTTTCCTGGAGCAGCGTGGCCCCATCTTGAGAGTGTAACTACAATGTGGCAAGATTGTACCTCTCGTATAGTGAAGCATGACTGTTCTTATGCATGTGACAAAATCCCACTTAGTACAGCTGTCATTGGATGGGTCCCTTGATGTTTGCTGCAATCCTTTATGCCACCTTCAGCTTCAACCTTCCAGAAAATGGGGGCATCTGCTCCAATGATCGTAACACATCCACGGTTCCCCTCTGCACTCTGTGTTGTCTCTGTTGTCTTCCTTTCATCTTAGGCCAGGTCAACATGCTCAGTAAACAAATCCAAATGCCCAATATTGTGTCATTGGAAAGCAAAGGAACCTCAGCATAAACAATGTAGACAGAGTTGGTAAATTCCAGGCTTAGAGATGGTCCCAAACTTCCCAGAAATTTCTGGTCCCATTTCCAATTTCTCCCTTCTTTGAACAGCACTTAGAGGTCTGTATTGATTTTCTGTTATTTAATCACTAAGGAGTCAAGATTGTTAGATAAGGTTAGATAAGTTAGATAAGGGCAGAGCTAAGAACAGAACATAGGTCTTCTAGTTTCTTGTCCAGCACTGTTTTTGACTACTCCCTACTTCCAGTCTTAACCAGAACATGCTGAACCAGACCATGAGTTACCCTCTGTTCTGGTATGATCTAACAGGGGGAAAGAGGGCCACACACTTCCAGACACTTTATACTCCAAAGAGACTACATTTTAATCAAAAAAATTTTAACAGAGTCTTCTTGGTCATTGACTAGCAGAAGAATACCATAACTCTCTCCATAACATCATGTATAGTAATGTAATTGGTTGTTGCCACTCTGATTAATGTAATCTAGCTAAGACATAATCATTTGTATAAAACATATTTAATCATAATAGAATGTATTATAATAATAGGGCCCAATAGTTTAGTATGCATTATATTTATAGCCATTATATTTAATACCAATTGAACCCTTGGAGTATTTTGTTTGTAATTTTCAATGTAAAATTAGAAAGTTTCACTGATGGTACCTTAAATGCATCCAGGCATTTAAACAGTAAATTTGTTCCTAAGCGTCTCAAAAAGAGTTTTTTGGCATTCTCTCTGTTTACAGTGTCCTTCCTTATTCCCAAACCTTCTAAAATTTCCCCCACTCTAAAATGTCTCCACCCTCTAAAATTCCTCCCACTTTTCAAGTGGAAGATACTTCCTGCTCCACCCAGTTGTTCCTTCATCACCACAGCTGAATATGATTGCTCCCCCAGCCCTTATTCTCTTAACAACACATATGGAATTTATCTAATGCTGCTGTATATTGCAATCTGTTGTCTTCTTAACTCTGCTTCCCCATCAGAGCATTAGCCAGATTCGAGGAGACATATATCAAGTTTTATGCTTCTCTTCTTGACTCCCTCAGAGTGTCTGGAGCTTTTCAAAGACATTGAATAATTGACGAATAAAGAGGGTCACAAGCTCAACTGCCTGCAGGGGGTGTGCAGTCAACATGACTGAGTGCCTTTAAGCCTGACATAGGGATAAAGGTGTTAGCTGCTTATACTGTGACCAGGCATAAGCCTGCTAGTCACATTGCCTCTAAAAAGCTGTGCGGGCTCAATGAGAGTAAAACAAAGCACTTCCAGGGGCCATGTTATGCCCAGTGCCGCTATGCTATGTTCTTTGAGTAAAGCATCAGTCAGCCTCCTTCCCTACAGTAAACACCTGCCCAGAAAGTTAAGCCACATCTGCTGGGGATTCATTTAATATTATTTACTCCTCTGACTTCATGTGAGAAGTTGGCGTGTAGAGTTTGGAGAAAATCATACTCGTTAATCATTAATCAGTGACATGGCTCTTATTAAAAATAAGAACTATGTTACATTATTATAGATTTATATCTTACAAAATGATTTCACCCACATTGTTTTATTTAAACTTAACAAAGTAGGGAAGAAAGTGGAGCATATAACACCGTCCCATTTTTTACAAATGAGCAAAATGTAGGCTCAAGAGGGATAAGTGCCCTGCCCAAGTTGATGCAGGACCAGGATACGGTAGAAATACCACTAAATCCAGCACATCTGACACCTACTCCAAGACTCTTCGACAACACTATTCTGCTCAGCACTAGAAGGCTATTGTTATCTATCCACCCAGACTCCCAGACCAGAAATGAGAGACAGTCGTTATTGAGAAAGGAGTGGGTCATTTAGGGTTTTAGCTTTTCTTTACCTTTTATATATCTTTTTCTTTGGGCTGATATATATGATTTTGCATAATATCACATGCTTATTTCCCACATAATTATCTGCTACTTTCCATTCACCAGTTATATGTGCATGTTTGCAAATGATGGTAATTACCATCCTTAAGATTTTATCTACTTTTCTCTGCTTATCCCAAATTCAAAGACATAGAAAGACATACAAATGCACTCCATAATTTATCCTTCAAAAGAACGTCTACATCAAATAAACCAGCATCAAATCGAAAATTCTAGATTTTATCTGGAGCTAATGAAAAATATTATAATCTATAATAAAAAAAAGTAAGAATCAAAAGAATTTATGCTATTCAAGAAGTAATATTACAGGTAGTTTTCATTGACTTGGTGAATCTTTGAAGGGTGTCCTGCTAATCCACCTACACTTTTTCTTGGACTCATGTAAACTCTTCAACATAGGAAAGTGAAAACCAAAAACCAAACCATTTGCCATTTAGTTGATTCTGAATCATGGCGGCCTCATGTGTTGCAGAGTCGAACTCCTCTCCATTGGGTTTTCAAGGCTGTGACCTTTCAGAAGCAGACAGCAAGGTGCCTCTGGGTAAGTTCAACCTGACAACCTTTCAGTTAGTAGTCAAGCACTTAACTGTTTTTACCACATAAGGATTTCCATAGGAAAGTGCTCACTGTATTATTCCCATGATCACTTTCAATTTGGTGAAAGGTCACATGAGTGAGCCTCACAAAAATCTCTTTCTGAGAGACAGAGAGAGAGGATCATGCGCCATAACTCAGGGTGGCTGAAAGTATTAATATTCTCTGGAATTCCAATTTCAATGAAAGGGAGAGAGAAAGAGAGGAGAAAGGGGAGCCATGGGTAGCTACAGTGTTCTCAAGGTTCTGCTACAGTGATCAGTAATACTGGATACTGGTTAGACTTAATTAAAAAAGATGAGGAATGGGAAGAAAGCTGTGAGATAAGGGGAGTAGACTGGGCTGTTGCTACTCTAAAAATTTCAACCAGGAGTCATAATAGTTTCATCACACAAAATGTAAATCATTTCATTAGTTGGTTTGCTAGCTCTTGACAATTACATACCTGTCAGTCCTCCAAGCTAAATCAAGAAACAGTAGAAGAATAGAAGACAAGTGAATATTTCTAAGAACAATGGATCTGTCATTGCTTGCAGAGTGACCTTGACAATGTGATTAAACCTTTCATAGACCAGCTAAAAAATGATATCAAAATATTTAAGTTTTGGACATGTTAAGATGTAACATTTTGTTTGTGTTCTTCCATTGAAGTGAGTTGAAAAAATGCAGTGATGAGTTTTCAATTAATACCTGTGTGTACTATGATCTCGTATACACTTTTGAGGGTTATGGACCATAACTACTTAGGGATTTATACTTGTAACCATAACTAAATTCTTATATTTAAAAAAAGCTAGTTTTATATAAACACAATTTTATAATGAAGTATTCTAACTGCCATGCTCAAGGAATTCACAGAAATTGGCACACTGAGATAAGAAAAGAAGACTTTACTCATATTTACTTCTGCCAATTACAGATTTTCTTCCAAAAAAAATGTTTGTTGCATAATGAGAAACTATGCAAAAGTTACTCTAAAGATGGCATATATGTATGTAAACATAGTGGAATAAACAGAAAAACTATTTTTATAGTTTAGAAAAGAGATTTAAACTACTTATGGAAAAGAGGTTTTTAAATTTTTAAAAGGAAAATGAAGATCACTTGGATCATTAGTCTAATATACTAGCTGATTCCTAAAGTCTGTATCTCACTGTCCCTACAAAATCAGTTATTGAAGTGATTGGTTAGAATTGAAGTAAATTAGAACAAATCCACAAGAGTCTTGAGTACATCCCACTTGAATTTAGAGATCATTGCAAGAATAAATTTGATGCACTGAACACTAACAACCAAGGCCAGAGTTGTGGAATGACATCAAGGACATCATACATGAAGAAAGCAAGAGGTCATTAAAAAGACAGGAAAGAAAGAAAAGACCAAAATGGATGT